>NC_092825.1:139529106-139842955 GCF_039878825.1 Excalfactoria chinensis
TGTGTCATTTAGTGTAATCAAGTATGCAAGCAAAACCACCAATGATATATATGGGATATATGTCTATATATGGGATATATATCTAAGTGGGGATATGCAAGATTTTAAAATCCAAAAGATAATGATACAAGAAACAATTGAAGAAACAATTGATTCTGACTTAAATACTGTAGAACAGTAGGCAGTTTGAGAGAAAACTTAATCTGGAATCACAAAGTTTCTCATAAAACTGTCCTTGTCAAATGTAACTCCCATTGAGCAGAGCAATGCTTTAAAACTAAAACAAACAAACAGGAAATCATCCAAAAAGGAGAATGTGCATTTAAACTGTTTTTATTTTTCTGTTTTCAGCACTTACAATAATCTATTAGGTAAACACAGGAAAAATAACTGTAGCTCAAAGAAAAGAATATTTTTCTCTTCAGCATTTTATCTCTCTATCACTATCCATGCAAATACACTTTAAAAAGCTCCAGTTTATCCTTAACCTTGATATCTAATCTGCAACTTACAAAACGGTGTCTCAGTAAGCAGGTAGTTCATTCAGAATGATTTCTATTTTAAATTGATTTTTAATTATAAATTTGTGCTATTACTCTTGACTTGGTGCATTAAGTACATTAGATTTTCACCCATAGATCTGCAATGGTTGCCTTCATTGTACAATTAGAAATGAAACAACAAAGTAAAAATTTAGTTACTACTAGTGTATAAATAGTATTAGTAATTATTAAAATAAGTATTTATTTTATTCTCAGTTTTGAGGGATTTGAGGATATACTTTGTTCTTTTTCTGAAAGTAATAATGAGAGTATGTGAAAGTAATAATGAAAACTAAAGCATATATTTAAAACCTAAGTTGTCAAGAAAGAAAGACTATGTAGAATTTCAATAGCCTAAAACCTCATTGTTATTGGTGAAACCGCAGAGTCCACAAGTCTGGGAAACCTATCAGCTAGACATATGGTTTGGACAATGTATCCGTTCAAAGCATTAAAGTGATTGTATGATTTTATTATTTTTTTTTTTCCCTAAAGCCATTTATAACTGAGTATCTATCTGCATAAATGTAAACTGAAAATAATCATGACACTAATGATGTAACCAAAAATGTGTGTTGCACCACGGAAGTCCTTTCCTGCAATATTCAAGAAAAGACAAAGTTGATTTTATTGAAAGTCCATACTAGCATCTGCTGCATCTGAAAGCCAAAATCTCTCTCTCAAGTTGTGAAGGGTCTATAAGCCTACTGCTATCACTAGAATTAGGAAAGAATTTGGTTCTTTATAAAGTGCTGTTCAAAATCTTAAATGAGCTGAGAGAAGGCATGAAATGTCCTAATGTAGATCCATATGCATGAAAACTGAATCCCAGAATTGCCACAAATCTTATCTAAGTCAGGTGTGATTTGCTTGCTGAGTCTTCGAATTTTATTATTACCTTTTTAATCTAAGAAAAAGTGGGAGGACAGCAAATAAGGAGAAGGAAAAAAAAAAAAAAAAAGAAAAAAAAAAGAAAAGAAAAAAGAAAAAAATCGAGAAATTTTCTACTGACTGCCTACAAACTGAGGCCAGAGAGGAGTACTAAAGGTCTAAAAACAGCAGCATATCTGTAGAGTCTGTTTTTTCTGCTCCTCTAAAAGGTAAATGAGTGGTTAGGAGCTGGAAATGAAGAATAAACAGATGAAAAGTAATCAAAGAAGAGCCACCTTGGGAAAGTCATACCAGTGATTCCTGTTACTGTGGTAGCTCTGAGGTTTGGAAGCTTCAGATCTTAAGTCATGAACAGTTTCCACTGAGGGGATATCAGCAGTAGTGGAGTGGCCAGAGTTTGATATAAAGGATGGAGAGATATATAGACATCTTCTTGTAAATTCAGTAACTAAACATGTAGGAGGAGCACATGGGAGGCCTAGTTACAGAGGCTGAGGCATATTCTCAGATTCCCTGTTTGGTCATTTACTTAAGAAGAGCCACAAATTGTTCCAAGTACCAGGGCAACAAATCCTGTGAAATGTTAAGTACATGAGTATGCTCTGAGGTGTATCCAAAAACTAACAAGAATAAGCAACGTTAGAAACCTCTGACAAATTTATAATTTTATCAAACATTATTGAATTATTCCAACTAGCAGTTACAGATTCTCAATTATATGCAAAGATTAAAGCATATCCTCACTTCGTATATACTCACCGTTAGGAAGTGACATCATGTGCTTTCATGGCAGTTGAAGTTTGTAACTCATTTTTAATCCCTTAAATAATTTTGACCTGTATTAATCAGATAAGTAAGCTGAAAAGTGCAAAATGGTTTTAATGATATTATCTTCTCAGCACATTCCATATCCATTTAGGCTCTACTGAGACTATGTCACTTGGGAACATTTCTGATTTCCCAGATTTCAATGTTAATATCGGCCATACTCACTCCAGCTTGGGGTATGAGAAGGGGTGATACCTGATGTTGAGATCATGCTACAGGTAAACACTTTACTGGGAAAGAAATGCAATCTGAGCTGAACCATATTCAAGCATCTCAGTTGGAATCATCTGGTGATGAAGATCTCTTATGTCTCAGCTTGCCACAGCATAGAACATAGCCTTTTATATTTGTTTTTAGACGTAAGACCTTTTTTATGCATTATGAAAATACATTCAGACTTGATTTCAGTGCAGTACAATTGTGCTTATTGTCTTCTACATGCTGATATGCTAGCAAAACATATTCAGGAATTATATTGTGCATACATTTACTTTAATATTCTAACTACTTCTTCCAGATATCCTTCTTAAAATTGCATACAAATTCAATTTCAAGAGATAATAGTTTCCATATTTCATTGGCAGATTACAAATTTCAACTTTGTAATAAGTGAGTTTTGTTCAGGGATCTGCCAAGCAGCCATATACCAGGATCTTATTTTCATGCATTACAACTCATTTTAAACTTCAAATAATCCCTCTGATTAAAAGTCTGAACTTCTGACAAGATGTCTCTGACTGTACATTTGTCCCTTAAGGCTCTCCAGAGCAGTAAAACATAGCTCAATAAAAAGCTTAAGATAAATGTATGTTGCTCATCATTTAGAAAAAGCATTGAGTCTAAAATGTTACAAAAATCTAAAAGGATATATTCACCAGTATCTAAATTATTTCTGTACAAAATTACGTTGATTTTTCTTATTTTACCACCAGTATCTTTAAATAAGTGGAGAAGCAGATCTGGTCTGTTAATTCAGTTAATGCAGAAAACTGTCCTGTGTAATAGACAGCACAGTACTCCTGCAAATTTTAATTGATTTAGTCTGCTGTACTATACCATAAGACTAACACCATCATACTGATACTTCAGAGTAATCAGCCAGTGCTCTGAATGAGCAGTTGTGCTCTGGAACCTTTCCCCAGCAGGATCACAGCTTTTGCGCTTCTAAATTAAAGAAAGGTTCTTACTGATTCTCTTGAACAAAACCATAAAACTAAACTATAAAATATGAAATGGAAATTGAAATCCATTTCTGTTGGGGAAAAGGGAGAAGAAAAAGTCAGCAGATTCTTTAGTGGTGTTCTCATGCTTACACCTCTTTATATGAACTATGTAATCAATCTCTGTATTATCATATTCACTTTACATTCACCCATATGACTGATTTAAAAATGAAATCACTGTCACATGAGGGCACTAGATAGAATTACTATGCCTCTCCTGCCATCTTCTGCACTACATGTCTAATACCTGGTTTTTGTTTTGTTTTGTTTTTCCTTTTTACCTATTTATTTTGGCTTTCTCTGGCCAGTACCACCACTATTCCTAATGGTGCTCAATGCTTGGCATGCAGTTGGAGTTCAATTTTCATTATTCAACCATAATTTACCTCCTAAGTACTCCTAATTTATGAGGCTGCTGCACAGCACACTCTGTTTGGGAATATGCATATGGGAGTATAGTAATACCTTTTTCTTCATGTTGTATTCCAAATCTTGTTTCTCTTAGATATCTTTGCATTGGTCTTGATTCCAAATGAGGAATTATAGGTTAATCTTTACCACAGTTTTTTCCATGAACAGCAGCCGAAACAGTTGATTTTAAAATAGCTTTTGTAAAGTAAAATAAAAGCTTTTATAGAACAGCTTTTACAACCATTTAGTTCTGCTTTGTTAGCAAAACTGAAAACTGCAAGGATCACATTCCAGCATGTCAGAAACTTCAGATGCCAAACCATGAAGTGAGCAGAAGTATTATAAAAACAGAGCTCATTAGACTGAATAATTCTAATATGTGTTTCCCAGTTCTCTTCTAAAGTCACAGTAAATACTGCTGTCTTCTTAGGCAACACTGGTACTCTGTGTTTCATAGTACTGGCAGGAATGCAGTCTATGGGTCCTTGCTAGATTTGTTCCAGCTCCCATACAGGAGGAACCCATTACCTTCATAATCTGGGCTCTCACATTCCTGCACTGTGCCTCCACTGTATAGTCCCCTAATAAGAGCTTACCTCCACACCATCAGCTTTCCCTATCACTCCTTCAAAGGGGTACATGGGTACCCTCTCCATCCGTTTAACTTCCTGATACCCTTATTACTGATAATTGCCATCACCTATGTGGAGTCATGTAATTCCGAAGACAGAAGTCAACATCAAGTAAGTTATCCCTCTGAGATTGTTAAGCCTCAAAGATTTAGATTCAGGACCTCCAAATGGGCAATTATTAATCAATTATTCATTATTAATTATCTAAGGCATCCACTCTACAACTCAAGTGGGCTTCTCAATTCAGGCATTGGGATTTTAGAGATATATTTCCTATAGTGTTTCAGAATGGCTAGGAAGTCTGTAGGATGGCTGAACCACCATTTTTTATAAAAGATTTAGAAATAAGTGATGCCATATGCTCATCTGATTACTCAGAATTTCAAAATTTGATCACGAGAATCATGACTACATCAGAACAGCCCAATCCAGAACAGTGAAAGTAGAAGTTTCTATGTTTGGATGAGGGAAATTGTGTTGACATATTTCAACATTCTTTTAAAATAGTTGCTCCTTAATTGCCTGTCCGTAGGTACGTGATAATTATATAAGCAGAGACAAATTCAAAACAAATTTGACACAAAACTTGTCCAGTATTCTGTGGAAAACTTTAGAAATCAATGACTAACATCCATTTCAAAAGGTAGAAATGAGAGATTAGTTGTGTTTAGCTATGATTAACTATAGAAACGAAGTCTTAACAGAGTGGAAATGATGTGAAGGAAGTGGGAGTTTTCAAAGGATCACTCCTGCGCTATACACTATTAACATGACAACTGCACCTATATTAATGTTGAAAAGACCAAATTAAAGGTCTACAATGTATCTGAAACGAGACAAATCATTTTATTAGTTCAATAACTCTAACTTCAAATTAGAAATTACAAGTTGTTTTACCTCTGTTTTCTTTATTCATCAAGTTTAGTGTCTATGAGTTATATAAGATCTAGAAAATGTAAAAAAATGTGAAAAGTGAAAGCATGAGCATACTCTGAGAATGGACATTTAGTTCTACAAACCTAGAATGACTATAAGATTTTCATTAGAAAAAAAAAAAAAAAAAAAGAAAAAAAAAAAAAGAAATGAAATGAAAGGAAAAAAAGTATTCAAAAAGTTGTTGAGTTCTAGAAAGATAAGAAACAAATATATATAGAGAGAGATAGGGAGAGAGAGAGAGAGAGAGAAGATAGAATTCCGGTAATATATTTTGACTTTTAATTAGTAATCTTGATGACCACTGAAATGCCATTTTCTCTTGAGTAAATATAAAAGCACTCCGACAAGAAAAGACTTGGAGAGCTTTATTGTTCACGGCTGCCACCTACTGGAAAGCAATGAAAGCAGAAAAATCTTAAATCTGAGCTGTGCTCCAATACACTCACATTCCGACGCATTCAGAGAATTACCTTTGTATAAAATCTCCACATTCATAAACCTGGGGTGAACGCATGAACAAACTAAAAACACAATGCTATTTAGGTCAGACACTTCTCAGTTCCCAACTTTGAACTCGAAACTAAATGACAAAAATTGTCATCAGTTCTTAGAGGATTCTGAACTGTTAAACCCTTTTGTACAATGGAGAATCATACAAAAAATAAATAAATAAATAAATAAAATAAAATAATAAAAAAAAAATGTGACCAAAGGCCAAGAGCAAAGGCATTTTCATTGGTGAAGCTTGAAATGGACATTGGAATACACTGGAATTCTTAATGATAACTTCCTGTAATAATGAAAAAGACGTGACAACAGTTTGTGTAAAATGAAGTCACAACATAATATGAAGAATGGTTAGTAGGGTCTCTAGCCTAACCCCAGTGAGGAATCTGTGCAAAATACAAATTCCTTTTAATAATATTCATTGACTTGAACAACAGCTAATACAGACTCTTAATCAACAGCTTATCTTCTAAGGTAGAAAAAGTACTCTTATTCAGATGTTAATCTTTTGCTACTTTTCCTCTCACAGAACATTTTCTCACAGACATACAGAGTACATTCTAGTCATATATACTTTGTGACAATTCAAATGATATAGCCCAGTTAATAATGCTGTTCAGATCCCATCTAGCAAGTACCAGAACACTTTTGAAGTACAAGATAAAGTAGAAGTACCAATTGCAAAAGAATAAAATTATCTAGGATATTAAAAAAGGCAAATAACTTGTAGTCACTGCTATTCATAAAACACTGTTTTCTGTATTGGGATATTGCAGTCTTTTTAACAAAAATAAAACTTAAAGGCTGGTCTTTTTTCTTAATATCTCAACTGGTCTAGTATCCCCAACACAGACAATGTATACAAATTAAATACCTCAAACAGAAATATAAATGGAAAGAAGCACAAAAGGAATTAGGCTGTGTAAACTTGCTATATTAGCTTCACTGGAACATAAAAATGTAAAAAGCAAGCTAAATGGAACACAACAGGAACAAATCTGATATTGAAAGTTTAACCAATTAAGAGCTAAAAAATTTAATAATGCGCTCTAAATAATAGAGTATTTCTGCTGTATGCCAATTCCTTTCCAGCTTTATCTACAAGACTCTTATCAAACAGGACTTTAACAATTTGATATAATATATATTTCAAAAAATGCATCCTATTCCAAAGAGAACTCTTGTTCACTTGGTCTTGTAAAACGTCAGCACTTTTGTAGTACTATTAACAAACACAGCAGTAGAATGTAGGGGAAAGATTTGGAAAATGATAGCATCCTGCTAAGCTCTAAGCACATTCTAGTACTTATTGCAGACAAAAAGCCTTGCAAAGGGCTGTTACATTTACTAATTTATCTTCTACATGCAATGACAGTATATTCCTGTAAGCAGTTTCCATACCCATAGCCTAGTTATAGGAATATTAAAACTGCTGTAAAACAAGCATAGAGTGATTTTGTCTCCAACGTTGCATCCTCTGTGCATCAGTTCTCACATTAGATACAAATGCAGCAAAATCAAACCCCATGTCTCCGTATATAACATTTGCAAATACCATAGAGAAGCAGAACAGCTTTGACAAAGTTTAACTATCACTGAACATAAATGATGCTCTGAGACCTAAAGTAAGGTCTCTGTAGGTCAGGAAATCCAAGCAAACAAATAGATATACGAAAGAAAAAAAAAAAAAAAAAAAAAAAAAAAAAAAAAAAAAAAGGAAAATAATATTTCAAGAAAATCAGTGCATGAAACTGTTGGACTGGGAGGAAATTGGTAGATGCTTGCTCTCGAGCCTCAAAAAATATGCCAATATTTAAACTTCCTCTGTTACCAAACCCTTTTGTAACTCTGAATTTTAGAAAATTTATGTAAGACAAGAAGTAGCCATGTCTGACCAACCTGTTAAGCTTCCATAATGAAGTTGCCAGCCAGATGAATGAGGAGGCAGCAGTGGATACTATCATCCTTTGATACTGTCACCCATAAGATATATAAGATATAGGGAAGCTTTTGAAGTATGAAGCAGATAGTGAGGTGGATCAAAAACTGTCTGAATGGCCAGAACTAGCGGTAGCGGTCAGTGTGCAAAGCCTACTTCGAGGCCGTGGAGTACGCCAGGATTCAGTACTGGGTCCAGTCCTGCTTAATATCTTCATTAACTTTTCAACTGTGTGGTAGGAGTGAAACCTCAATAAACATGAAGATAACATGAAACTGGGGAGGAGCGGTTGACTCACAAGGGGGTCATGCCTCCATCCAGAGGGACTTTGACAGGCTTGAGAGTTGGGTTGACAGAAAACTCATATGAGTTCAACAAGAAGTACAGACTCTTGTCCCTGGGGAGGAACTCCAGGCATCAGTGTAGGCTGGGAGCTAACAAGTACAGCAGAAAAGTACCTGGGTTCCTACTGTACACCAAGTTTAACATGAGCTAGCAATGTGTCCTAACCACAGAGAAAGCTAATGTTATTCTTGGCCAAATTAGACAAGTATTGCCATCAAGTAAAGAAAGGTGTTTTCTCTGTTCAGTATTGGTGAGGCCATACCAGGAGATCTATATAAAGTTCTGGGCACGTTACAGACAAATTCCATGACTGTAGAAGAGACATGTCTTTAGAAGGCCTTCATAGAAGACAGTATCTTAATGATAGAAATTTTAATGCTTGACTGTTTTCCTTGTCTTCTGGATTAAAGACTTCTGAAATGTCCCACTAGTTATTAAACTATGGTCAAATCTAGTTTGCCATGGACTTATGTTTACTTTCCCGTATGTTCCCTTTGTCTGCGTTCACTGAAATAAAACTGTACCTTACTTCCGCCCTATCTTGACAACAACCTCACTGCAATTCTGTTCTCCTTTGGCAACTCCCCATCCTCCAGCAGTATAGTCAGTTTCTCTCTATGTCCATGTCCCTTGCTTGTTACAATTTAGCAGTTTCGTGTCACCAAATCTGCCCTGAGATATCCTCAGTTTCATCAAGCAGTAGCTCTTCCATCCTCAGTGTTGCTACTTTCTTGCCTTCCTTTTTGGTACCTGACTCAAGTTTGTTAAAATCATTGCAGTGTCCCATGGCTGGGTGACATCCATTCTTTTGTTCAGCGTGGCTGAAGAAGGCTACAAGATCCAGAAGTTATCAGTAGATCAGCAAAGTAGTGTTCGATGTTGTGTCTCTCTGTAGACTCCAGTATTTTAGGAGGCTACAAAAATGTTCACGACTGAGTAGCAAATCCGTTTTACTGGAAGTATCACATTTATTTAAAATCTACTTTCTGTATCAAAAAATAGTTTTATTTAAAAGATTTCTTTATCACACTGTATTTAATTCCATCACTGATTGACATATATCTGCACTGTAGCCAGAATTATAATACTTAACTTTTCTGTAGCTCAGCAACCACATTACAGTAATCACATATACACATGGTGATGACACATAATCAGGATTCATACTATAGGGATGCATGCTATAGGCATATTGGTTTCAAAGCAAAAGAATTAATAGACTGGATCCAGCTTGCATCCAAAATGGCACTCAGATGTGTTAGTCCAGTTACTAACAATACTACTAACTTCACTGTCTGCTCTTCAAGTTCAGCTTCTAAAGTGGTTTTGTGGAATTTTAAACCACATCTTTCTCTAAATTTCAATAGACTATTACCTCACCTGAAAATGAATTTAGTCTTGGAGATATTTTGATGAGACGAAGAAGTTTCCAAGCATTTCTCATGAATAAAATATATCAAGTCCATGTGAAATGCCTCAAACAGAACACTCAGCTTGTAGCAGAGGAATTCAATTTTACCTTTTATTCTCTAATAATTACAAGCAGTTTTCCTCTTCTTTTCTGTATTTGAATGGCATATTTCATTTCACACATCCATTGCTTTCTGCCCAGCACCGTAATTCAGCTAAAGGAAAAAGCTTAGTATTTGAAAATGTCAGCTGCCCAAAAGATATTTGGAAGTCCATGAATGTTAACCTTTCTAACATTTGCTTAAAGCCATCCAAAATTAATTCTCCTCTCTGCCTTCCTGTATCTAAGTAAGGAGAAAGAAGTATTATAAGATGCCTATTTAAGCAAAAACTGATAGAAAATATATGGTCTGTTAGGGGAAAGCAGTCCTCCTAATACATGTAAATAGCTGCCATTCAGTTATCAGAATAAATTATTGTCTCCCAAGATTGTTACAGAGTAAATTAAAGTTATGTTCATCCCTCTTGGTTCCTCTTATTTAATCTCATACAAGTTCTTTTTCCTCTGATATTCAGTGCACACCTTTCTTATTAGTTCACTGTCCATAAAGCTAAATGAACAGACATAGACATATAAATAGCTTTAAATAATCTTAGTTTTCAGGATATTTATTTTAATTACTGTTTGTAAATTCAAGTCAAGTTTACTGGCAGAGAAACTGAAGAAAGTTATGAAATGATTATCATATCAAAATCTACATTTTTCCTTCTGAAATACTTAGCTTTTTTTTTTTTTTCTTTTTTTCTTCTGTCAGAATCATATCTAAGCTCCACCTACATTTCCTTATCATCCATCCCATTTTCACATATCGTTATCTTCCTAAAACATGATAAGGCTTGATATCTAGCTTCCTACCTCCACTATCTTACTAGACATCCATCTCCTCAACTCATGATGGTTGCATCCCATACTTCTCCCAAGAAAAAGCAGTTATCCTTTCACACAGCTGGGTAGTTTGGTTGTTAACAGAGATTGCAACAAGTACTAGGTGCCCTCTTGTTCACCAGTAGTCTGTGGAAGAGAGGAAAGCAGTGCGGTTAGTATTTATTAGCTATATTGTGTAGAACAATCATTTGCAGATGTTGTGGTTTTTTGTTGTTTTTTTTTTTTTTTTCTTTCTTTCTTTTTTACTTTTACTTTTTTTTTTTTCTTTTTTCTGTATATAATCTTCACCTCACAGAAGGCATAGAACCATAATAAATGGATGAAGGGCACATTCTCATATTTAAAATGGCAATGGATAATGATGTTCTCCAAAGCAAAAAGATGCTACATCTAAACTAATGTGTTTTTTTTAGCAGCATGCCTTTGCTCCCAAGCCTACAGGCCATCTAACCTCTGACAATTTGACATGGACTGGCCATATCCAAATTATATATGGAAAATAAGTATCAGCAAACATCTAGTACAACAAAATATCCATCGATATTTCTCACATAGCTTAGTATCAGCATTTCTACCAGGTCATAATATCAATAATCAAAGCCTCATGTAAGGAAGCATTCAACACAAATGCTTTTTTTCAGCATTCACTTTGAACACATCTTTCTATTTCTACTTTGCTATCTCTGCTGTTCACATTATTTTTTGCCACACAGATTCTTTTGACAGTAGTACTCCAGAGTCTTTACTAAAAGGACACATCTGACATATTGAAGCAAAGAGTGGGACAATTACCAGGGAATTAAGGAGTATCTTCCTGGAACATTTCACACTATCCTCTGAATCAGGAGTTCCCTCCATTCATGATAGGAAATTTGGCACAAAGGATATCTCTTCCTATATGTATGATTTTCCGTGCAACTGAGAACAGTAACAACAGAAAAGATTTAAATTCAAAATAGCAACATTTGAGGTACTTCTCTAGAAACCAATACACTCTCCTCAGTACTAACATTCACTCTTCAAGAATCCTGTCTACTAAGAAATGATCCCCTCTGTTGCAACCTATCAGAATCTTAATGGGCAACAGACACCTTCTGAGGTGACCAAATTCAACATAGGTCAAAGCAGTCAAAGTCTAAAAAAAGTAGTTCTTCATGCCATTAGACTTTTATACTTCACATGCATCTGAACATCAGGCAGTCTTCATCCAGGCTGATTTGCTCAAATACAGGAAGGTAGATAGGGACACATGGATGTAAAATACTACCAGGTTCATGGGGTCTGGAAAAAACAGAATAGAGGTAAAGGGAGAGAAGGTATAGTCTGCCTACCAGTACTGTCCACAATACTCAGCCTGACTACTGACTTGAGAAGAGTGATGGTATCTATATATATGCATTGCACCTGGGTCTACTGTGATAATTCAATTGCATCCCACACATCTCTAGGCCTTGGTAGGGCTTTGGCAATGATTTTATATTCAAAGGCCTGATAAAAATTGATATGGCACGTAAGTCCCAGTCCAGCCTCAGCTCACAGCTATTACCTGGGAGGATTTCAGTGCCTGGGGTCGGGGCTACCCACACTGTTTCTTCTGCCTGACCTGTTCCTGGGACAGGCCCTGGCTGCCAGTGCTTGCCCCATAGGTAGATGCTTCCACCTTCAGTACCCTGGAAGCAGCTGGCTGCACTGCAGCATGACAGGATGTTTTGTTTGTTTTGTTTTGTTTGTTTGTTTGTTTGTTTATGGGGAGGAAATATGGTTTTAATCATTGAATTTAGTTTCCTCACAGCCCTTATATCATCAGCTCCAGAACAGGCAAAATAGGAAGGCAGAACATGACCTAGGTCATGGCGAATTCAAAGTCTGCTCTCACAGGTTTTCATCTTATTCCAAAACTTAAAAAAAAAAAAAAAAAAAAAAAAAAAGATATTAGATCTGTCCAAGCTGATAGTTTGGTCCTGTGTAAAGAAAGATTTAGGAAGCCTTTCTCTATCACCTGTCACCATCCCCCTCTGCTTTTGGTCACTTCTGCTACTTAAAGTTGAATCCACAGTTCATTGTGTTCCACTTAATGTAAGCTGATATCGTTGTCTGTTTGATAACACACAGAAGGAAAGAAGGTGAAATTAATATAGGTCTTGTAGATTTTCATGCTGATACAAGTATTGCAAACACTTTCATCATCTTACACTGCTGCTGGAAGATGCTGACTTGCTTCTGTCTTGTCCCCTCTCCTTTTTTTTTTTTTTTTTTTTTTTTGCCCTCATAGATCTTGTGCAGTCTTGCAGAGAAAATTAAACCAGTGCTAAATAAATCCCTCAAAATATATCAGCTTTAACTTCCATCAGTTGCCCAATTCATTTCATCATGTAGTCAGATGAATGTACATGCTTGGCACAAAATATTCAGTTGTGCTGGGCAGTGGAGAAGAAAAATTGTCTCTTTCAGAAGCTGTGTCAGTTGATACCAACTCAAAATGTGACAGCGCGGGGAAAGGTAGGGTAAGAAGAGTACAAGTCACATATTTTTAAATATGAGTTGGAAAGGATATGTATCCAAGATGGGTTGGGAAAATGTGGTTAGACATCTATATTATTACAAGCTAAAGATGGGAAGATTCAAATATACATTTTTAAGTATGAAAATCTCTGCAGTTTTCTGAAAACTGAGGAAAAAAGAACATAAATATATATATATATATTTTAATTTTAGTATTGGAACATAAAAAAACATGGACACAGGAGCCCACATAGGTTTGCAAAGATTCTATCATATCTGACACAGTGTGATAGGACCTGTTCAAAAGTAGGAGGCATATATTAGTCTGACCATTCAATTGAACCATGAACTCTGACTCTAGAAAAGCAATACTATCTCATACAACTTAATTTATTCACCTATACTTCCTATACTTCTCATTATATTCCTTTATGCTATTTTTTTTTATTTCCAGTTTTCATGTTATTCCTGAATACAACATATTCCTAAAAAAGTTTTTTGATAATTTGCTATAAGTTATAAGCAATTGCTTATACCTTTGGAAAACAGATTTTATTAAAAAAAAAAAAAAAAGTTAAAATAACGCTTATATATTAACATGAGATATCACACCAAATTCATAAGCAGATCACTAAAACTTCAGAGTTCAGATGTCCTTTGGATTTCAGATGCTCCCACTATGACAATTAGTAGGAAATCTGCTCAGACCTGTGTTACTGAAATTAATACACAAAATTCCCAACTTGAAAGATACTCATAAAATCACATAATACATACACTGGTTTCTTTTTTTAATGAAGTCTCATTTCAGAGCATTCAATCCATTAGTATTGCATTTAGCAACAAAATCCCAGCCTCTTAACTTCTGATGATGATGTCAAGTGAAGAAAAACAGATTAAACAGCAGATGTCCCCAGCTGTTGCCTTACCTTCAACCACTATACTGAACATGCTGAGCATTTGAGATCACAAAAATCTGCAATAAATTCTTGCAGTAAAAGAATCAAAAAGAGTGAAAACTAGAAATTTCTACTAAGCTATTATTCAATTTAATATCAAAAATCAAAAGAAAAAAAAATAAAGAAAAAAAAAAACTTTTAAAGAGAAATAGCACATTGCCTGTGTGCATCTGTATATTTGTGTGTGAATTAGTTTTCTATGACTAAACACATGGGTAAAAGCCAAACAAAACAATGAAGGCTTTTTCAATTTATAATTTCTCAGTTAAGGATTTTCTCTAAACTCTGCATAACTACAAAGTAAGATGCGCACATTAAAGCCACACATTGGAACTGTTAGCATATAAGCTTGTACTAACAATGTCAGTAAAAAAGCGAGAAAGCTGTCAGATCTGCATTTTTTGGTTAACACTAATGAGGACGTATTGAAAGATCTAAAAATACATTTCCTGAAATGAAGGAAAGTTTCAGTCAATTATAAAACCCAGTCCAGTGTAGATTTTTAAAATTTATTTATTTATTTATTTAATGATATAGTAATGCTACTCAGCTCGGAATTTTAGGGAAAAAACATTCACACCTTAAAAGTGATCCTACAGAGAGTGGAACGGGTGCTCTGTAAGATCCTTCTAATCCAGATATCTGTACTTTTGTTGTTGACTGTAGGAATCTCTGTGATCCACATGGCATATTCCTAACCTATGATTTCATACAGAAGCATTACACTTACATGTTCAGATATTGATCAGATATCATTTGTAAACAATAGCACTGAAGTGTCCATTGCTACCAAATAGATGCTATTTTATTTTTTTCCAATTAGCTATTATTTTTTCAAATTTAGCTATTATCAGGGAATGACTGTACAGGAAAGATCTATAAATAAATAACAATATATCTGTTCTGACTTTCTGTCTTGGTGTAATATATATGGAATACAGAATTATAAGAGGCTTTTCAAAATAAATGAAACCAAACATCTCAGAACATAATTTCCAACACGTTTTTACATTCTTATTGACTTTTTCCATTACTGTAAGTCATTAATATAAAGGATTATAAGGACACCAAACCATATATTTTATGCTTTTGGAACACAGATGTTGTAGGCATTAACGAGGCAGAACTTTGTTGGTCATGGGGAGGGGGAGATGTTATAGGCATTAACGAGGATTTGGGATGTGATATGACAGTACCTCCCCTGTTCTGTCCCCTACCTTGTGATGTATCTTGGGCACGCATTTCAAACGTACACTCAAAGGGGCGTAGACAAAGTGATTAAAGTATATAAAGGGTTAATTACCCCCAATAAACTCCATTTTGCCATCTATCATGCTGAGTCATAGTGGCTTTTTGGCCCTAGCGGGGGGCAACACTAGAATCTAGGGCAGGGGGGTGGCTGAACCATGGAAGCACACGGCAACACACTGAAAACAAGGTTAGAATTCAGTGATGTTCAATCACTAAAGACAGTAGCCAGTTTTAACCAACATTAGTACAGAAAATTTATTTCTACCAGTGACAGACATATAATGAAAAATACAGTACATCTGCTTCAGTGTAAATGGACTTAGTTAAAATGTTGTAACTGCATTACTGGAGAATCACAATCATACTGATGAAGTAATTGGAGGTATATCATTTAACCTTTTTTTGGAAGACACTGTAATTTGATTGCGGTACATGACAGGAGGTTAAAGAAGATAACTGATACAATCACCTATAACTCTATTTGTTAAACCCTGCCAATTTAGTAGGCAGATTCTGACTTTGCTGAGTATTCACTGGGAGAAAAGAAGTGATGTTCCTAGCAATTGCAGGTGTAGTCACATGTCTACGCAGAATAACAATAAAATTCAGCTAAATTACTACTAGCTATTAATGATGATTTCTGTGATTTAAGAATAGTTTTATTATTTGGAGCAATATTACAACTCTCTTTTCAGCAAGGAGAAGAAAGGAAAACCTAAGGATGTACCTAGCAACTGATGACTTTTCAGGGTGACAGCTAGTTTCTCATAGCATAATTTGAAATAAGCAACTATAACTCATAGCCTTCAAACCAGTTCTGTAATATAAGCTTATATATATACATTAAAAATGTAAAATTCCTTACTCACAATTATAAAATCAGAATGACATTACAGAGCAGCAATGAGTTTGCTGGGGGCCAAAGAGAAATGTCACCATTAAGCTTTTGAATTCATACTCGTCTCCTTTCTAATTATTTTATATCTTTGCTACAGTTCTGAGTTTTACTCTTCAAGGCTTCCTGGTGGTTTAAAGTTCAGTTTAGATTACCACACATTCATACTCAAAACTGCTTGGTCTTTACTTCTGTGTTAAAAGGAAAGGTATTCAGAGGCTGTTATATGGATGTCGAGGATGGGCTGCAGAATATGGTCTAGGCCAAACAGGTCTTGCATTTCAGACAAAGGTTGAAGGATAAACTGATACTTATTTCTACTGTGGAATTCTTGTCTAGCATCATGATTGAAGATTCTACTTGGAAAATAAGAACAAAATCAAAGGCGTAGAAATCTCAGTTTGCTCTTTAGGTCATAAAGCACTTCGCTGTCTTTAAATGACAGTTAAAAACTACATATTCCTTAAAGGCAAATTGTTCAGGGAAGCAGTTAACTACAAGGGTCCCTTAGCTAAAGGTAGCTGGTACTCAGACTCCATGGTTTCAATTAATAAATTAGCAAATGTAATGTGAACCTCACTGTTAAAAGTAATTGGTTTTGTTCAGATGCAAAATCTATGTATTGTTTCTGAGCCTCTAGAGAGATGTTTCTAAGTTAGGACTGTATAGATGTTATCATCAACACTTAACATTGTTAGACAACATGAAAAATAACGTGTCTCATTCACTTGCCGCAGCTATTTGCACAGATGAGATCTATTTCTAAGGAAGAAATAAATATAGCTTATAGGAGATCTTAAAATAATTCCCAAGTATCTTTTGCAAATTTTGAAATATAGAGGACTCTCAAGAAGAAATAAAATTTCTTCTTCTAAGAAATTCCTTATTTTTATAATAGTTCTTATATTTTGTTGTATATTTAATATATATTAATCCAATAATTATTCCTAGAAATTAAATTTCTAATACTTACTTCTGTGTTTACGGAAAAAGTTTTCCACAAAAATCTGTTGCTTTTGACTAGAGAAAGGAAAGTTATGATATACCAAACAAAAGGCCAGATCATGACTTGCTTGGTATTAAAGGACATTCATCTCTGTTGTCTTATATCAGGATGAATGTTGAAAGCTTTTTTCTTGTATCTCGGAAACAGGGAGATATGACAAATTGTAAAGCAGCTTGCTGAGGATACTGCTTGTATCCTCAAGCAGTCTTTTATATTTCATGATCCTACCCTTCTTGTAGCAGTGATAAGAACCCTATGCCATTATGCCAGATTCATTAACTTGAATCACTAGTTAATCTGAAGTGACTTTTATCAGGGACTAGCTCAAAAATCAAATGTGATAAAGATTCAAGGAACAAATCCTTTAAAAATGTCTTCCTGATTAAACAAAAGTATTTGCCTAGGCTTGTATCAGGAATGGTGTGGTGAGCAGGACTAGGGAAGTCCCTGTACTTGGCACTGGTGAGGCCTCACCTCAAGTACTGTGTTCAGTTTTGGGGACCTCAGTACAGAAAGGACACTGAGGTGCTGGAGCAGGTCCAGACAAGGGCAACAAGGCTTGTGAAAGGCTGGGAGAATGTGCCATATAAGGAGAGGCTGATGGAACTGGGTCTGTTTAGTCTGGGGTAAAGGGGACTGAGGGGAGATCTTATTGCTCTCTGTCAGTATCCGAAAGGTGCTTACAGTGAGCTGGGTTGGTCTCTTCTCACTGGTGACAAGTGACAGGGCAAAGGGAAATGGCTTCAAGTTGTGCTAGGGTAAGTTTAGTTTGGATATCAGAAAATAAATTCTTTACAGAAAGGGTAGTTAAACACTGGAATAGGCTCCCCAGGGAAGTGGTTGAGTCACCATCCCTGGATGTGTTTAAAAACCATCTTGATGTGGTGCTCAGAGGCATGATTTAGCAGTGGGTTGTTAGTTAGGGTAGTTTGGTTAGGTTGTGGTTGGACTTGATGATCATTAAGGTCTTTTCCAATCTGAGTGATGCTATGATTCTGTGATTTTATGATTTAGGTTGTTTGGTTAAATATTTAAGGGCAAGAAGAATGGGTCTAGATTTACAATATAAAAGAACTTTGGACATGTCCTATCGATAGCCTTACATCCTATAACCAGCTGAAGATCTAAATACAACTGTGCTGGTACAGTGCTTCAGGCAAAATAATTATATTGCAGATAGGCAAAGTATATTAGCTGAGACTGAGTGGCATGATAATAATTGTGATAATTCCAACATACCAGATAATTTCATATAAAATGGACTTAGTCTTATGCTCCTGCATCACCGGTGTAGACAAGCCTCTTCCATCTACCCTTCCTTTGATATCCAGGAAAAAACATATTTTTGTTTGAGTTTTCAGACTTATTTGAAGACCCACCAGCTAGCTGTGCTATTGAGTCTGGAAAAACCAATAAACCTCTTCTACACAGCAAAAGAAAACAAACAAAAAGTAAACAATAATTAAAACAAACAAACAAAAAAAAAAAAACAAAAACCTAATACCACTTCAGAAATTTTTTATATTAACTGTGACTTAACTCTACCTTTTTTTTGCCATATACCAGATGTAAACACTTTCTGTACTTAATTTATGTACATATATATATATATGCATGCAACAACAATTTAAAAGATTACATTATCTTAAAAATGGAATTTTCTAAGACAGTTTCTTTCCCTGATTTTCTAAAGTCATTAAAGATTCTCCCACTGACTTTTTTTTTTTTTTTTCATTTTATCCTGAAATGGATAATTCTGACAAACAAAAATATAGATATGATGTAGGTCACTCAATTTATTTCTGTGGAAACTGCAACAGATACAAAGAGCACAATAACATTAACTGATAGAGCAAATTCTCAACTACAACACACTTCTTCAACATAGTTACCACAATCAGCTGTGCATTTTTTCCAGCAGTGAAAAAGAGTCTGCACACTGCATTCATAAAAATTTGCAAAAGATAGGTAACAGCTGTACATGACCATCTGGAATGTGGCTTATCTTTCATGTCACTTTTGCCAGTGTTGCAAAGCACCACCCACCACCTCACTGTGTTCACATCCACTGATTAGTCTCCATAAATGTTCAGGAAGTGTTGATGAATGTCAGTGGGTGCCATTTTTTCCTCATGGAAGAATTTAGTTACAGCACTTCACTTCATACACATTTCCAAATCAGATATCATTTTGTCAGACTTGCACTCTGCTGCCATCTGTCACACAGCAACAAAATGTAATGGAATATTGGAGGGACTGTTCAATGTCTACTGCTGTACCACCATATATCCACCTCTGGTGCCATGGGTGCACATAATAATATAGGAGACATCACTTTGGGAGCAGCCCAAAATTGTTATTATTTTTTTTTTTTACTGCAGAAATATGTTTCCCGCTACATGTGTACTTTTCAGTAGCTAAAGAAAATGGATAGATAAAATGGTTAAATTAAGATGAAACTGTAGAATAAAAATCTCTCAAAGAATTAAAAAAATAAAGTAGATTACAGGTTTTTGCAGTTATATCTCTATGCTAATACAGTGTATGCTCCTCAGACTATATTAAAATTCAGTTATGAACAGTACTTTTAAACTTTTCCAATCACAATGCATGAAAATTTAATTCCAGATTCCCTATTTGATTAAAATGAGACTTTGTCTATGACCTAATTGTTGAACCTTTCTAATCTGAAAACAATATAAATTCAAATGATATTCGGCATTATCACTACAGACAGACAACTCAATATAGTTTAAATTTCCTTTTAGAAAAATTTTGTATGTAGAAGAAACTGTAGTTCCTTAGAATTTTAACTTGCATCTACAAGAAACAGAAAAATTACATCAGATATCTTCACTTATCAATTTAGATGTTTTTTATCTATCCACTAGTGATGAAAATTCAGTGATGAAAAATCTTTCCAGCACTTCTTCATCGCTTTCAATCAAAGAGCATATTTTTAAGTTTGCAAACAACAGAAATACAGCTTATATCTTCAGAGAGTTAGGAAAAGTTATCTGCAACATATCTTTTGAGTTTGCACTCAGTAGTGGTGTGCATTTTTATAACAGGATAATAAATTTTCACAACATATCTGTTGCTTCCCTAGTTCTAGTCACATCTACAGGTAGCCTTTAACAACACTATTTATTCTTTCTCACTGAGTTGCTGTGCAACAAAAACAAATCTAGTCTATTATTCCTGTACAGTAAACATATCACTTGCTGTTACAAGGAGCTTGTGAAACTGAACATATAAAAGAGTTTTTGCCATCACTCCCACCAGTCAACATACCACTGCTCTAGATCAACAGGCAAACTCTAATTTCTGCATACTCTGCAGATTCCTAAAGTAAAATTATTTCTTGAGTTTATCAGTCAAATGCAGAATTCTAGTTCTACTCATGGTTTTTGTATTGAAATTACCTGAAAGGTTGTAGGAAGAACACATATGGACAAGGCTGAGAGAGAGAGAGAGAGAGAGAGAGAGAGAGAGAGAGAGAGAGAGAACAGGAAGGAAGGAAGGAAGGAAGGAAGGAAGGAAGGAAGGAAGGAAGGAAGGAAGGAAGGAAGGAAGGAAGGAAGGAAGGAAGGAAGGAAGGAAGGAAGGAAGGAAGGAAGGAAGGAAGGAAGGAAGGAAGGAAGGAAGGAAGGAAGGAAGGAAGGAAGGATACAAAATGTCTATCATTTTAAAAGGACTTCTTGGCTCTCAAAATAGGCAACCTCATAGATTTTGGTGCTTTTGTTCTTGATGTCATTTTATTGTTAGTTTTCTTGTTTCTGTTTTTGTTTCTCCTCTGTGAATGTACTAGAACCTGTAAACTCAGGACAGAATGATGCTCCTATAAATCTATCACCTCATGCAAAACTCAATGAATCATACCATAAAATCTATGTGTTTTTATTTCTGGATATATAAGTGTTCTGCAGGAAAAATTTCTACACAGCACATTTGCTTTAGAGGTTTCAAGATATAATTGGAACTTACAGCAAAATGCTATTATTTTTCTCTAATAAAGACTACACTACTGTGGAAAAAACAGAAAACTAAAACACATTGTGCATTAACTGAGCATTGTGCTTCCAGGTCTTTAAAAGTAAATAAATAAATAAATAAATAAATATATTTTTAAAATCTCATTTAATGTGAAATCATGGTTTCTCTATAGATTTCCAAGAACAAAATGAAGATGTTAGACTTAAGACCTGTTATATAGGAAGCATAAAAGGGCATAGTTAAAGGTGCCATTATTACAGTTCTTCATTGCCTTCATCTGTCTGGTACAGGGCTGGTGAACTTCAACCTTCAGTGATTCATTAACAGCAACAGAAAATATTCTAGTATGCCTCTTGCAACTACATAATAACTTACTTCTATTTGTTTTCCCACTCAAAAAAAAACAAACAAACAAAAAAAAAAAACAACAAACCAAACCAAAACAAAACAGTTCTTATGAATAACACACAACAAGCAGACTGTACAAAAACCATATTCTGAACTTCTATTAGTGTTATTAAAATCAATAAATTTTTACTGAGAAGAAAAATACATCCCAGTGTAGCAACTGGACTGGCTGTCAATGAAGCATTACAGAAAGTGGAAAAAATTAGGCTTCTAGGAAGAGCCATGAAACACAGATTTCTATTTTCATCTGTGAAATGCAAGGTGTGAAGTGCTCAGTGATGCTTTGATTTGACCTGTATACTTTTCAAGTGGTGGGACTAAAAAGGCTTATTCTACTGTGTTCCATGGTGTATAATTTGTATTGTATTAAGTTTCATTAAGTTATTTATTAAGTTTTATACTATTCCCACAAATTCAGGTACAAGTATGAAACAGAAACTTCAACAAAACACATATCACACACAGTCATTGCATTAAAATTCTACTAAAGGCACAAAAAGATAGAACAAATTACATGAGATTTTAAGTTCCTTTTTCTTTCTTTTCTTTTCTTTTCTTTTCTTTTCTTTTCTTTTCTTTTCTTTTCTTTTCTTTTCTTTTCTTTTCTTTTCTTTTCTTTTCTTTTCTTTTCTTTTCTTTTCTTTTCTTTTCTTTTCTTTTCTTTTCTTTTCTTTTCTTTTCCCTTCCCTTCCCTTCCCTTCCCTTCCCTTCCCTTCCCTTCCCTTTCTTTTTTTTCTTTTTTTCTTTTTTTTCTTTTTTTCTCTGAAGGCAGATCTAAAATATGAAAACTGGAACTCTTGTTATATTCCAAGCATAAAATAAAGTATATAATCATAAATTTCCTGCCTGATAGAGCATAAAGTATGTGTATGTAACATGAAAACAGACAGGAAAAAATGGAGTTACTCCCATCCTGTCTTAGATAAAGAACAAAAAAGAGTGTTAAGCACAGATATGTTGAATTACATTACTTTAACTTAATTGTGTAAGACTCTCATTTGCTGTAGATGCTGGAAATTACAAAAGTTATTCCATGCCACAGAAAGCAATTACAGAGGAATGCTGAAGAAAGGTATACTTAAAGAACATCCTATGGGGGATTTAGTCATGTTTCAAGGAATATTATTAGAACTGCAAATAGAATTTACTTTTAGGATCCAGCCCATCCAAAATCTATACAATTTTAGAATTAAAATTTGGCATGGATTTGAAGAGAAGATGACTATATTTAGGCATCCAAGCTTTACCTAAGTAATATTTAAATGCATCAGGCCTTTGTCAGTGTGAATTTTAACTTTGATAACTCACATTTCCTGAATTACAGACAAGTACTTCAACCTCTCAAACCTCACCTTTATATATAAAGTCTTAATATTTTTAAATACTGTATTGTACTGACTATAATTCTTCATCAACAACTCTTTCTTCAGTGTCTGTATGTTTTGTCACTGCACAGGAGAATAATCACCTCACAAAAAATTATGCCACCTAACAAAAGAAAGTAATGTTTAACACACAACTCAGTTATTTTAACCATATGCTGACTAGCTCATTAGCTCATATCTTCTCATTATACTATCTTCATTTGATAACTGTATCTAACAAAACAAATGAAAAAATGTACTAATCCATAAAAATCAGTCAAATATAACTGTTAGGAGTAAATTTCCTGCGTATTAAGAAGATAAATGAAAATAAATGTTATGAAATCACTTAACTCTATTACAGGGATATCTAGGCTTTTAAACATTTGGTGTTTACACGTAAGGAACGTAAAAATTATTCTTCATGAATATTATTTTATATTACTATGAGTGGTTAAAATTTGCTAAAAAAGGTATTTAAAAAATCTAAACACCTTGCAGAAATGTTTTTTCTGAAGTATACACTTAAATGTATAAAGATTATTATTTTGCCCAAATTGGGAAAGACACAGAACCTTTCATTATGATGTGACTCATGCTTTTGAGCTTCTACCTTCTATTCTTTTATGTCGGAAATAGAAGACAATATTTGTTTGGACAAGCTGTACATATACCAATACCACATCTATTTATGCATTTATTTGCATAAATAGAAAGGCTAAGTAGGGCTATTTACTGTGGGCATACAAAATCACAGGACTCTCACTTCTATTCAGCTAAGAACCAAGAAAATCCAGGGGAATATCCACTTACAAAAGATTTGGAGAGGAAGCAAGAAATCCTGCATGTTTCTGTCATACTGCTGTTACTGCAATACTCTTGGCAGAAACACAGACAGAAAATTTTATGTACAAATGGTGTATATGTTGTATAAAATTTGTATAATTAGCAAAACTCATGTATTATACTTTGGTTTACTTTCTAGTGAACTTCTGGTAAGTAAATTCAACAGCTTAGCCTTTGAGAGAGAATATTATCACATCACACAAGGTACTTGAAAGTATTTAGTTGTGCCTGCTAGTAGAGTTTTCACAGAATTAGCAGAGGGAGACAATCAGCTCCCTCACCATCTCTGATGGCCATTACTCTTTTGATCCACGATTCTGTTGGCCTTCTGAGCTTCAAGTGCACACAGTTGGCTCATGACAAGCCTTTGGTCCATCAGGATCCCTAAGACTTTCTCCACAGGGCTGCTCTCAGTGATTTCATCTTTCAGTTCTGTACAAATATCTGGGATTCCCATGACCTATCTTCCCTACTGTCCACTTAGACTTGTTAAACCTCATTAGGTACACACAGGCCCTTTGCTAAATTTCATGAAAGCCCTGTCAACTCATTTCTCTAACCTGTCAAGTCTGTACCTGAATGGAAGCACAACCATTTTTTGGAAGGCTCCTCCAAAGACAGTTCACCAAAATCTGTACTACAACAAAATGAATGCTCTACTGGTAATGTATGCCTCTCACACCTAATTACTCAGGGCTGGGATGCCTAGCTCATGCTATGCATAGATCTTTCCAAACAGTAAGGTTAGACAAGGGGAAACTATGCTGAGTACCTACATTATCTGTCACAATAAAGTACTATGGGAAATCCAATACTGTATAGTCAGTTCATCTGAAAAGTGTTATACTTTCTCCAAACCTTCTTATTTTAGTAGTGCAAGTCTTGAATTATTTTTTTTCTGCTACATGTGTTACATCTTTGTGTTTCATACATTTAAAAAGGGGAAAAAGAAAAAGGGGGAAAAAAAAAAAGAGTAAAAAATCTTTTCCATTTAGTGAAGCAACTGTATATCAATTCGACAGCTCAGTTTAGATCCTTTTTTTTTTTTTTTTTTTTTTTTTTCTTTAAGTCATTTAGTCTGTGTAAATGATCCCCTTTCAAAGATCTTCTGAAGAAAATTTCTCCACAGGGTAAAATTTATGTATGTCATTTAGTCTGACAGAACATTCAAGGCCAGAGAAAAATCTATATGCAGTAGCATATACAATATTCATTATAATCTACATATTCCCAAAGCAAAGAAATTTTTAGGTATTTGAATTACACATCCTCAAATATTATCAAGGTATGTTCATGACTTTTGCAAAAGTTAATCCTTTAGGCTAAAAATGCTCAAATAAAAAAAAAAAAAAAACATACTGTCATTGCAAATCAAAATAAAAAGCCCAAGTTCAATCCCAGACCATCCTAATAAGTCTTACAAATCATCAGATACCTTACAGCTTTAAATATGAATGCATCTACTTCCTGATTTTCAGTTAACATTATTGCACCACTGTAGAATAAATGTATAATTGTCTTTACACTTTCCCAATAATTCATTTTTCAACTCCTTCACTGATACATAGGTAGGGCACTCCTTGATCTAATGATGTTAGAAATACTTCAGCACTGTACCTTCTGTAGACCTTCTTTATATTTCATCTCTTTCCATAGCTGAGAGAACTTCTTAAATGACAGCATAAATGACATCTTGCCATGTAAGCATAGCAAAAAAGAAGTTGCAATGGAAGAACAGCAAATATATAAAATATTTTTCATAAGATGGACTGGAAGAAGAAGAACAGTACTGTTCCAGTTTGGATCTTAATGCTGCTTTCTTTATAGATAAATACATATATAAATAAATAACTTTCAACCACTTTGCTGTGATAAAAATAAACTGCATTGTTCCTAAAAAGATGATTTTCACCTTGCAAGATTTGTGTTCTTTTCTGTGAAGTTAAAAATAAGTTTTCCACAGAAGTCTAAAGATCAGGTTAAAAATTCCATGTTCTCCTGTAATTTGATGGCTAGTTCCATTTTAGTCTCATATTCAGGCTCATCACTTCTTGGTGCATACTGTCCCGAATAAAAGAATAACTAGAGCAGCTGCAGTCTTTGTTGCACTCACTCTCAAGTCCTGTGATATTCTTGCTGCCAATCAACCAAATAGCTTTATCTTCTCACACTACTGGTTTGGAGAGTTTGTTTTTTCCTCCAGAAATGTCAATCCAGACTAGAGTTCCTGGCTTCTTCTCTCCCTCTACTTTGCAAGTCACTCATTTTCTGTGAAACAGTTTAGCGAAGCTTAAGCTTTAAAAGTAGGTGTTTTGTGGAGGGTAGCATAGTCTATATGACTTACCCAAGTGCCCCCATAATAACTGTTTGCCTCAAACAGAGGATTTAATGTGCCAATATTTATTTATTTATTTATTTATTTGCATGCAGATATAGGGGAAAAAAACCAAACACACCAATACAGATAATCTTGCCGATATGTTTGCAGAAACAGATTTATTAGGCAAGCTACCTGAAATTATGTTCTTTCTCCCCTGCTAATAGTGAATTTTGTCTGCTCTAGTTAATGTATGATGCTCCTGATTCATTGCCAATGCAAACCTCAATATTCATTCTGGCTGAATCTTGCCCTACCTCGCAGTGTGTATCTATCATATATTACAAGGCATAGGATGTCATTTTTTGTACCTTTTTTCCTTTTTTTTTTTTTTGTTTGTTTGTTTGTTTGTTTGTTTTGTTTTCTTGTAGACAGTAATTTATGCTCTCCAGTTTCATGTTGTTTTTTTCCTATATGCTTACATACATACTTTTGCCCTTAAACATACATATAGACTTGCTGAAATCAAACTTTAAAATATTGGGTGTGAAATTTATATATTTATATATATTCTTATAGTTACTATTATTCCTCTCTTCCTGTTCTGTTGTAGTAAATAGCTTTTATCTCAACCAACGATATCTACCTTTTTTTCCCCCTGATTCTCTCCCCCATCTCTCTGGGAGTGGGTGAGTGAGCAAATGACTGTGTGGTACTCATCTGCCTGCCAGATTAAACCACAACATGATCAGAGGAAAAACAAAAACAAAACAAAACAACAACAAAAGACAATAAACAAACAAAACAAAACAAAACAAAACAAACAAACAAAAAACAAACAAAAAAAAATGGAATACCAAGCAATCCTGTATCATTTTGTGGCTAAGGGGTTTGCCAGCATTTGGAAGTGCTATATTTTGTGCTAGTCCATACAAACATCTTTTCGATCATCCTGTAAGGTTTTTTTTTTCCTTTTATTGGCTTAGTCAAATTATTATTCACGTGAAGAAGCTTTCTTACTTTTTACATGCAGAATATATACATGTATTTATGATATGCCTTTCTTACTCAATCATTAATAATGGCATTTTAAAAATCCTCTGATTTTGTGGTATGTACTTTTGTTTTCTTTTGTGTCGTTTGTCATAACAACTTTTACTTGTGTTTCAACATCTGAGGATAAAAAGGCTAATCTGTGAACATGCCATAATTCAACTCTGAAAATGTCCATTGAGAACTTAAGCAGTTAACAAATACAAAAGAAAATAATTGACCATGTCCTTCCAACGCTCAGAGAAAAAAAGACTTTCCTGTTTTAATCAACAAAAATGATGTTTTCAGTGTTTTGATGAGTGAAAGTAAAAAGAGCAGATTTATTATACTGGAGGAAAAGGTGAGAAATGACAGTTTGGCTAACTGCTTGCATATACATCCACCTAGCCAACATGCACCTGTCCAGATTAGATGCAGGTCCCTGTCTGTTCCTACACTTGCTTTTGCAGGTGAAGGAAACCATATGGGAAATGTTTAATTGAACTCTGGTGTGGAGGACAGATACAAGGAAAGCAGAATGGCTTCCAGCTTTCACTTACAAATTAAACAAAATCCTAAGGGATCTTTAACCGGCAGACATTTGGAGGAAATTAAATGCTAATGTGTGCAGTTGTACTTTTTACACCCACAGACATCAAATATATAAAGACATTAACTCCTATTCTGTTACAGCAAATTCATAATATATGCACAAGGTATAAGGTTAAATCTTATGGAGTAAGGTAGGAATTCAATATCAAATCATGTGCTTGCACTTTAACATGAGCCCAGACATTTTCAACCTTAAACTGTTAAAATAAATGTCTAACACTTTTTTTTTTTTTTTTTTTTTTTTTTTTTTTTATGTGCAGAAATATGGCACTACTGCAGAATTAGAGAAGGACCTTGTTGAATTCTGCAATGTGAATTATGCCCAGGAGAATACAGTAAATGAGATTCTGGAATGGTATGAAAATTCTTATGCATAAGATTTCAGTAGCTCCATCTAGAGAAGGAAAACATTTAAAGTATTTTCCACTAAAGTTACTTGCATGAAGCTTCAGCAGCTGAGAAGTTAAAAGTATCATTAATGGCAAAAGTTGAATGCTGGTCACAGTGATGAGTATGACAAAGCTCATCACTTTATCATAGTCATAGTCATAGTTTTACAAATTATGAAGAATCTGTGCATGTACATAAAAGATAATAGTATTATTATGTATTTTTCTATTTTTCTAAACCAAAAGGTTAGTATCTTTAGGAGAGATGACAGTACGGCAGTCATCACAGGAACTAGTTGTAGGGAAAAATGGTTTGGAAAAACATGGGGTAATGAAATGTATGGACTTCAAGAAACAAGTTGACAACTGAACATGTAAAGAAATGAAAAATCATATGAAACATATGCTTTAAAATAGGAGAAAAGGAAATTAATTTAAAGTAAAATGTTAATTCTGGGAGTTGGATTTCCTCTAACAAAATAATACAGTCGTGTCCTTTATTGAATGCTAGCTGAAAACCTCACTGAGTTCTCCCTTAAGGTGATGGAATGCCTAAAAGTGAAATCTGTGTGACCTAAATGTTATCTAAATCTGAACTGTGTTCATTCTGCAGACAGTGAATAGAAATAGCTACTTGAAAAGTCAATCTAGGTGACAGATCTGTAGGTTTTTAAAGCTAGCTGAGATGAATTTCATCCCAAGTTTGTAGCAACACTAATACTTGACATCAAAATTTGTAGCAGTTTTAGCATACGTAGACGAGCATGATACCTAAAAGTTAGATGTTTTGGTGTTTAAATGCTTTTTTGAGTCTTTAAGCATAGAAAATTAAAACAGAAATTTATGGTAGATGGCTAAAATACTAGAATGATAGACCAACTGGAAAAAATAATTGGAGAATTGTTGCCGTGACTCGGAAAACCCCCTTTTTCCCAGCTTCTTGCGAAAACCTTGCTAGAGCCAAAAGACCACCGTGACTCATCAAGAAACGTGGCAAAATGGCGTTTATTAGGAGTAATCAACACCTTATATACCTTACTACTTCGTCTACGCCCCCTAGGGCACACGTTTGAAATCCGCGCCAATGTACCTCACAAGGTGTAGCCGGAAACGGGGGGGGCCACTGTCACGTGACATCTCGAAAAGCCCCGCTATCGCCTACATGTTTACAACATCTCCCCCCCTCCGAATACTACAAGGTTCAGCCTCGTTAGCATCTACAACATAATAAATAATAAAATACCCACTGAAAATGCAACAGGCAAAGTTAATTAATGAAAAGAAATACATGCATATACAGTTAGTACATATAGATAGAGAAATCACCAGTACAGGTACATCTTAGTGATTTTGCAAAAATTCGATGTATTTCTGTCTCAACATAGTCCTATCCATGCATCACTATGTGATATGACTCCTCTGATCTCTGTTCCTTGCCTGAAGTCTATATCTCCTCTGGTCTCACGTGTTTGTAATACACTTTAGACTGCCACTCTTTTTACATCCCTTGAGCATGCTACTGGCACTTTTATAGGAAATGTAGAAGAGCCTTTTCTATAAAATAAAAAAGAACATCTTACAATTGCAATTTGTTTTCCCCCCTGTGATATGAAAGTCCAGACCTTGGTTATCTTTTTACTTCTGATTTCAAGGAATATAACAATTCCTGCATTATGTTGTTTTAATAAGTAAATAACAACTAGGATTAAGGCTGTTGATACATTCTACTTAGACTTCAGCAAAGCTTTTGACACTGTCTCCCACAGAAGCTGGCAGCTCATGGCTTTGACAGGCACATTCTTTGCTGGGTAAAGAACTGGATGGAGGGCCAGGTCCAGTGGTGAATGGAGTTAAATTACACTCAGTCATGAATGGTGTTCCCCAGGGGTCCACAATGGGGTCTGACCTGTTCAATATCTTTCTTGATGACCTGGATGAGGGAACTGAGCACACCCTCAATAAGTCTGTAGATGACACCAAGTTGGGCAGAAGAGTCAATCTGCCTGGGGGTAGGAAGGCCCTACAGAGGCTGGACTGACTGGATAGCTGAGCTGTGGCCAATGGTTCAACAAGACCAAGTGTTGGGTCCTGCACTTTGGCCACAATAATCCTAGACAGCGCTACAGGCCTTTGTCACAGTGGCCTGAAAGCTGCATGGAGAATGGAAACCTGGGGGTGCTGGTTGGAACTTAGCTGAACATGAGCCAGCAGTGTGCCCAGGTGGCTGAGGCCAATGGCATCCTGGCTTGTATCAGAAATAGTGTTGCCAGAAGGAACAGGGAAGTGATCATCCCTCTGTACTCAGCACTGATGAGGTCTCACATTGAGTACTGTGTTCATTTTTGGGCCTCTCACTACATGAAAGACATCAAGCCCCCAGAATGTGTCCAGAGAAGGACAGTGAAGCTGCTGAGGGGTGTGGAGCACAGGCCTTATGAGGAGCAGTTGAGGGAACTGAGTTTATTTAGGAGAAGAGGAGGCTCAGGGGAGACCTTATCACTCTACCACTAACTGAACGGAGGTTGTGGTGAGGTGGGGGCCTCTTGTCCCTGGTAACTAGTGATAGGACTACTGAAAAGAGACCAGCCTCGCCACTATAGCTCCCACACCCCAGGTTTATAAATACCTGGGGTGTGGGAGCTATAGTGGCGAGGCTGGTCTCTTTTCAGTAGTGCGTGGGGACAGGACTAGGGGCAACGGGCTGAAACTCCAGCATAGGAAGTTCCGCACAAATGTGCGCAAGAACTTCTTTACGGTGAGGGTGACGGAGCACTGGAACAGGCTGCCCAGGGAGGTGGTGGAGTCTCCTTCTCTGGAGATATTCAAGACACGCCTGGACGCCTACCTGTGCGACGTGGTGTAGGGAGCCTGCTTTGGCAGGGGGGTTGGACTCGATGATCTCTAGAGGTCCCTTCCAACCCCTAAAATTCTGTGAATCTGTGAATCTGTGTAAATGGCCTCAAGTTGGGCCAGGCGAGGTTTAAGTTTAGATATTAGGAAAGACTTCTCTGAAAGGGTGGTCAGATGCTGGAATGGCACAAGGTGATTGTGTCACCATCCCTAGAGGTGTTTAGGGAGAGAGCAGATGTAGTACTAAGGGACATGGTTTATTGGGTAATATTAGAGGTAGGTTGATGGTTGTACTAGATGGTCTTTTTTAGCCTTCGTGATTCAGCTATTCTACAGTCACCCAAATGGAGGGGCAATGAGAACAAATTGAAAATTGGGTTTAGCAATAGGCTTGTAGAGTTAGGTGGTGGTTGAACTTGATCTTAAGGTCTTTTCAAACCTCAGTGATTCTATGTAAACCTAGAATATTTTCTCTCGCTGTCCAGATCACTGAATGGCACTACCCTTTCAGGTTAGGAATTCTGAGAATGTTTTTATAAAAAATAAATTAGTATCATGACTGAATGAATACTTTGAAAGAGCATTCTTGATTTTCACAAATTAAATTCCACACTGCAACTGGCTAAGTTCTATACCACTCCAATATGATATATTTTAAAATACTAGAACAATCTACTAGCATTAGAAGACTCCTATTCCTTTAGAACTTAATATTAGTAGGCAATGAGAAGATCTCCCAGATTGCTTATCATCTTTAATACATTATATGTAATTAGCTCTTCCACAATTAGGAACTGAAAAAAAAAAAAAAAAAGAAAAAAAAGAAAAAAAAAAGTTTTATTTGAAGAACATCTGTGATATTTCTAATAGGAAAAAAGAAAAGCTTGACAAGTTTCTTTGATGCTAAAATATATTTTTGTTCACTGAAAGACTTTTTTTTTTTTACACCCCATCTTTCACAATACTTAAAATATTTAATACTACTTTTCCTGACTAGCTATTCTCCCACAGTCACAATGAATTATTCCTTCATCGATACTAAGATGCTGGCCAGATGGCTGGAAGCTATCCAATGGCTACTTAACAGAACTCAGACAAGATTTATGAAAAACTATTGCTCCTAGGACAATATTCATTCTTGACAAATGTCAGTGAGTTAACTGGTTTATCTCAGAAAAGCAAAATTCATACTGCAAGTCATAGCATATTTCAGATTTAGTTATAGCCATGTACTAACATCTATCATGATTCATTTTCAGGTCAGATATATAAGCACTGACTTTACTTTTGTTTAGGGATTTTCCATAGTACTTGAAAGTTGCTATAGCACAGAATACAAAAATTGCTGAAGACTTATGGTGAATTCATGTACAGTTTAAATAATTTTCAGGAATTTACAATACTAAATTATTGCAAGCCTAGCCATACAGGTTATAAAGAATAATTCTCAAGAAAAACATTCCACATCAGGATCTTCTCTTCCATTAAATCCTGGAAAATCTAAGACTGAGAATATGACGATGTTTTGAGAATTATTTATTAACCACAAGCTCTGAAAGGTATCCACATAACTCTGGACAAAAGCATTAATATTCATGGTTTTGAAAGTATAGTCACATACCAGAGTTTTCATGCTAGAGTATGCAAAAATGACCAGTTCTATTAAAATGCATAAGACAAAAATGCAGATAGGCTAATGGTATCTTTTCATCTTTCCAGTTTGCAATTCATTCTGTGATCCAGAAGATTAAACAATAGCTTTGTCTGATGAACCTCACAGGAGATCTCCACAGAGGCAGAGTTGTCTAGTTGTTTTAGATAAAAGAAAGAACCATTTCTCTTTCTTGACTTGAACAACAGAATAAACGTCATATCTAGGTAAACCTTTCAAACCATAAATTTTGGCCCCCAGGCTAAAAGGAGTAGACTGAAAACAGGTACGTCTGAAAACAGAGGTCTATTAGCCCACATAATCTGCTCTAGATACTTTGAGGCACTTCTGCAGTCTCTGTGCTGCATATAGCAAAGCTCATTCTAGAGAATCATGAAATCATAGAATCATAGAATGACTTGGATTGGAAGGGACCTCAAGGATCACAAAGCTCCAACCCCAATGCTGCAGGCAGGACCACCAACCTCCATATCTAATATTAGACCAGACTGCCCAGGGCGCCATCCAACCTGGCTTTGAACACCTCAAGGGATGAGGTGGCTTTGACACTTCCATCCATAACCTCTCTGGATAGCCTGTTCCAGCACCTCACCACTCTCATAGTAAAGAATGTTCCCCCAATATCCATTCTAAATCTTCCCTCCTTCAACTTAAAACCATTTTCCCTTGTCCTGCCATTAACTACCCTTGTCAAGAGTTGACTCCCCTCACGTTTGTAGGCTCCATTTTGGTACTGGAAGGCTGCAATGAGATCACCCTGCAGTCTTCTCCAGGATGAACAAGCTCAGTTCCTTCAGCCTATCCTCACTGAGGAGGTTCTCCAGCCCTCTGATGATCTTTGTGGCCCTCCTCTGGACCTAATCCAACAGCTCCCTGTCTTTCCTGTATTTTGGTCCCCAGGCCTGGACACACTAATCCAGATGGGGCCTCACAAGGGCAGAGTAGAGAGGGACAATTACCTCTCACCCTGCTGGCCACCCTTCTTCTGATGGAGCCCAGGATACCATTTGCTTTCCAAGCTAGAAGAGCACACTGCTGGCTCATGTTAAATTTTTTATCCACCAGGACTCAGGTCCTTCTCTGCGGGTCTACTCACAAGATCTATTCCTCCCAGTCAGTATATATGCCTGGGATTACACTAGCCCAAGTGCAAAACCTTGCACTTTGCTGTGTTGAACCTCATTAATTTCACCCAAGTCTACTTTTCAAGTCTGCTGAGGTCCCTCTGAATGGCATTCCTTCATTTCACTGTGTCAACTACACCACTCAGCTTGGTGCCATCTGCAAATGTTCAGAGGGTGCACTGAATTCCATCAGTGTAATGAACATGTTGAAGAGAACCAGTCCCAAGACAGAGCCCTGGGGGACATCACTCATTATCATACTTCATCTAGACGTAGAACCATTGATCACCACTCTTTGTCTGAAGCGTTTCAATCAATTCCTTATCCACCAAGTCTTTCAGACACCAAATCCACATCTCTCCAATTTGGAGATAAGGATGTGGTGGGGGACCATGTCAAACACCTTGCACAAGTCCAGGTAAATGACATTGGTCCTCTTTCCTTTGTGCACCATTGCTATCATAGAAGGCCACCAGATTGCTTAGGCATGACCTTAACATCTTGAAGCCATGCTGGCTGTCTTGGATCACCCGTTAGAATATGTAACTATTCACAGTTTATGTACTTTGTTTAAGGTTCGAGAACTTAAAATCTATGAGTTACAGCATCAGCTCAGGATTCTTCTCTCAAACCAAAAGAAAGTTCATCTTTTCTTTCAAGATCCCTGTTTTGATATGGCCTGGTGTATTTCAGTCAAGAAACAGCATTTTCCATTTCCAGAAAAACATAGTAGTCCTGAAGTCATTGAGGTCGCTGTCCTTTCTGTTCATTGTTTCCTATAGTATCTGCAGTAGGTATATGCAGTTGATTTTTATTATTATTATTATTATTTTATTTTTATTTTTAAATGTTGGCTAGTAAGTAGTTTAAGTTCTGGGTGACAGAACCTTTTTCTTCTTGTCTGACCCAATACAAATAAATGGAATATTAGGTGTGGAATATTTAGGTGTGTTCACACAATTTCTAGTCATTCCCTGATATCAAATTCTTACAAGAACAAGTCACACTAAAAAAAGAATCTGAAGAATTGATAGATTTAAAATGTCATGGTGAGTTTTATTTATTTGTTTATTTATTTGGTGTAAGATTTGCTGGCACATGTTACTTAGCATGTTATTAGCTATCCATATCAGCATTAGAAAAGCAGATACTAGCTACGCTGATCTGGGAACTAAACTACTGTTTCCATACAGTTCTGCATAGCCTTGTGCTATACAGATCTACCACGTTGCTCAGAGATCTTGCAACAATGCTGTACAGATATTACAGCTTGGCTTGAAAGAGTATGAGTACTGAGTACATACTGAGAGTATGTATCACAGTATGATAGTTGTGCTGTTATGACTGGAGCTAACAACTGCATTTTATGGATATGGTTACAATAAGTGTGGATTTAGCAAAATATACTGACACTACAAGAAACATCAGCTTTGCATAGGAAAACAAAACAAAACAAAACAAAACAACAACAACAAAAACCCATTTAAATTACTATGAAAATTATTATATTATATTATGTTATGTTATATTATATTATATTATATTATATTATATTATATTATATTATATTATATTATATTATATTATATTATATTATATTATATTATATTATATTATATTATATTATATTATATTATATTATATTATATTATATTATATTATATTATATTATATTATATTATATTATATTATTAATCCTATTAAAATATTGCTTTTTCAGTTATCAACCTATTGTTAATTTCCTGGAAAGATCATAAAGAATAAATATTTTATTTTATATTTTATTTTTTGTCATGGTTTTGCAATTTTGCTATCAGTATTCCTCATCATAACATCATGTAAAGCATGGATAATTTTACCAAATGTGCAGCTCACAGAAGAAAACTACATATCCCAGAGGACATCACTGTCAGGGATAAGTCACGGGACAAGGACACTATATAATCTCACTTCAGGGCTGGATTTGTTCTCTTGAATCCTCGGAGCCAGGGGGGAGTGTGTGGGAGCATTCCAGCCATTTCACCTAGAGCTGCAGTAGGCCTCTCAGTTCTGGGACTCACTCTCTCCTATTTTACTTGATTTGTTAGCCTTAATTTCAATTATATTGTATTATATTGTGTTATCCTGTATTTTGATATAGTATTTAGTAAATAAGTGTGCCTCCTTAGATCGTTGCCGCTGTTTTCCTTTTCCCTTTTTCCCTTTTCCTTTTTGGGCCAGTGGCCCTGCGGGCCAGCTGCCCCCCTGTCACGGGCGCAGGTAGATTTTCGGTCAACCCATGACATATTTTTATTTATATTTTATAAGGAAAAGGTATTTTTGGAAATCTCATCTAAGCTAGCCTATTATAAGAAAGAACTTATTTTTTTCCAAAAATTCCATTCTCTAACTTCAGAAGCACATGACCTGTACACTTAGAAACATCCAGAAATACTGCTATACTAAATATGTTACTCAATCTCAGGTTATGGATTAGAGAAAAACATACAAGTTTTGAAAAATGTTCATGAATTCCGTACTAGTAAGTTTAATGTGAGAATTACTGGCTGTTATTAAGGTGAGAACAATGTTAAAGAAAGCAAACTGTAGAACAGCATAGAACACTTGCTTTGAGGAAAGAAAGATCTCAGTTTTCAGTGAATAGAAAATATTGCTGTGGAGCATCCTCTTACAATTGGATAAACTGAAAGCAAGTTTTAACAAAACTTCAGATGTTGTAAAGATGTAATTCATTATTTTCACAGTCACAGAATGATTGATGTTGGAAAGTACCTCTGGAGGCCACCTTATCCAACCCTCCTGCTCCAGAACAGCAGGACTATGAGCCAGCAGTGTGTGCTTGCAGCCTGGCAGGCCAACTGTATCATGGATTGCATCAAAACAGCAGTGGCTAGCAGAGAGACGAAGGTGTTCATATAGCCTTGACAAATATAAAGTATTGTTGTTATACTATTGACAACTTCACTGTCCATAATAAGCATAGTCACTGTCTGTATATTGACATGTTTACTGAAGCTATTATAACAACATATGTTTGCTGCTACATTATTGATTTTTACTATATCTAATTGCCTTTCTAATACCTTTGATTCCCGCTACAAATAATTATTGCTACTTGCAATATCTACTGCAAATCTATTAAATATATTTGCTTTCCTGGTATTATCTATTGTTTTTAATGTCTGTATATATTTCTCTTACTACATAAAGTACACCTGCTAATGGTAATACATGGTAATTTGTTATAAATATAAATTTTATAGAATAAAGCTTCTATGTTCTTGTATGCTACTGAATCCTACAAAACCAGTGTTACTGTCTCTGTGCACCTGCAGGTAACCCTTTAGACTGTCACACCATTGCCTTATATCCTGTCACTGACTACCACTGAAAAGAGCCTTCTCTTTTCACCTTCCTTTTGGGTATTTATATAAATTGATGAGATCTCCCATTAAGCCCTCCTTTCTCCAGGCTGAACAGTCCCAATTCTCTCAGCTGTTCCTTAAAGGAGTGATCTTTTGCTCCCTTCATCATGTTAGCTGGCATTCATTGGATTCTATCCAGTATCTTCACATGGCAAACTCACCTGACTAATATGTGCTTGGGTGGAGGACCTCTTGCAACAGGTGTCTGATACACAAAATACTGTGTAATATCTGGGAGGAAGAAATATAGACAGCTGGGCTCATGTGCAACCTGCACTGAATACACAATCTGGGGCCAAACAGCACCAGGCTCCACCACTGGTGGAGCACATGCATTTAGAGGGGAAGACAAGAATGATGGTAAGTGGTTAATTGCCATGAGAAGAACTAGCAGGAGGAAGGAGCCTGCCTCAAAGCCTGAGGTGCCTCTGCAGAACCAGTTCACGATTTTGCAGGCAGAGGAGGAAAAAGAAAGCATAACAGGTAAGTTGTCAGAGCTGAGTAAGGCAGCCAGACAAGCTCCTCACTACAAACAACTACCACAACTAAGGAAAAAATGATGTGGAAGAATCCTGGAAGAAATACAAGGCTGGGCTGGATGGGGCTTTGAGCAAACTGGTCTAGTGGGAAGTGTCCCTGCCTATAGTAGGGGACAACAAGGAGATGCCGATGGTGTTTTACAAGGAAAAGTGGAAAAGATGACAACAATGTGTCATTCTCAGCCATTTGCAACTTGAATTAAATAAATAAATATATATATATATTTTTTTTAAAGATAAAAAAATTTATAAAAAGATAAAGGAATCTAAACACTAAAACTTCTAAGACAAATAAGAAAGGCTAAAAAGTACTACACAAAAATTATTCAGATGTTGACATTTGACCAAAAGTTGATACAGATAGCAAATTCATCAACAAATCATAATACAGCATGACAAAACAGTATAAGAGCATTTTTGCATTCAAAACAAAGTGAGGTGAAATATTCTGCTGTAAATGATAAGAAAATGGTTTATATCCCATTACTGAATATGATAATGGTAAATGGCAACAGTTAAATGTTTGAAATCTGATTTAGATATTATTTTTAAATGGTAAAATATGAGCACTGAATTTTACCACAGCATAAACTACAGGACTGTTGTAGTTATGTCAGAATATATACACAAGGTAATCAGAATAACTTTCAAGGAAGAACACTGAAGTAATAGATCAAGTTGCAGTTTGGATGACTGATGATGATTCTTTAAAAAATCTCAGACTACAGCGTAGGGTCTGGGGAATTTAAACAAACTGTTCTCGCCAGTATTTTAAAAGGCAAATTGGTTGTCTAAAGGAACTGTGAATCTGTTAGCTTTACATCAATCTCATGAAAAAGAAAAAAAATGATATGAATTAAGTCTATAAATACTTAACAGATTGCAGTGCAACCATTACCAATTTAACATGGCTTACATATATGTCTTCCTAGAAGAGATTTGTGCATACGTGCATTCTGATGTGCACTCAAGTTTATGTGGCATGTACAATCATTTATATGTATATATTCATACGAATAATCATCATTTAATGCAAAGAGAACTACTGATAAAATAATATTTATGCAGAGTAAATCACTCAGATTTTAAAGATACTTAGTAACCGACCTGTCATGCATTTCAGCTTTGCATGACGTTATAAGTTTAGATTAAACCAGTTTTGTCATCCTAAATCTATGAATCACCTATTCAAAGTGACATACCATTAGAAATGCTGATCTCTTAGGGAGCAAAGTGTTTTAGCTATCTGCCAAGATACAGCAAAAAAATATCTATGTTGAGTCATGTTATGATTTGCCTTTTTAAATTTATTTTTTCTTTAGGAAGGAAAGATGTTCTAGGCTTCTATTTCTTTCTTTTTCCTACTTGCTTTCATAAACCAATACTGTATACACATGACAGACTTATACGTTAGCTGTTTGCTGCTAGAAACACATTTCAAGACAGTTCTGTAAGGCCAGATTTGATTTACTTGCTAAAGAGTTAGTGTTGCACCTGTTATGTGAATTCCCTGTCCAGAAACAAGTGAAGCAGGAACAAGGAATGCAGGTTAAACATGCAAGTGAAAACCATCTTAAAGAAACATCTGGCAGAAGTTTGGTTAGAACAAAGTGGGCACATCAGCTGTTCCAATCTTGACCCTAAAGGAATGCAATAGAAATGATAAAATATTGTAGAACATCTGACAAGGTTGCTTCTGTAGGTATTTTCCTCCTTTAGGGAATCAAGTAAAAATTGCAATTGCCACAGGAATTCTATCCTCAGTACTAGCAGTTAAAAAATGTTTTAGGTCCATTTTTTAAAAAGGTGAAATTAGAGGTCTTCAAAAGATAAGGAGAATGACTACCAGTTCAAGAGAAATAAAGGTATATGGACTCATCCAGAAGCAGTTCTGAGAAGCTAAGTCAGCAGAGGAGAAGGAAGATTCAGTTTACTTCTCATCAGGATTCTTCTAAATTCTCATTCAGATGACTGCTGAACTTGTTTGTTTCTCAAACCCACGAAATGCCCTTCACAGATCTCACAGATCTGTAGTCTCACAAAAGCACATATAAATCTCTTTTTCATTTATAATATTTGCCTTTTATGAACTTATTCATATTGTGCACATGGATTTCATTTATTTATTTATTTTCCAAATATGAAATGTAGGTATTACTTCTGCAATCTTTCATGAAATGACTAACAAAATAAATGCATCCGTTGAACATTACATAAGGTAGTGGAACAGTGGAACAACCCCCCCCCCCCCTCCCCCACAGTTCAAACCTTAGTATTTTGCTCAAGAGATTTTTGGAAGAAAACACTAAGACATTAAGGAGTGAAAGAGTTCCAAGAATGTTGTCAGGTAAGCATGTTGAATATCAATCTCACACAGCACAACTTTCACAGCCTCATATTAGGATGAATAAAAAGCAAATCCAGCCCTTCCACTAATTCATTAATAAAAACAGTACTTACATTTACAAATCTCATCCATTGTGTTCATACTTGTCCATTACATAATGTAAAATAAGTAAATCCTTTATCTTCTCGTTAATGCCATTAAATGTAATCTGGTATCACTGAAATATTAGCTTAGCTGAACTTCAGGAGATCTTTACTAAATCTGCTTTGCTTAAATAAATGCTATTTTTTCTTTCTATTTGTACCAATTTTTAGCTTCTTTGGCTCCATCTCTAATTTCCCTTGTATTCTCCTCAGAAAGGATACAAGGAATACAAATCAAATCCATTATTAGAATACTCTAGACTTGTCTGGCTACAGCTTACTCCAAGACCTGGAATTAGCCTTAGCTTTGTGCTGCAGCTGCTCTACAAACCTTTCTACTTAGATATGCCTACAGGTACTTCAGTGACTTCCACATGCCGTTTGTATTATTCTGTTCCACAAATGTAACAAATTGTACCGGTTCACATAATCTTGCTTCTTATTTTTTTTGCATGACCTGCAACTGTGCTCATACAAGTCAGAACCTAATTCTATAGATGTAAAAGGAGATTCTTGCAGTCGTGAATTGCTGATTTGCCATAACACCCATCTCTAGGCCTGAAACATTTTAAGAATTTCTTAACAACAAATCAAGAAAAATGACATACAGAGAGAGGATTCAGAAGGCCATGAACTGGGATAATGGTCGGTTTAAGGGTAGGATAGAGGATCTTGTTCACAATATTCCTTCATTTATTAACTGGCATTTTAGACATAACTGACTATTTTGTTTGTCCACTATAAATAGTGAACTAACTATAAATGAAGAATCTTTCACTTATAACAAATGACACTTGAATTGTGACAGAAATCAAGCCCAGTTCCTTTTCTAGGCACAAACATTGCAAAAACAAAAAATGCTCTCTTTTGCCTTTTGCTTACTCAGCGAATTTATTCCACTATTATTTGTGACATAAGACTTCAAACAGTATAGGAAAAGTTCTCTCATAGCCCTACCTCAACCCAGCTCTTTCTCTAAATCTATTCTTTGGTGAAATATTGAAATGCTACAAGTAAAAGAAAAACTGATAACCTTCCTTTTTTTTTTTTTTTTTTTTTTTTTTTTTTTAATATATATATATGTTTTTTTTTGTTGTTTTTTTTTTTAACTTATGGTAATGTAAGCAATTTCCTTCATCACTAAATGATGGGAAAAAACATATATTTGTTTTTTATTTGTTTTTCTTTTGTCTGTTAGGTGCATTTTGGCATATAGTAAATCAGACCACTAGGGAATATAGATAAAAAGATACTAGTGTCTGACCTCAGTATCATGTCAATCCCATCTAAAGTACTGCACATAATTTCTGATTCCTGCCATTTTTGTTATCTGTAGATTATTTTACCTAGCTTGTCATCTCTTTTCCACCTCTCTGTTATATTTCTTTAGCTTGAACACAGGTTAAGCAATGAGCTTTCCATGAGCTATACCACCCACAACCTTAAAGTCAACAAGAATCAGAATACCAACAAAGGTTATTCATGTTCCTTAAGAATCTATTAATTGTCTTTTTTTTCAAAGCTACATTTTAAAGAAATATAAATTCCTGCTTTTCTAAGACAGGAACTAGAGTCTATCACCTCAAACCTTGTGTATTCAGCTTTCAGCATTAGTCAGAGTCTCTTGCTAAGGCAGTTTGCTATCACTCAGCAACTAGCCTCAGAATAAATAAAAGAAGACCTGACACAAGATACAAGTAAAGACTATATTGTCTTTGGCAACAAATCCTTCCAACCTTATCCAGTTAATCACTTTAATGCTTCATGCTTATGTTGTCTTATTTGTTCTTGAAATCACCAAAGTTTGCTAAAAAAATAAATCTTTGCAAGTGGATAATATTATCACTCATTCTAACTTACTTTTTTCTATTATTATTCCTATTGTTTATAGAGAATGGAAATAAATTTGAATTTGGAGATGGCAATTTACTTCTTACAAGACAGATGTCCCACCACTCTCTGTTCATAGTTTGCTATTTCCTATTTCTGTTATTTGTTATAAAAGAAGCTGAGAGTTGCTACTTTCTATTATTAGATTTTTAGATGTTTTAAGTTTCTGTACTTAAATCTCACAAAGTATGTTTTTCATTAGTTTTTATTCTGTATGATTCACATACTGTGAGATACTGTGAGTAAAGAAATTAATAATAGTTAATTCCATAATTTAGGAAGTATTACAAAGTTACTAAATAGAGATCAACCATTTCAAAATTATGACAGCTACTCTGAACATAATGCCTCCTGCTTTATTATGTTGGCACACAAAGTCAGAGGCAGATGTTGGTGGTATAGCAGTAGAGGTTGAACCTTCCCAACAATATTCCATTATATGTTGTTTCTGTGTTACAGATGGCAGCAGGGAGGCAGTCTGAAAAACTAGAGTTTGACACAAAAGTGTATATTAGGTAAACATGTAGAACTGAATTTCTCCATAAGGAAAAAAATTAGTTTTTTAGTAAACAAAACAATGAAGTTGCTCTTTAATCTTGTCATTGACTTACAGTTTTATGCTCACCTGACTGAGGATAGCTAGATGTACTATGGCTTAATTAAAGTGAGTGTTCAGCTGGAACCACCATAATGATGAAAATCCAGACTGATATCTGAACACATCACCTCCTTCCTCTGTATAGTCCTTCTGCTATTTATAACTCTGAATATTCCACAAGTCTGATGAATCTGAAACCTTTAAAACCAATGAGAGAAACTTAGCTAACTTCATTGAGCTCAAACCATGTTCCTGAGAAGAACAGTAAAACCTTTTTTTTTTCTTTGTCATTTCTTATTTCAGCAATATGGGGAAAAAAAATACAATTTTAATTAAAACTTTAATTAATAAACATAGTTCTGTAACAATATTTAATTATTCATCTTTTTTAAAAAGTCTCACAGAAAAAAAATATATATATATATTTTTACAGTATCACCTTATCCAGTTCATGCACTCCCATACTCATAGCTTCAAGATGCCACACTTGTTTACACTCAGATAGATCTTTTTCCTTGTATAGTAAATCAATGGGAAATGCTTCATTGATTTCACGTGAGGAATAGTAGAGTCTGAGCATCAAAGGGCAAAAAAGAGACTTAAACACATCTGTTTTATTGATTACCGTTGACCATAACTGCAAACCCATTAACAACTTGTTACAAAAGGGGCCTTAGCTTTCTCCTTGTCTTGAAAAGAAAAACAATTCACACACAAGTAAGGCAGTTACAGAAACAGTCTTGCAGAAATTTAATTCACTTACTTTAACAATAACAAATTGTCCCTCTATATATGTACATAAGTTTAAAGTAGTCCAGTTTTTAAAATATAAATATGTCAAATTATTATATCCTTCAAAAGGAAGCAGCTAACCTGAAATCCTTGCACCTCATTAGGCAGCACTATTGTCATAGTTTTGTGGTGCTGCTGTCAATATTCCACATCATAACATCATGTGCAGTATGGATCATCCATACTCCAGTTCCGTAGAATGGTAGCATCCCAGGTGTTCAGCTCTCAGAGAAGAACTACATATCCCAGAGGACGCCGCGGCCAGAGATAAGTCACAGGAGAAGGACATATATAATCTCGCTCTCAGGCTGGAACTTTCTCTCTCTCGGACTCTCAGGGAGTGAGAAGCATTCCTGCCGTGTCGCCTAGACTTCACAGTAGGCCTCTCGGTTTTTTGGGGACTCTCTCTCTCTGTTTTGTTCGATTTATTAGCCTCAATTATTGTATTCCGATATCATATTTAGTAAAATAAGTTTTCCTCCTTAGATTGCTGCCACTGTTTTATTTTCCCTTCCTTTCCGGGGCCCCGGGAGGGGAGGGAGGGGAGGCCCTACGGGGCGGCTGCCCTGTCACGGGTACAGGTAAATCTAGGTAATCCGTGACAACTATTCAATTTCTCTGTATAAAATTAAATTGTTACAATCTAATCCACACAATTAACTAACACTATATTATTATGATAAAAAAATTACTTAATACAAAAAGGGCTCGTACATTAATATATTAAAAGTTGTTTTGCACTTTTGTTTATTTTTTTGTTTATTTGTTTATGTTTTTGTTTATACAGGAAGAAACTATGAATAATCCATGCTACTATCAAATATTCTGGACTATTTTCCTCAGTGACAAACAGAACAGACACTAGTACTTCCCCCAACCCTTTCTTACTTTGTTTTTCAGTAGCCCTTATAGCTTGGACTCTAGTGGACCTTGATGTAGAGAATAATGTTGAGGGGAATAAAACTACCAGAGTGATACACTTCACTTAGAAGGGTGGAGGGAATAAATGAATACAAGATATGCTTATGCTCCCATAAAATCTAAGGCTACCTGAAATCTGTTCAGTCCAGCATCAGATTGAGAAGATAAAGGTCTTCAGATTCGCAGTCCCCAGTAATAGTTCCCTAGATACAAGTAAGAATTCTTGAAGCACAACCTACACTGTATTATGACTTGTATACCTTCCTTTTCTTAGATAACCGTAGGGAAGTCAAAACTGGGACAGATTACTAAGAGACAGCATCACCAAGTCACCATGATGGCCCTAAACCCAAAGAAAGAATTCATCATCCATCAGTGACTGTCTTCCACTCTCTATTTTATTCAAAATTAACCTTTTGCATATGAATAGAATGTTTAAGCACTCTGCCTTTATTCAATACATTGCTAGTCTGTTTTCTGACCAACTCCAATAGTTCCAGCACACAAATATGTTCGGTGTCATATGACAAAGGAAAGAATGAGGTAGCCAAGTACTGCACACCAGATATGCATAGAAGGATATACCTATGGTGTACAAGTAACATAATATTGTGATTTTGGTTGAATAATGATTTAATTACAGCAAGAATCTTGTATTTCACAGTCACCACTTCTCAAAACATGTTGTATACACAGGAAACCATGTTGCTCAAAAAATAACTTACTATAAGGAGAGATAAGAGAAGATTGACTGAAGTCTCTAGTGAGAATATTTTAACCATGTGTGCTTTATTACAGCATACCACACTTCAGCTTGTGTTTATAAGATTCAGCACTGAGCAATTCCTGATACACAATGATCTCTCTGCCTTACGTTATTATTACGACACTGTGACTTTATTAACATGTAAGCCTTTTCCATTAAATTCCTTGGATCATATTCAATTCTAATGCAACTCCAAGGGTTTCATTGGGCAAGAGGATGGAATCAATATTCTATGGCCTAGTGAGATGTTAGCCCCAGATTAAGAAGTGAAAAAACCTTGTAGACTGGATGCTTTCTACTGCCAAAATTAATGGTGGAAAATAATGCTATGTGTAAAATATAATTTGAATTTAAAGTTAACTTAAATATCAAATTCATCTAAAGTTAATTGTAATTTAAATCCACTTAACACTCTGTAATAAGTATTATACTTGTAATGGATAAGCTCAGCCCATAAAAACAATAACTTAATATTAGTGAAAAGAGACTAATTTAAAATAAAATGAATTTGTGGATGGAACAAATGTTGAATTCCAGGAGTCTAATATTTCAAACACAATTTACACTTTCCAAGGACATCCCTATCAGTATGTACCATATCATTCTACAATATAAAATAAACTGAAATGGGCAGCCTTTTTATTCCAGGACTATGGATTCCAAGAATTTGCATGGGCTTCATACAGAAAAAGAACTAGTTTAAATCACATGGAACTTTAACAGAAAACCAAAGAACAAAAAAACAAAAAACAAACAAACAGAAAAAACACAAAAAACAGCAACAACAAAAACCTTGAAAAGTTTGTTTTGGAAACACTTAGAATTTCAAAAAGTACCAATGAAAAATGACAGCCTGTTCTGGGCCAATAAAATCTATGTCAACACTTTCAAGTGAAACCTGCGTTTCTATTGCATTTGCAGAGCACAGTAAACCTGTTGTTGCAGTAAACAATCACAGATATTTTTAGACTGAAACAGGAATTAATACTTCTTAGCTCTTTTTTTTTTTTTTTTTTTTTTTTCCTTAACACAGCTCCAAACATCTCAGGAAAACACTAAGAAAATTTGACGTAACATTTCTTCCAATTAATTAGTTCTTTCAAGGCTGACTCAGTTGGAAGCTCTAATTTAGTTTCCCATTTGCAAATCAGCATTTTTCGTTTCTAGCACTTCTCTGGAGTTAGCACTCAAGTATTTTAGGACAAGGGGAATGGTCTGAAACTGAGACTGTGACAGGGGAGGTTTAGGTTAGATACTGGGAGGAAGCATTTCACTCAGAGGGTGGTGACACACTGGAACACATTTCCCAAGGAGGTTGTGGATTCCTCATCCCTGGAGTTATTCAAGGCCAGGCTGGATGTGGCTCTGGGCAGCCTGGTCTGGTGGTTGGTGACCCTGCACATAGCAGGAAGGTTGAAACTAGATTATCATTGTGGTCATTTTCAACCCAAGCCATTCTATGATTCTATGATTTCACCTCCTCTAATAACCAGTGTTGTGTATTACACAGAACATGATAAACTTACTTAACAGGTATAGATGCAAACTCAAATGGTATTAAGGTTACCACATTGATTTAATTTTGTTTCTTGATAATGATCAAAATTAAAATGTAAGTCCTTGGCATAGATAGAATGGCTCCATAACAAAAGAATCTTTTTTATTTTAAAATTAGATGATAAATTTCTTATGCTGAAATCTTCTAGTTCACTCATCCTGATCTCTTGCTCATCTTCCATCTTCAGTCTGAGCAAAGGCATATTCAAGGATCTCAGAAGACATTATTTTCCTACTTGATGTTTTCAGCTCAAAGTCTTTAGCTGGAAACTGTTGAAGTCTTTCACAAGCCACAAGTATTCTTTCAGTTCAGAGCAAATTGAAAGCACAGGATAACTGTTTACATGAAACGTCATAGCCAATTTTGATTTTAAATCCAGAAGTTACGTGACTGAAGTACTAAGACCAGAAGAGTAGGCCTCAAACCGAAGTTGATCTCTAGATGAATCTGACAACCCAACGTTATATTTTATCAGTATCTGATAATTAGCAAAATATGTATAATCATTAGTGAAATATGTATCTTGGACAAATTATCTCATTAGCAAGAGATGTAGCGTAGATAAAGTGTTATGAGAATGTATGCCTAGTAGTACACAGACTTACTTGGTTCATCCCTCAGACCTGCACAGGCTTGAGTTGGAATCCAAAGGGAGAATGAAACCAGCTGTGTCCACCTAATTGTCACATTAACTTGTTTATTCAACTATGTAAAAGCTGGACCCTCTTGCAGCAAATTGGAGGCCTCACCTATGAGTGGATGCACTGTGTAGGATCTCCCAGTTGCTGTGAAAGGCTTTCCTAATCCTCGCTGCAATTGGGGCTTCCCAGCAATTGTGAATCTTGATGATAATAAAGTATTAGGAATATTGATGTATCTTTCTTAATCACTATCACTATCCTAATACAGTAAGAGGTGCATTGCCTTCTTCTGTATTATTCTGGCCATATCATTTCACTTATTATCTCATTGCTTTTAGCTGAAGTAAAGATCAATGTATATCATTAAATTGGTGTGTTTTTTGTTTTTTGTTTTTTTGTTTTTTTATTTGATTTTTGTTTTTTTGTTTGTTTTTTTTTCACCTTGAAGTCTTAGAGCCACATTTCTATAAAGATCAGGTGTAAGTATTTAAAATACTTCTTACTTCCACAGCTGAAGATCATCATCCACATGTTCATATGCATGCACAAATTCTTATTATGCTAGAACAAGCATGACTCTTGTACTATACTGATTAAGATACTCAAGGGAAGAGTTGTACAGCAGTCACTTCTGAATCTGCTGTTTAAGCAAGTTAAAACTAACCATGATTTTCTCATTTCAAATCCTAATGTGTTTAATAATAAAGCCTATATTATTGCTCGTTATATGCACTGACCAAATTCCTCTTAGCTGTTTTACTTTTTTTTTTCTTTTTTCATTTTCTTTTTCCATCCCTGTCCCCTTCTGGTATTACTGATAGGTAAAGGCCTTATATAGCACTCATAAGGAATGATGTTTTATAAATTGGAAATGTAAAGTTTATATCATATATCTTGATTCCAATTTAGGTAGAAAAAACTAGTTTTACTAGTTTTACTTCTTATCCAATTTATATCACTTGAAATAAAGCTTACACAGTAACAGAGAGAGGAAGAGATAGAAAGAGAGAGAGGATGAAAGAAATGCTGGTTATCCCAAACAGGTCTATTTAAGCTCTGAGGCGTCACATAGTTCTCCAAGGAACATTCAAGTATTGTTTTGATTTTTTTCTCTTAGTTGCAATTATTTGGCTATTTAAAAAATCAAATAATTGAGCTTTTATTAATCTTTTAATGAAAGAAAACACCCAAGTATTAGGATAAGAATCAAATACTATACTAAGTACAATGTTCTACTGTACTGTTCTCCAGCAGGACTTTTTTTCCCCATTTCTCACAGTCCTTAAAGTGTCAACAACAGCCACTCTTTTCTTTTCATGGAAAAGTATTATGTGGACAGCAAACACAGTTATATCTTGTTTCTCCAGAATTCATTTTGAATCAGATTCTTTATGAGCTTATTCATTACTCTTTTCATCACTCGAGGTGTTTATGCTGTGCGTGTTTAGTGAATATTGTTAGGGCTGATATATTATAAAGCACCATTACTGAAGAATATTGCAGTAAAAATTCAACAGATAATCATAAGTTGTAGTTATGTTTTTCTTTATAAAAATAAAGAAAAAATACTCATTATTTCACCCCATTTACTCAAATGCATACGTTTTCTCTGCACATATTGAAGAAGTCTATTTATGAATTGCAAGTTTTTTTTTTAAATAGTAAATGATGATCTCTGTAAAGTCCTGGAGACTGTATTGGAGTAGAAATATCTCATGATCTACCCTTTAAATTACTTTAATTAAATTGTGCAACTATGTTAAAGACCAGGATGCTTTCTAAAAAGTTTCAGAAAAGTCAATGCAATTACACAGCTGAAACTGCACCCTGCATATATTTTTTCTATTTACTTTATATGGGAAGATGTGTTAAAGATAATAGGACATATTGATCTGTTTGCCCCTAGCACTCTTGGAAGATCAGGGCAGCATACACTACTGTCCTGGGCATGGTGTGGATCTTAGCAAAGCTGGATCTCCAGGGAGAGGTGCCTGCTGCCATAGGCTAGGACTGCAGGAAGGCAGAATTTACAACAGAAAATTCTGCATGGTTATAGCATGAAAGGGAATAATTGCCTTTAGTACCTAGATAGATAAATTAGAGCTGATAGATGGCATAACGCACAATAAAACTATCCATTAAGTTCAGAATATATATTGCACAAGCATAATATACATTTCATTTTCATGTATTGCAATGGCCTTGATCTTGATCATACTGAAATCAGCGTAACTACATCCATTAAACTTGTGGTATAGCATAACATATTTAACTGTTTTCCAGTAATTTCATACTTTTAATCACAAATGAACAAAAATTATTGACTATATAGAGTATTGAGGAGCACTGACTTCAATAATTTATGATCCCTTTCATTGCATTTTGTGTAGAGGAAGATAAAACTGCATGACTTAGTAAACTGTATACATAGTTAGGACAGTAAGAATGAGTAAAATATATGTAGTAATAACAAAGGTAAGCATTTCATTCCATTTAGTTTAAATTTTTTGGCACAGATTCACTCTATGGTGTCCACAGAATACACAGAACTATCAAATAATTATATATATATATATATATAATAAATTAGGAAAAGTTGACCATTAGTAAAATTATAAAGAAGAAAAAAAAAAAAACGATTGGAATTTAGTTGCTGATACATGTCCTACCTCAACCAATATCATTTGTCTAGAGAATTCCAGAAATCTATCAGTTCTACCCTCAGTGTTCTGGGGTTTTGTTTTACCTAGTTGTTAAATTTAAGCTAAATTTGATACAGCAATAAACAATTTGAAGATTTTGACTTTTATGCATGACAGAAAAAGAGTCATGAAACTATTTGTTAGATTTGGTAATCAGCCTGATAGCTGTGACAGACAAAAGGAGACTTCCTTGGAAATTTTTTTCCCCTAGAAAACATTAGCATGTTCAAGAACTGAAAAAATATATTAATCCCACCTTAAATTACAAAGGATCTTGCACTATCATTAAGCAAAAATCAATCAGTTAATGTACTGGAGGAATGGGAAATTACCAGAAGAAAATCTACAAATTCTTTCAAAATGTGATATGCGCAATAAAACTTGCATTTCTTTTTCTCTCTTTTACTTCATTCCTTATTTTTTCAAAGAGCATGCAAACTTTTAGAAAAATTAAGTTGTTGAATTTGATAATTTTAGCAAAATGAAACTTACTTTTTTAGATAGCTGTCAGACCTCAATGACTGTGTTATTCTGCATGTGCAATTAGCTGAGGAAATTTTAGCTGTATCCCTGTACACTTATAGAATGAGCTCCCAAGGGCTTCTCTGTGTGTCATCTTCACTATAGTTTTTTATCTGATCAAACTGAATCTTTCATGCTTGTGACGTTCTGTTAAGTTGCCTGCTTCTTGGATTTTCCATAGCTGTTTTCATATGTTTTCAGTGTCTCCTGGGGCAAAATCAGCAATACCCAATTTAATTATTTTGGAAAATTTAAATATTTTTATCAGTATAAAATTTTAGTCCTTTCTTCTTTTATTTTTAGCAATTTTCAAGTCAGAATTCTCACATAGTTTGCAGACTTGTAAGGAGAATACAGTAGGGCAGTATTTGTGAAAGTCATTCACTCTGGCTGACCTGTCTGAGTGTTAAGTGCACGGTCATGTATTTCATAAAATAAAAATGCAAAGTCAAATCAATCACTGAGTTTAGAAAAAAACAGAAATATCTAAGAAATTGATTATTTTTAAAATCAAGTGAAAGAAACAGCTTTCAGAAGAAAAAGGTTGTGAAGAGATACTGGGGGGGGGGGGAAATGCAGGCTTATAGCTCAGATAACTTAACTGATCCACTTTGCCTGAGCTTTTAGAATAAACTTTCACATTTACATCTTTGGCTCCTGAGCTAAATGGAGGAAAATAACAAGCTGACTCCAAGTCAAGGATCAAAATGTACTATAGCACTTAAGAACTCTGAATGTTTTCTTAATAGGATAATGAAAGTTCTTGGGCAATGTATGAATACTCAAAAAGAAAACAAAAGTTCAAGAAAAGGAAACTGGTAAAACAAAGACAGTGTATCTCTCTATAGAAGTTAGTTTAGACTGACATTTCAGCAACCAGTAGTTACAGCACCACAGTGCATAGTTTTGTAATTAAAAACTTGATTTCATCAGGTTTTTCAGGTTCATCCATTAGAAGTTAAATCCATCAACTTTGGTGTGACTGAATAGAAAATGCAAAAGGCATTTATTCAAGACTGTCTGATCTCATAGAATAAAGAATTAACATTCACTATATTGCAGTGGTCAATTAACTTCATTAGTAATCATTTTTCCCCTCAAATATGTCTAGCTACATTTTACATATACATTTTTCATATATTTCAGACTAAGGCTTAACTTCTAGGCTTTCCTTCTTAATATGATTATAAAATAAGAATAGAATTCTCAAATAATTCTTGCTTGCTTGCTTTAACTAATTCAATTGGTTAAATAACTGAGAGATCCTTTCTGAACATATATTTTCTTCTGTGTTCTTTTTTTTTACTCTTTCAAATGCTGACGTACTCTTGTACGTACACATGTATGTAGGTGCAAATGACTGTTCCTTGACTGTACAAACTTTTTTTTTGCCTGCAGATATTGGCAGTGTAAGACCAATAAACATTCTCCAGGGATACCACTAGAAAAGCCACAGTCACCTGTTCTGGGGGCATAGCCTACATTTTAAGAATGTATGCATGTTTATATATACATATATATTGTAATAACTATGCAACACAAAAATAAAACAATGGTTTAAATTACTATTTTTTAAATCATTATTTCAGGAATCAAGACACAGAGGGGTACAGTTCTGGGGTTTTTCTGTATTAGTAATGAATAAAACAACCCTAGCTAGTGAAAAGACTACATTTCATTATCACTCACAGATTGCTTGTACTACATAAAGCCAAGTGGTTGTTTTGTGTTGTTTTCTTTTCTGGTAGGTTTTGTTCTCTCTCTCTCTCTTTTTTTTTTTTTTTTTTTTTCTTTTTTTTTTTTTTCTTTTTTTTTTCTTTTTTCTTTTTTTTTTTCTTTTTTTTTCTTTTTTTTTTCTTTTTTTTTCTTTTTTTTTTCCTTTTTTTTTTTTTTTTTTTTTTTTTTTTTAAGGCTAATGGTTTTATAACTTACTTTTTTGCAGGTTCTTAAGATGAATGTACTGCTTTGGTTCTGTTTGCGTGTAGTGGTCGGACAAACTATTGTTTAGGGCACTACTGCTATTCCATTTTAAAAGTAAACAAACAAAAAATTCAAGCTGCAAACTATCATTCAATGAGTCTGTTTTCTAGGTGAAGTGAGAGGTCGAAGAACATGAAAAGAACTATTTATCCATGACCCTCAGTTCTTTACCATAAAATTGCTCACATACTCAAGTCAAGAGGTAAAATTTTTCCTAATCAACTAATCTACAAGATTATTCTATTTTAAAAAGAAGTCATGTTATGGAGACTAGCTTGGGAGGCCCATCTAGACCAATATTATTCTATCATCCACATGGGGTAATTAATGTATACAAGGATTCAGATCTAGCCTGCAAGCATGGATTTATTTCTAATTCAGGAGTTTAAACTATCACTATAGTCAGTGAAGAACCAGTCAATATAATCAATGTAGTTTAGAAAGCTATTTTTGTCATTGTAAAACTGGACACAGCCATTTGATCAACAGGTTTCTTAGACACTATTTCTGCACTTACAAGAAGCTCAGTGACTGCAGACAATGGTTTACTGTCATCTGAGATGGCAAAGATTACCCTGTCTGGCCTATAGCTGTTGCTTCTATATGACACTTATAGGTCCCATGTTATATCTCCCAGTCACATGTAGCTGTCTGAGGTATATGTATACTCAGTTGTTTTACAATCCTGTCTATAAGCAGCTTCACTGTCTTAGAGTATAGATTGCAAGGGAGGTGAATTACATGACACACACTTCTTTCCAGCCTGCCTCATGCTTACTCCATCCCCTCTACATCATGCAGATCAGAATATTCAGGCACAATGCAACTCTTTCATTATTAAGTACTACCACCATATCAGAGATTGGGGCACAAGAGTAATGAGGTACTTTCAGGTTACAGTCTCAGCAGATTGTGTTAATATATGAAACTGATACACTAATACCACTATTTGGACATAACCTTAGAAAGCAAGGTCAGTGATGATATTCAAGCTTGGAATGTTCTCTAAACATATTAATAACATGCTTGTGATGCAGAAATATTTATTACATGCAATTAAATAGTCATAATCATGGACAAGACTGTCTTTATTTTATTATTTTTTTCTAGAGAAGTAGATGTTCTGGTAAGTAAATTATTTATTACAACTGGATTTCCTCTATGTGCAGTGTGATTTAGAGCACACAGAAGTACTGTTTTTTTCAGTTATTTATGTTTAGAAATTATATTGTATACAATATACAAGACAGCTGTTAAGGTTTTACAGATAGGAAGCTGGGTAGATTGAGAACATTATTCATAGTGACAGGTATAAATTAACATGACAACAAATTTTCACTTGGAGAATTTTAGAAATTAGCATTCAATTAGAAACCTTATGACTTTAAAATTTTAGATGTAGGTGTCATTTGAGTACTTATTTTCAAACAGCTAAGCAGGTTTAGGTTGTTTCCCTCAACACCCATTAAATAAATAAATAAATAAATAAAAATATTCAATTTTAATTTTTTTAGTCTCAGTCTTTCAGTCACCAGTTCTTTGCTTCACTTTCAGCTGCAAAATGTTATAAGAACAAATAATGATAATATTTTGACTTTGGATCCAAATGCAGCCACTTTTTTCTATAAAGAGGCTTAATTTGATTACAAATTGCATTAATGATCAGAGTTTTATATAACTGTTTTTTCCAGTGCAGTATTTGATCATATAAAAGCAGAAGCAGAGTCTGAAAAGAATATAGAAAATCGTTTTCTTAATATTTAAAGATATGTTTCTAATGATATGAATAGAATGAGCTATATTGAAGAGTGAAAAAGTACCCCATAATAGATGAAAAGGGAACACTTTGCTACAGAAAGGGAAAGGTGGCTTCACTAAGGCAAAAGGTAGTTACAGATCTTTATGTTTATGTTAAGGGGGGGCAGAGAGAGGGGGAATTGCAGACACTAAGTTTGAGAAAACAAGGGGATTAAGTCCATGAAGATAAGGGTGGAACAGCTCAAGAACAGTGTGGTGATTTGATGTCCACAGGGCAAGCTGGAAACAGTTTGGGGGGTGTCCCTTCCGCAGGGTCGAAAGTTTACATCAAGGAAGACGATGAGCCTTCATGAGGAAGATGATGAGCCATCATTCCATGACCACAGCCACGACTCACTGCACACACGCAAGGGGGGAGGGACTGCATGCTAATGGGGTCTCAGGAATGTAATGAATATCTATCCAAATTTCTGCAATCTGTTGATTATGAATTAGTTCAGCCTATATCTGTTGCACGCTTTCTCCTAATGGTGTGCAAGTGAGGTGGAGCTATCCCCCTTGCACCAGGGTGTATGCGCATCACTCATTAAATATACCTGCTTTATAACTACTTTGTGGTTATGGAGTTTGATTCCACAAGTCAACATACCATTTATTTATTTATTTATTTATCTTTCATTCTGGAAGAATAGTGGGTGTGTGTTTGGATTATGTTTCAATATTCAGAACTTTCTAGATTCTAGAATTAAGGGTATATTTAAGAATATTTCAGAGGATAAGGAAATTTAGCATGGATGTCATGTTTAGCTGACTTCCTGAGAAAGGACGTAAGGCAAACTATAACAATGTATTTTATTACCAATTGATTGACTGACTGGTAGACTTTGCACTGTGTGCTGTTATACTGGAAATTAAAAATGGAATGAGATAATAACTGAGCTTTTAGATGCCTGAAGATAACCAAGTATGCAATATTCTCACTGGTCTGGATGGTATGTCATGAAATGTGTGACTGGTCTACAAACTTCTGTTGTAGCTGCTACAGCATCGGCATTTCAAATAGCACAAGACACTTATATGCAGTAAAATGAATTATATGGACGTGCAGAATGTTCAGCTCACCTTTGCTCCACCTGTTTCAACTGACTCCTGCCCACTGTAGCTGAGAAAACTATTTCACTGACTATATATGTATAAATATACTTACAGTGTAGATATCTGAATCTAGAAGTGAATTGCACTGTTGTTTCAATACAGTCTGAACAATTTGTAAAAAACAACCTTCTCCTTTGATTAGAATGTACTTGCTCTTTGCTAACCACTTTTTTATTCATATCCTTAATAAAAACAAAAGGACAGTTTTTATTTTATCTACAGCTGTTTGGCTACCTGGATTTCTTATAGATATTTTGAAATGTATAACACTTGTAAAACTTAGATTTGTCCAATTGTTGTTTATGTTGAGTAAGTAATAAAGTTTGTGATGCCTTGATCCATTCAATTTATATTTGAACTAGTGTCTGCAAGTGCAGTGCTCTACATATTCAAAACCAGTATTCTCTGTATTAATCCTTAACCATTTGGATCAAAAGAAGAGCTCTGGAACTTCTGAAACTGTGAAGACTGATTCTATGTTTTCTTTTCTTTTCTTTTCTTTTCTTTTCTTTTCTTTTCTTTTCTTTTCTTTTCTTTTCTTTTCTTTTCTTTTCTTTTCTTTTCTTTTCTTTTCTTTTCTTTTCTTTTCTTTTCTTTTCTTTTCTTTTCTTTTCTTTCTTTTTTTTTTTTTTTTTTTTTTTTTTCCACAGTGCGAAAAGAACCATCATTAAGCTCTGCTAACTGAACATAACTATGATCCTGTTTCTCGTGTGATACTTTTTACAGTACCAGCTGAATTGCTATGTATCAATTCAGTGAACTGCTTATCTTAATAGTTGGATAATTGCCTATTTTCTTTTTTTCATGAATTAAATTCATTTCTTTATCAGAGTCTGGAACAATGTATCTATTTTCAGAATCCCTTTCTTCCATATTGGGCTCTGAACTGTATCTATAGAACACTCAATTATTTGTTAACATCCTATTCAACTTACTCATTCAATTTCTAATCCTAAAAGCTGACTTCTATGTTGGTCTTTGACCCTTAAGAATCCTTCTCCCAGAGAATTTTCCCTTCTATGATCCCCCGCTACAGATTTTCCTGATTGAAATTGATGCAGCTGTAGTGTTAAGTGTTTAGAATTTTATAATTCCTGCTTCAATAAAGATTTTGTTTCTGGTTGTAAGTAATCTACTAAAACAATTCCAAAAGAGCTTTGATTTATTTGACTTCCTCCAGATTTTCTAAACTATGTTTGAATTCTTCATTCTCCCTTTTGTGTTTGTTTTTAGTTTGGAAATGTACAAGCTTGTGCACTGTCTCCATGGAAACTGATTCCTACAATTGTCATCAGTATTGCCCTTTTTGACCTACTTGATTAACCAATGTCTATGGACACGCAGGGTCAAATAGTCATTATGCAAACTTATTTATTGACTAAGAACATGCAGAGCTCTCTTTTCTTGGACACAGCAGGACTCAAATCCCTTTCAGACAAAGCTTAGTCTAAAATCTTTCTTCATTAGCGTTTTCTTTGTTACCTTGTTACTTTGTCTTTTCTCTCATTTTCTCCAGTCCATCCATTCTTTTCTTGGAAATAAAGAACTCACCAAAAACTGGCCAAAGAAAATTTTCTTCCATCTGTGCCAGCATATGCATTTATGCAGGAGGTACCACTACCCTCAGTTTGAGGGAAAGGCTGCTATTTCTCCAGTCAACTGACATTTCTGAAGGCCTTCCAGATCTTTCAAATGAGGGGAAAGTTTTATTTTTTCAGAATTAACTTTCAAAAGGCCACCAGTATGAGGATGAATCTTACCTATATTAGTTCCAGGAGTCATGGAGTCATGTTTATTTCCAAGATCATTTATGTGATGACGCTGAAGAGGTTACACAAAGTAAGTTTTTTTGTTTTTTGTTTGTTTTTGTATCTGTACTTAAACTTTTCCTACTATTTAGCAACATTTTGGCTTTGTTGTTGTTTTTTTTTTCTCCATATGCTCTTTGTTAGAGTAGTAAAAAAATTGAGTGAGTGTAAATAGTCTTGTAAATAGTTTTGTTCTAGCCTAGCTGAGCATCTTAGTCTTCTTACAGAGGGGATAAGAAAAGCTATAAGGAATTCCCTGATCTAGGAATTTTCTCTAGACATGATTAGTCTACATTGACCACTCTGGCAGATTTCATTCTTTTGGTGCTGATTTCTTGTTACTGAACATAGTCATTAAAAATCTCTTTGGTTGTTCAGAGCTGTTTCATGGTGTTCATTTCTTCACTAACATTTAGCTGCTTGAGTATCAGTTCTTTTATGTTTTACAAGGAAATGTTTAGATTATTAAGACAGTGTCATTTATGGACAAGGCTGACTGTTACCTCATTTGCTTGAAGTGACAATTAATTTTTGACATATAGCCTCTAGTGTACTGCCCTTGTCAGTTACACAATGAAATGCTCAGTCACTGATTTCAAAGACCATAAGAAAGTATGATAAAATTTGTAAAGATGTTAATGTTTAAATACAAATGAAATGTCATAGCCACACTGGCTTGTGGATTATCTACTGCAAGGAAATTTCTATGAAGTGGATTCACAACTATTCCAGTATCAAAAGGAAAGGAACAAAAACTGTATGGTATTAAAAAAGAAGTGTGCATACAAATCTATCACTTACCAGTCACAGGTACCAATCTAAAGTCTAGTTGAATAAACTGGAAATGTTAGATTTATATTGCTGAGATTTGCATGACTACATTAATGAATACTCTTATCTACAACTACAAAGAACAAATTTATTCCCCTGTCCGATTTTGCAGTTTTTTTAAAGGCTCTACACTAGTCCCATTCTATACAAAGGTATGTTCTTACTGAAAATATGTATTTATATACACTTACCAACATGGAGCTATACTTGAAGAGTTGCTTTTCGACACTGTCACTAATAATGCTAGGATGGGCAAATAACTTTTTATTTTTTTGGCAAAATATTTGGCAGAACAAATTTATCTTTTAGTTCTATCAGACAGCATTAGAATATTAAAAATTTAAACTATGTACAGTCATATCTGAGAGCATAATATAGCATGTATATATATATAAAGTCTGCATCTTAATAGGAAACTTCTCATCTCTGTAGTTATATACACACACACGAGCATTAATTATTCATTTTGCTTTTTATCTATCTCTCTTGTATAGTTTCTATCAGTCTCATTCCATTCTTTTTTTCATTCTGGGCTAAATGTTGTCTTCCTTTTTTTTTTTTTTTTTTTTCCAAATTTTGTGTGTGTGTGTGTGTGTGTATGTGTGTGTCTGAGTATCCCATTAAGCATTTACTAATATTTCTCTATTTTCCTTTAAAACTTCTATTGTCTTGCCACAATTTTTATCTAATTTCCAGAGACTTTTTCACTTTCAGAGAGTGGTCAGACACTCGAATGGCTGCCCAGGAAGGTGGTGGACTTGCAGTCCCTGGCAGTGTTCAAGACGCATCTGGGTGAGGAGCTACGAGATATTGCCTGTGGTAGTAATGGCAATAGGAGGACAGTTGGACTAGATGATCTTGTAAATTCTTTCCAGCCTTGTGATTCTATGATGCTATGATTCTTCTCCATTCATCTTTTATACTTTTCTGGATCCTCTGCTCCCCTTTTCTTCACTTTCTAGTTCCTTATTTCTATTCTGCTTTTCTTTTGTAATAGTCATCTTTAGATGAGGCTTTATTATTCTGAGTTTTGATGCTCTTCCTGGATAGTTGTGAGCTACACGCAACACACACATATAAACATCACATGATAGCTTAAGGACAGGTTTCTCTGCAAAGCTTAAGTCACACTTTAATTCATTTAAAAATGACAGCAATAAATGAGACTAGGCAGAAAAAATCTGCTTCAGCATATTTGAGAGTTGTAGTGAGAGGATATATTACTTTAATAAATGATGTATTCCATTCAGTTTCAAGCATATTTTGGAGCATGCCTCATTGTCATTCTTCTCATATTCTTCCCTATGTAGCACTTCTTGCATATCTCAAAGTCTGTCAATAAGAACTACTGCAGCATTCCACAGACTTTTGTGTCTTTTGTTTTCTGTATATATATCAATTTGTTAAACAACCAAAATCTTTGACAACTTACACAACAGTTCAGCTAATAGTCCACGCTTTAATGCATCTTATCAACTGCAAACATCTGCCTAAAAATGGCTGTGCTTTCATGACTGTCAGGCTCTAGGGGAAATGTGAAGTTAGATGTCATTTTCTTGATTGGGTTTAAAGCAAGAACTGAAAGATAAAAGATCCCTGGCTCTAAGCAGCAAGTCCATGTAAATAATTTATGGTCTAAAAATAATGCACTATTCAACACTCGCAGGAAGGAGTCTTCTTTCTGTGTCTGTTTCCTAACAGTTCCTTTAGAATGATTCCAATTAATATTCAAAGATTACCAACTTCCTATCTATAAATGAGTTTCTTATTAATATTACATAAGCTGTCCTCCTTTCTTCTTAAGAGGCAGAGCACAACATTCTGTAAACAGTATTGACAAGAAAATACATGGTCTGGAACAGTAGTGAAGCTGTTCACCATTCATGAAGAAACTTACTAATAATAGTTGTCTTCTTATGAAGTTCTAAGTATAGTACTAAAAGAAAAGAGGTTTAAGAGGGCACTGTGATTAAAAGAAAAAAAAAACTGTTATAAATGATCTAGAATTTAATTATTTTTTTGTAGCTACATATATACAGACTGCTCAGTTTGATTGCACGTGCACAAATAAGGTATGTACTTCCAGTTGGCTGGAAAATTCAGTGGAAGAATATAGCCTTATGACACACTAATACAAAGCTCAAAAATCTCGTTTTTGAATATCTAATATATTCAAAATATCTAATCTATAATTCTGTGATTCTGTGATTCTGTGTAATCTACTGACCATAGCTATCAATAAAGAACAAAAGGGCATCCTTCCATCAATATGCCTTTGGGGATAAAGGACAGCTATTCAAGCAGGACAAACTTCAAACAATTAACAATACTCTCAGTGGTCAAAATCTTAGTAGAGGTTGCATTTCATAATAATTCTACAGCTTGAGAAAAAAAAAAAAAAAAAGAAAAAAAAAGAAAAAAAAAAAGCAAAGCACATCAATTTGTCTAAAGTATCCAAGAATCAAACAAAATAGAAATAACTGTAATGCAGTGCTGTACTGAATGCAATTTCATAACTACATGCTGATTATTTTGACAAGCTCTGCTGTTTAATATTATGCCTGACTGCTTCTTTGTGGCTGATGGTATTTTTTGTTCAATATGACAAGTCTAAATGAATTTGAACTCAAATGAATTAAAAATCTGATTCATTTGTTTTAGCTAAAACCCCTCATGCACAAAGGAAATGTGCTGGTTTTTTTGTTTGTTTCTTTATTTGTTTGTTTGTTTGTTGTGCGTGTTTGTTTTGTTGTTGTTTTTGTTTGTTTGTTTGTTTGTTTTGCCAATTCACTGACCCTAGGAATACTTCTAGTTGTTTCATATTCCATAATTTTGTACAGGCCAAAAAGACTCAGACTCTCTTCACAAGAATAACCAAAGCCATCTTATGGCCAAAATTTATTTTTTTAAATAAATTAAAAAGTGACCAAGTTTTTTAAGAAGTATTTTAGGAAGCCTGACAGGATTTTCAATTTGAGTTTAAAAGGTGAATTTCCTGATTAGGGATGAATAATTCCACTGATTTCTATACTTTCTACTTAAAAACATAAAGATTTCTTCAAACTGTGCTGCCTATGTTTCTGCTGCCTTCAATATGTATGCAGATATGAACATGGATGCTTCTACTACACAGTCAAACATTGGGGAGTGCTCTGCTCACTGCTACTGAGTGAACCTTGGAATAAATGGAGGAGTAGAAGCTTCCAGTTTCTTTCCAGTGATTAAAAACTTTTATATAACATCTTGTAGGTATTTCCACAAACTCTTCATGGAGCAATGCCAGTTTAAGATAAGCAGTTGAAAATCTGGAACAATAAATAAGTTTTTGAAGATCTGCAGCAAGAGCAGCCATGAGCAAGTTCTGTTGTGGTAGGAAAAGAACAACACTGCTGAAACTGAAATTCAGGTTCTGGAGGAGTTTGCTCTATGCCAGAGCTTTGATCACAATAATTTATTTCACTTACCCTACAAGTGGTTCTTTGGAAGGGAGGCATAATCACAATCACTCTTCTCTACTCCTTTGCAATAAAAGCAGACCACTGTGATTTTCTGCATTCAACATAATGTGAGGCGAACGTGTTGGATGTGTTCAGCTAAATCTAGGAAGCTTGGATTTAGTACGCTGGAAGGAACTCTGCTGTCTAAGTTAAGAAACTGTTAATTCATTTGACAGAAAGCTTCTAACAGATTCATAGACTGGTTCAGACACAGATAAAAAGCAAGTCTTCAGTACTTCAGTACTTCTCTCTTTGAAAAAGAGTATCTCAAGGTAAAACAATATTTTTTCTCATAAAAAAAAAAAAACAACAAACAAACATATATTTATTACATGCATACATTCCTCTAAAATTCTGGCCGAACTTTACATTAAGTAGGGATTGTCAGAAATTTTCTTTTAATTGCCTCGTGAAGACTGTGCACCCCTGAAGTGTTTTTTATTTGGTTTTATGGAAAACGAATTTTTTGCTGCTGTTAACAATACTTCCATTAATTTAAATACACTTTTGGGACCCACATATTGCATGCAACCCTTCGTTTCTGGTATCTCACAAATATTCTGAAATCACATGCCCTCTTACACCCACTTGCTGCAAATAATTCCCTGAACCTCTGCTAATAAAATATGCTTACCAACATCATTCCACATAATCACAGCCAAAAATTACAAGATGATTGAGTTTGGAAGAAATCTCTGGAGGTCACCTTCAATTCCTCTGCCTAGGCAGGATCACACTTTCTCAGTCATTCTTCGTAGGAAGGTGCCTTAGCCTCTGAATCACCTTTGTGGCACTTCATTGGAACCTCTTAAGCATGTTCATGTTCTGAGCTGAAAACTCAGAACTGGGTGCAGTACTGTGGGAAGGATCCACTCTGACCTGCTAGGAATACTTCATTTACTGTAGTCCAGCATACCATTAGCCTTCTCTGCAGCAAGTACATACTGTTGGTTTGTGTTCAATTTGATGTCCAGCAGGGCTTCAATGGCCTTTTCTGCAAAGCTGCTTTCTAGCTGCATAGCAACTGCATATACTCGTGCCTGGGGTTTTTCCTCCCTGGGTGCAGGAAAGTTGCTAAATACTATTCCTTTTTCACATTTTTAAAATAAAATAAGAAATTAATAAAAGCAAGCAAACAAAATTCCATTTTTTTCCTCCACTTCCTTCTATTTAAATTCTAATATGAAAAAATTATAGAAGCAGTAATAGCACCGATAAATTTGCAAATCTACCATACTAATACAGAAAATGAGCTACTCAGTATATATATTCAGTTGCTTGAGCAGAGCTATGTTAAAAAAACCATAAAATATCCATCTTCTGAGCTGCCTGGTGTTTGGAAATCGGACATGCTTTTCACTAAGCAGAAAGGCTAGATAGCTTTGTTTACCTGAACAGCAGTTTTTTAAAGTGCTTCAAAGATGTAGAAGACATGCTCTTGCTCATTGCTTTTGCTCAGGAGTGCAGTTAGGTGACAGACTAATTGCTGCAACATTGGATTCATGTGTGCCCTTATAGAGCAAAGGAACATCTGGTGTGTATTTCTGTCACTTCCTCCTTCAACACTGCTGTGCGCTTGTGTCATCAATATCACCTACGCTTGTTCCTATGCTACAACTTTGTTTCTCTCCTACATGGTTACGTGGTTTCCATATCCCTTAGGCTATATAAAGTAATTTGAATGCATACGACAGCAGCTCATGTATAATGCTGTTAGTGCTCCTAGGATTTATCTATGTTTGAAAATAACATATTGACTCTGAAAAATAAAAACATATTTTTTGGAATTCCAAGTGGAGATACAAAATGAAACTGAAAATGATAATCTTAAGAGGAGGAGAAAAAACAAGTATTCTTTCACGTATGCCTTTTTTTCACTAGGATTAACTTTTTGGATTTCTTTTGCACAAAGCTCTGAACATGCAAATGCATTTATTACAGTTATTGAAACCTCTTTTGCTCTCATCAGTTTTGTACTGGGCAGGACCCTACTGATCTCAATGGAAGCTTTATTGATTGAAAATTAAATAAGGCTTGCACGCTTCAGCTTTATAGGATTACAGTTCTGGGTAATGACTTACTGTAAAACATCTAAGGGATAAGGATAATGTTGATAGTGGTGTAACTTCTGCTGTTCTTTACTGCTTTTGCATGATAGAGACATAAGTCACAGATATTTGAAATACGGAAAAACACTTTTGACGAGCTTGTTGGGAGTGTGAGTTTATACATCTATCTACTTGTATATGTCTATAGATACAAAAATATGTTTAAAACATATGCCATACTATTCAAGAAAACAGAAACAAATGCGAGTACCTAAAGATCAAAATTACAGAATTGTTCTCTAATTTTAAAGCCAGTCCTCATTTTTTGGATATGCTTTGAGATGATGAGGTTTGAGAATATGTGCATCCCCAAGGAAGCACTACAGATGTTTCTAATCCCCCAACACAAAATAATTATGTGTAGTCATTTTACTGCAAAAGTCCCAAGATTCCATCAGGAATGTAACATAAATACAATACAGTTTCTGTCCAAGGAAAAAAGGCAATAGTAATAACTATGCTTTTATTGTATGTTTTTTCTTACATTTGTGTATTGAAATTACAATCAGATACTACAAAGTCCACACAATTGCAAAAGCTGATTCCAGAAGCTTTGGTAAGTCCATACACTTCAGAATTCTACTTAAAAGAGTCTACTGACTAAAATAAGCTAATACACTGATATTAAAGACTATAGGTCAAACTCACTAGAGAAACAACCTACTCTAGGGATGTGGGTATTTTTACATATTTTTTTTCATTTCAGATTAGCTAAACAGCTATGAAGCCTTCTCTGTTAGCCAACCAGATCTAGCTGTCCACTTGTCTAGACCATAGTGCCCCAACTTAGATACAGAAGTATTACTGGAGTTGGTGCTGAATGTTGACATAAATGGCATCCACCTCTCCCTTTGCCTGCAAACCCAGTGATTTTATCACACAAGGCAATCGGGTTGATCAGTCATGATTTACTCAGTGGTCAGGCACTTGAATGGGCTGTCCATGGAGGTGGTTAAGTCACCGTTTCTGGATGTGTTCAACAAACTTTAAATGTTGTACTAGGGGACATGGTTTTGTGGGGAAATATTAGTGATGGATGGATGGACTAGATGACTCTGGAGGTCTTTTCCAACCTTGGTGATTCTATGACTCTTCGAGATTCTGCTCCTTACAGGAAAACTTAATCTATATTTTTTCCAGGTAACAAAGTGAAGTTGATGAGCTTGTAATTCCTTGGGTCGTCTTTTTGAGCCACATTTTTTTTCAGTCATTGGGTGCCTGAGTAAATCTTTATGGCCTTCTGAAGATGATGGAGAATAGCATTGCAAGGCTGACAGCCAGCTCTCTCAACGCTGTTGAATGCAGCCTCTAAGGTCCCACAGACCTGTACAGGTCAGTTTCTCTTTTGTAGCTAATCCTGTTTCTACCATAGTATGCTGCTTTTCTGTATTGGAGCTCTCTCATGAGTTCCCTTTTTTAGCCAGGACAGTCTCCTAATATGTCTATATAGTGTCCAGCAGGGTGAGGCAGGTGATCCTCCCCCTCTATTCTACCCCAGTGAGGCCATATACGGAGAACTGTGTCCAGCCCTAGGCTCCACAATTCTAGAATGACAGGGAGCTAATAGTATTCACAACTCACCTGGACTCTCTCCTGTGCAACCTACTCTAGGGAACCTGCTTAAGCAAGGAAGTTGGACTGTATGACCTCCAGAAGTCCCTTCCAAGTCCTACAATTTTGTGTTTCTATGACTTCCTTTGGAAGGCCTGATTCTATATTGCTTTTGTAGAAGTTGGCACACAGTTTAAAGTCTCCCATAAGATCCAGCATCTGTAATACATATTTATATACAGAATTTGTCATCTTTCTGCAAATTTTCGATCAGACTGTGGTCTATTATATTTAAGAGCTACATACCTTCAAGCTGCTCCTTTACATAAAAAGCAAACTTCCTCCCATTCATTTGCCTTTCCTGAAGAGCCAGTATTAATGTATCACAGTACTCAAGCTATGCAGGCTATGACACCACATATTTCAACATCAGTAATGTTGCAATTCTGCATCTGTATGTGGAGCTTCAATTCTTTCTGCTTGTTTCCAAGGCTACATGCATTTGTGTATATTTCAAGACAGCACTTTTTTTTTACTGTTTCTGACTTGTCTGCTTTTCCTGGCACCCTGCACCATTGGCTCACAAGGTCTGAGAGTCCTGTCTTTATCCAACTGTATTCAAATTGAACCATTTTAACTGCACTGGCAGTTAATGTCTGTGTATGAAAAAAAGTGGCACATGGGGCAAAGATTTCCTGTAAAATCATTGATCATAAAGGAAACTCATGCAAAAAGAAAAAGAAAGACACATTCATTCACAAAATTTATAGTAATACAGGCACTGAAGTTAATGATACTGAAAAAAAAAAAAAAAAAAAAAAAAAAAGTTGAAAATTATTAAATATATATATATATATATACATAATGGGCCAGCAACCAGGATTTTGGCAACTGCAACAGTTTTTGTTGAATGTCTAGCCCAAGTAAATGGGGACTTTTATTTTGGTATTATATTTTATCTTAAAAATGAATTCAGTTTTTATTGATTTTGAAAGTAACACTTGCAAGTATTAAAGTAATAGCTTTTTGATTGATTCAGTCAGGATAAGTTAGGAATTGTGACTAAAGGGGGAATTAATCAGTAAGGAGTTGATTTAGGACCTCTTTAATACTATGGATTTCCATTTATTTTTATTTATTTATTTTGCATCATTGTTCTGTTGTTAAAGACCTGGTGGACTGTCTGTACTGAGATGAATGAATAAATGACTATAACTGAGAGTGACTGAAAAGTGAGGCCATGTCAGAAGAACAAAAGTCTTCTTTAAATTAAATGCAGAAATGAAACTCAGTATAAGAAAGGCTGCATGAAACTATATTGTAAGCAAACAGAAAAGGAATAATTTTCCATTCCAGGCAAAACAGCTCAGAAAAGACACAGAACTCATTCAGAAATCTACCATCTGAGAGAGAAATGACTGTCTAGGAAAATATATATAAATATACAGACGTATTTGTGACATTTTCAGACAAGCAACACTTTTCCAGTCCCTTTCATATAGTACATATAAGAATCACCATATAAAGATGTTCCGTACCAGCTTTTAAGAATCCTTTTTCCAAGCACTGTATCTTGGCAAGGTGCAAAACATTCTTAAGATTGCTTGGTAAAGCTATGATAAAAACAGATTTTTAAAACTGAACTGAGCAAATAGCCAAAGAGCTTTGTCTTTAGGAATTAATGTAATTATTCTTATATGAACTATAAGAAGTGGGTATCAGTTTCAATTTTTCAAGGACTCCAGAAGTCATATAATTTTTATATGGATATGAATAAGTGTTTGGGGAGTTCTGAGACTCAGAGTTCACGACATCCAAACAAAATATATGCTTTCTCTGGGAAACAATTAGCAAGAATCAGCTTTAGGCAAATACTGGTCATGGGGTTGTGGGGGTGAATGTGTGTGCAGACAAACTGCCACAATTTTGTAATATATGAGTAAAATTTTTACAGAAATGGAGGAAAAAAAAAAAAATCCAGGGATTATATTTTTATTACTGTGAGGAGAAAGTTTTTTGTTTTGAACTATGTAGATATAAATTTACACTTGCATCTCTTCCTTTTAAAAAAATGAGTCACTAAAATTAAGCATAGAATCTCAAAAACAGATAGGAAAACCTGAAAGGAATTTGGTAGCACAAATGGGTTCAAGAAATAATCAGAGTCAATATATTTAACCAGTGGTTCTCCTATCGCACTGAAGCACAGTGACATACTAATAATTACACTATTCATGCCTTTGTAAAAGAAATATATAAAAATAAAATTATATATGGAATACAGAATTTGAAGAGAAAATTTAGTAAATGTGATTTTTGTATGGTTTATAATTCTTAAAGAATATTTAAACATGAAATAGCTTTAGAAAAAGTATTGAAGTTCCTTTTTCTCCTAAATTTATGTATCTTCATATTTAAATATGTTATAGAAAATAACTGGTAAGAAGATGAATGCATGTTTAGAATCCATCCCTGGATCTACAGCTGTGCCAAGGATAATAAGCTTCAGATGGATCTAAATTACCAGGGAGTGTAAATAGCTCACATCTATCTTCTGATAATTTATCCTAGTCTTAGATTCTTCACTTGCCTCTAGTTGATGGGCTTCAACCTTATGAAAATTCTCAATAATAACTGGAAGGCTGTCTCTTATTCACAAGTTTACATTTCATGTTACTGCAGGCCTTAACTCATACAGTTTTGTTGCTACGTCACAGTACGTTCCCCATAAACTCATGTATTTCAGCACATATTCTATTTTCTCCTTCTTTCCCATTTTTCCTTGCATTAGTTTATAGTCCATCTACTGGGTATATAGATTCCTGAATGGAACTCTACATTATTTTTTTTTTCTTTTATCTTCATCATCTATATTTTATTTCCTTGATGTAATTACCATAGTTCAATCTCCTCTAGGTTCCTTATTCAACATCTCCTTTTGTGCTGGAAATGGTTGCACAGTTCTCTCTAACTTCATTTTTGCTGTTCTTGAAGGCAGTTTTCACTATTTGTATTACTGTTCCTGAAAGCTGAGATCAGCTTGACATTAGACAATTCCAAGTTATACCTGCCCTAACTAGATGTATTTTTTTCTCTTCATTGGCCTTCCATCAGATCCCCTTTTTTTTTAAGGCTTTTCCATTCCTGTTTATCCATTTTTATTTACATTGCCATTCTGTATTTTTTTTCCTGCTGTTACTTCACATTCAAGTAAGATACATTCTCTACAATTCATTTTGCATTCCAAACCATTAACTTCACAGCAGATTTACTTTTGTATCCCTTGTTTTTTCAATGTTTGCTCTTTAAAACTGAGGGGGAAAAAATAGCTACAGAGCTTAAGTGCATGAATGGTTCCTTTTTCAGCAGTATTCTAATTTAAACTGTTTTAAGGTGATGAAAGCACTTCAGTAACAAGGGAAATGATCAACTGATGTCACTTCCAGTAAAGCGCAGAGGACTATATTTAGATTGCTTCTAATAACAAAGAATCCTTTTTAGTGTCCTCTATTTAGTCTAATAGGGTTTAGATGGTACAAAAACCTTAGCAGTGACACAACATTTGTCTTTGCTTATTCCTTATCTATAACATATACCTATACCATACCTATACCAGCTCCCTCACTGTAGAGTTTTTGTGGAAAAGTAAGTGGTCAACCTGTTCTTGAAAGACAGTTACCTAAGGTCCACACAAGCCGATGCAACCTAAATTTCATGTTGCTCAAAATGAATGAGATCTTATTTTTCTTTCATCCATACATGCCCTGTCTAAAGCATATCCTATGTAAAATATCTCAGTTTGGACTATGCTCATTCTAGGAAGCCAAAGCACACAAACAAGCAAGGAAATAAATAAAATAAAATAAAATAAAATAAAATAAAATAAAATAAAATAAAATAAAATAAAATATAAAAATAAAAATAAAATAATAAAATAAAATAAAATAAAAATAAAATAAAAAGAGTGTGAGAGAGAGATTCTAGATTATAATTGAGGCCAACTCAAGTGTGAATTGCCTAAGGGGAAAAAAAGAGATGTTTTTTTCCCATTAGTAAACAAGAAATGTTTTGGGACACCATTAAATAACTCAGGATGGTTTGAGCCCAGGATACAATATTGCTTTCAGTATCAAAGGAATGGTAGCTAGTTTTATTTTGATTTCCAGAAATACACAGAAACTAATGTACTGCTTTCCTGTCCAGAAGGAACTTGCATATTTCACATCCTGAATAATGGAACTGTCATACAACTTAGAAAAACTTAGAAAGCAATAAAGGTAGGAAAAAAAAAAAAAAAAAAAAAAAAAAAAAAAAAAAGGCCAAAGAGAGAGAGAGAAATAGGAAAGATAGGAAAGGCACTGAGCAGGATTAAAAAGTCTGTCCCCTTCCTGCTTACAATCTCCCTTCAAGCACTTAAAGATCAAATTCAGGTCTCCATGGAGTCTTCTTTTCTCTGAGCTAAGCAAGCCCAACTTTCTCAGGCATCCTTCATAGGAGAGGTGCTCCATCCCTTAGAACATCTCTGTAGCCTTCTTCTAGCTACTCTTCAACAGTTCCACATCTTTCTTATGCAGGAGGCACCAGGCCTGAAGGCAATACTCAAAATAAGGCCCTACAGGGGCAGAGTTGACAGAGACAATCACTGCTATCTCCCTCCTGGCTACCTCTTTTAATGCAGTCCATGATATTGCAGGCATTCTGAGTTGCCAGCACACAGTACTGACTCACGTCAGACTTTTCATTCATCAGGACCCCCAATTCCTTCTCCGCAGAGCTGTTCTCAAGTTTTTTCTCCCAGTCTGTAGACATACATGTGATTACCACAATCCAAGTACAACATTTTGCATTTGGCCTTGATGGACCTCATTAGATTCTTATGTGTCTGCTTTTCAAGCCTGTCCAGGTCCCTTCCTTCTTTTGTATCAACTGTACCACTCAGTTTGGTATCACCAGTAAACTTGCTGAGGGTACACTTGATCACAGGGTCTATGTTTTTGATAAAGATGCTGAAAACCACCAGTCTCAAGATGAATTAGTGAGGGAAAGTACTCACCACTGGCCTCCACCTGGACGTTGACAACAATCTGACTGTGATCATCCGACCAATTCTTTATCCACCAAATAGTCTACCCTTTAAGTTTGTACCCCTCCGATTTAGAGATAAGTTTGTGGTGTGGGACCATGACAAAAGCCTTGCAGAAGTCCAAGTAGATGACACTAGTTGTCCTTCCTTTGTCCACCAATGGTGCCACTCCATAACAGAAGGCCACCAGACTGGTCAAGAAAGATTTGCACTTGGTAAAGTCATTCTGGCTGTTTTGGATCTCTTCCTCATCTCACATGGTCTTTAATAACTCTTCCGTGATGACCTACTCCATGATCTTCCCAGGCATAGAGGTGAGGCTCACTGGCCCATAATTCCCCAGGTCTTCCTTTGTCCCTCCCTAAAAAATGGAAGTGAAGTGTCCTTTTTTCCAGTCACTGGGGATTTTGTCTGACAGTCATGACTTTTCAGATATGATGGATGGCAGTCTAGCAACCACATCAGCCAGTTCCCTCAGAAACCTGGGATGCATGTCATCCAGCCCAATAGACTTGTGCACATTCAGCCTCATGAGGTGATCTCAGATGTGTTCTGCTTTTAGGGTATGAAGGATTTTTCTCCACTAAACCTTGCCTAGAAGTTCAAGGACAAGAGAGACCTGGGAAAGGCAAACATTTCACTGTGCACCTCATCCTTCTCCATTTCCACTGAATTTCAGCATCCTGACTCTACTCTACAAGGCCCGTGTCCTTTGAGATCACAAACTCAAGCAGAGCACGGTTGCTGCAGCTTGGACTGCCTCCAATCTTAGCCATTCTTCAAAGATCTCCTCTGCATTGGTGAGCACTACAGTACTAGCAAGTCTTACAGATGATCGCCAGAAAATCCAGGTTTTAGCTAGAAAGTCTAGAAATAAATAATAATGAAAATAATTTCCTGTGATTTGTGGTACTGTTCCCTATAAACAGATGTAAGTCTCATATATCAGAAAATAATAATAATAATAAATTGTCTGAAATACTTTTAAAAAATACTACAAAATATATCCTTGAAACCCAACTGTTTGGACTAGTTGTAGCAAACTGTTTGTAGCAAAAATGGACTAGTTGTAGCAAACTGTTTGTAGCAAAAACAATCAAACTGAGTAAGACCTCTTTTCTGGTATGACATGGGTCACTGGTAGTTTAAAACTACTAAAAAAATTCTGAAAATTCTCAGAGACTTCTTGATATTAATACAGTCTAAGGATGAAAAACAATTGTTCAGTTAAAAATATATATATATATCATTTTTCAGAGTCCTGTGCACTATATTCCTGCTAGGTTCCTTGGAAAGACTTCTTTCACTTTTCTTCTCCATCCCTCATGACTGCAAAATTGAGGATGCTTTGAAGGATTTACCCACTGTACCACAGGAAGAGCAGCATGTTATTCCTCCAATTGTACTCTTCTGACAGAAGTCTGTTTGTAGAGGAAGAGAATGTAGACTGCTGGTTACTGTCAGTTTTCACCATTTAAGGTGTAAAATGTTGTACCCGGTACATGAAAAAATATAGGTTGCTACATCCAAGAGATCTAGACAACATAGTTAAAGGTTGGACATGTGCAGGATCAGCAGTTAAGAATATCTGAGTGTGAACTGAATAGACAGAAAAGCTGGCAGAACACAAAGAACAGATCATTAAGGTATGTAGAAAACAAACAAACAAACAAACGAAGATGTATAATTCAAAGCACATTACAGAAAATTAGTAATCTGAATTTCAAAAGGACTGAAAGATATCCTGACAGGCATTCTGGGCAATTCTTACAGCACATTAGTGCAGCATCAGCATAAAATGCAATATAACAGTGGGGAGCAATAGTATCTTTCTCATAAACACAAGTGTTAATAAATATATAAACATCTGAAATCTTTCCTATATTTCCTGGGAAAGTCATAGAAAGATTTTTTTTGTTTTGTTTTGTTTTGTTTGTTTTTTTGTTTGTTTTTTGTTTGTTTTTTGTTTTTATCTTCAAATAAAAGTTCTGAATTTTTCAAGAAAATGCAGGCTATTGCTATTTTGAAACTAAGAACAAAAACACACATAAAAAAAAAAAATCATGGTCATACGTAACCATGCAACTAATTGTAAGTTAGAGTCATGACCTGCACATTTGTTAAAATTAGCAATCTTTAATTATGTTTCATTTTAAACAGAATACAGAAATATCAGTAAAGACAGCAGCCTGGGGAAAAGGTTTGAATACAATCTATTATAGAAATATTCAAGAAAGGTGATACGGTACTGCAAATATTCACAGCTTCTTATTTATTCTCATTTTTCAATTAATAAAATTTGAAGTTGATCTTTTTTAAAGAAAAATATTGATCTTTATTTCAGTAATATTTTATTCCCCTTGAAAAAGTATATTAGGAAAAAAAAAACAACAACAAAAAAAAAACCACAGACATTCTAATAGGAAACAAAATAAGGCAGTAAAAAGCACATTAAGTAAAATAGATGTGTGCTTCAACATTAATGCAACTAAATATTGTATAGATATGACAGACGAGATCTTTTGCAAGGCAGAATCAGAACAAAGCAGCTAAGTTAACCAGGAAAACTGCAGTTTATCTGTGGCTTTAGGGTAAGGGAATTCAAACTTTATGACAGTTTATCTAACCAATATTATCCAACCTTGTCACATTTTTTTTTTTCATATCCATCCATTATCTGCACTTTAAAATGCCTTCCTATCACACCACAATAAAAGCAAGTTTTTGGCGGTGGCTATAACACATTTCTTCTCTCACTTGCCTGTATGAGTAGTTACTATCTAACTCCAACACCTTAATTCAGACATTTTAAGCTAGGGGTTTTCTTTATGTTACAGCTGTGACTGAAAAATATTTGTGTTCAAGCTGAGCTTCCACTGTCCCAGACCTACATATCTGTGGGAAATAGAGGACAGAAAACTATTAAAAGAAACAATGAGTAAACCATTAAAAGAAATGATGAGTAAGAGAATGAACCTGAAGAGAATGAGGTGAAAATCGCGAACATTTCTAAGAATGCAGAAATGAAACTGAGGAAGGGAATTAAGAGGGACAGGAAACAAAAACAAGAGGTTTCTAACAGGAAATTTGATCTGGGAAAACCGTTCTTTAAGCAGTATGGGAGGACAATAGGAGGCTTCTCTCTTCAGTACAGTTATACATCCCATCAACAGGCAAAAAAGACTTACAGACTTTTGTCTGAATTCTTTAGGCCCCCAAAAACTTTGTGATTTGCACAGTCTGGATAATGGTACTTGCGAGTAAATTTATGTGGTAATCAGATGTCAACTAATACTAGATGTAAGCAGTGATTACCTGCTACAACTGAAGTGACAAGAAAGTTATAAGAAATAGTTTCTAATCAAAGCATTATCATAAATAAAAACATGGGGCCTGCATACTGAGTTTAAGAAATTACAGATAACATGTTTTCCTCTAAAAGTGTTCCAAAGATTTGTTGCATTGTTTATTTTCTCCTTCAGCTTTTTACATTGGTGAATTAAGACAGTCTGTAGATCAAGATGAACAAGACCCCAAGACTTTTTTGTCTTTTGGCACAGGGAAAAGAGGAAGCAAAGGTGAATGTCCTAGTAGCAGATCAGCACCTCACAGAGCTGGAGAGTAGGAAAATGAAGTACTTTTTTTTTTTTTTTTTTTTTTTTTTTTTTTCTAGTAAGTTTTCCCTGGGGGATAAAGATAATGAACTTTTCAAAGAAATTCGGGTGGATCATTGTTAGAATGGCAATAAGATCTTTCTAAATACCTCCACCTGCCTGCTTTTAAAGGCATGTCAGAAACAGAAAAAGGCTAAAAAAGGGCAAAAGAGAAAAAAATATGAGCAATAAGGAGCCGGGAAATATGCTGGTTTTGAGATAAAATTATTTTTAAGATGCATGGCCCTGAAAAGTCATTTAAAGGAATGGATGCATTATAGTAAATTTAAGTGAAACTGCACCATCTGTATAATGAAGTGGTTTGCTAATACACTTTAAAGATAAAATCTGAAAAGAAGTCACAAACGTAGTAACTAATCTGCCTTGTAAAGGGATATACAAATATATTTTTCACCATATTGCTACCAAATATATGATTTACTATGTATATAGCAAATCTTGATGAGCCTTCTTATTTGAATGTGTTGCTTGGGTTTTTTCTTATATATGCTTATTTTTGAAACCACTCAGAATTATTTATTTTTGTTGTTTTTGTTAGTAGTTTTTCTTTTGACAACATATCAGTCAGTTACAGAGCAGATTAATATTTCTCTTCCTGGAGTATTTTCATCACCTAAGAAATAACTCTGCCAGGAAACATTTGTATTTGTCTGTATTATTTCTCAAAACAAAAACAAAATTACAAATTGCATTGCTCAGCCTATTTCTGACACTTCACTTTAACTCATAATGGTGAACAGTTTTGCTGAGGTTTCATATAATTTACATGCTTCCTATTTGGCTCTCATTCTGCTATGTGCTAGCTGGCTCCCAGGGCTTTGCTGAGCAAAATGTGCGTGCTTAAAACATGTGATATTGTTTCAAATATGAAATCTGTTATCCATGTAAATTTCACATGCACAATGCAGGAGAGAAAAATAGTTTAATATGTAATTCTATGCTGCTGTTATAGAATTTTCTACATTTACAGAGAGCAAAAGACTAGGCAGATGAGTTCTTTAGGCATCAAACAGCCCTTGTAGATAACATGGGATTTTTGTTTGTAAGGTTTCAGAGCAACAGATTGCTTTCCAGACTGATACTTCTTGCATCTGCAGAATGCATTGCTTATTGTATAGACTGACAAGGAAAACAAATTATGATGATACCTGCAGCAAATGACTTGCTCTGTATTGCTGTTTACAGGCCACTGACTTGGAGGATTTCCCAGAACTGCAAATAGAAGGAAATAACCTGTCTCAAATAGGAAACATTCAATATGCTCAAAAAGGATGTATTTCTTTTCAGTACAGAAAGTCCATGGACATCAACTTTCTTCTCTCAGAAAGTGACTCTATACCACTTAAATGCTGCTACAATACATTTTTGTACTGTGTTTTGCTTATGTGTTCATTTTTGATGCCATAGCTTTGCTCAGTGAGCTTTGCATGCATCATAAAAAAATGGTTTTATGATCACAGATGAAAAAGAAGCCTGTTTCTTATGGCATTCTGTTTTGTAGTTGGTTACAGTATTTATAATGACAGTTCCGTGTGTATTGTCTGGTGTTAACAAAGTGTGAGTTCACTCAGTAGTGTGATTTCCAAAGCTGTGGAGATAGGACTGGCATAAAATAATACATTACAGTTTTTTTTTCCAACTTAAAGAGATGTCATTATCTCCAAAATGATCTCTGCTGCTATATCAAATCCACACCCAACAAATTAAAGTGGATAAAGTAATAATCATCAAGCGTTAATATGGGGGTGTGCACACATAGCAGGCATCTTGCTTATTTCCTTACTACATTAGACTAGAGGAACTGCTCAGTCAGTAATTTCCATTGTACTGGTGAGACCATGTTTCCAGTTGCTACACAGATCTTAATGGCACTTACTCTAATTCCTGTTCCTAGTCCACTCTTTTTTCTTTTTCCTTTTTAATGAGTGTTCTTGCATACAGATATTTTGCTTATGTTTTCATGATATTGACAGACTACATCTGACATTAATTAGTATTAACAGAAACAGTAAGCTGCTTCTCAAATTTTTACTGATATTTAATTGCTGAGCTTCTACTGTGAAGAGACTGTCAGTGAAGCTATGTGAAGGTTTTGTGATATGTACCAGATTTCAGAAGTTAGAACTACTAATTTGATTTTCCTTTCTGATGACAGAGGAATTTCTTGCCTTAATTTTTTAAGTCTTTTTTTGTAGCAAAGTCTACACTTCTCCTTCTTTAGGAATATAGTGTAGCAAGTATGTCAGAATGTGAAAAGAGGACTATTCCTCTAACTTTTATTACTTTAGTATAATAGGGGTATTGATTTCAGTGGAGAATATCAGAATGTTGTATAAGGTTTCCATGAAAAGGAGCTGACAGTGGGGTCTGCAGAAACGCTCCGTGAGGTATGGCTGGGGCTGCCTCATGAAGGACACAGCCGCATCCCAGGGCTCCAGTGCAGGGATCAGCTGGGCCCCGCAACCACAGGTGAGCACCCTGGGGAAATGTATTGAAGAAAGAGTAAAAACTACTGTGTAGCAGCTGTGAGAGAAAGCAGTGAGAAAGCATATGAGGGAAGTAATTCTGCAGACCTTGAGGTTGAAGAAAAAGGAGGGGGGAGGAGGTGCTCCTGTGCCTAGAACAAAGATTTTCTTGCAACCTATGGAAAAAGCAACACTGGAGCACATATTTACACAGCAGCCTGTGGAGGATCTCATGTTGCAGCAGCTGGATGTTCCTTGAAGGAAGTTGCAGCCCATGGAGATCCAATGCAGGAACAAACTTTGGCTCCCATGTTGGAGCTGAGTTTTCCTGAAGGACTACAAACTACAGTATAGACCCAAGACGGAGCAGTTCAGGGGAACTGACTGTGGGAGGGGCCTTGTGCTGGTGGGAGAGAGAGGAATAGGTAATGAATGGCAGAGATGAATTGTTAGGAACTGACCACAATCCTCATTCACCATTCCTCTGTGCCACTTGATGGGAGAGGAGGCAGAAGAGTCAGGAATGGACTAGTCAGAATGAGGCTGGGAAGAAGGGAGGGACTGGGAGAAGCTGTTTTTAGTTTTTTCATTGTTTCCTACTCTATTTTTAACCAGCAATAAATTATATCCAACTTCCACACTTTTGATTAGTTTTGCCAGTTACATTAACTAGTGAGTGATCTCCCTGTTCTTTTCTTGAGGCATGAGCTTTTCCATTTACTTTCTTCCCATCCTGTTGAGAATGTGGAGTGAGAGCAATTGGCATTTACTTGGGTGCAAATAACAGCTTCAATTAATGCAGCTTCTTCTAAAATCGTGTGTTAAGAAAATTTACAGTGCATGTCTCACAAAGTAGTTCAAAGGGAAAGAGTAACTGAATTCTTACACTTAAAAATTTTTATTCGTAAGATTAACTCAACCTTTTAAATAGTAGTCAAGATTATTTAGGATGGTGTATGAAATATTTGCAGAACAAACTACCTTAATATTTCAATAAAATACCTTGTAGCAAATTTTGTCTCACTACAAAATACACTTTGTAAAGAACTGCCCGGTGGCGCAGTGGTATAAGCTGCTGCCTGCGGCACCGGAGGGCCCGGGTTCGAATCCCCCCTGTGGTGCAGGGGTAGAAGTGCCGCTTCGCTACACAGGGGGCTCGAAACCCGGGAGTTGGACTCGATGATCTCTAAGGTCCCTTCCAACTCGCACGATACTATGATACTATGAAATAGGAGTTCAGCTGCTGTGGAAGAACACAAGACAGTAATGTAAAATTAAAATATATATTCACCCTTAATGATATAGAGCATCTATGTATTCCAGTGTAGCTGGCAGTTTACTAAATGAGCTAGGACAGCACCAAAGAAATTATTTGTTTAATTGCAATTCACTATGCTATATTAAAGTTTAATCTGTTTCAATCAATCTATATCAATCAAAATCTGTATCAATTCTAATATAATAAATATCAAATAATACTGATGTCATGAAAAATCTATTAACAGGATATTCTTTCCTGTTTTATTTTTTATTCTAGATATGTCTCTCACATTCTGGTTCACCATCAACCTAGTCTGTGAGTATAGAAGATGAAATGATTAACACTGTTTGCATTGCAAGTAGCTGAGGCTTGTATGCACCTCTGCAAACTCCAATTGTTCCACATGAGAAATAATGAATATAATTCTTCAACCATAAGAACAGAAACTCTTTACACAAATGCAGATCCCTACAGGCAGGTCACGTTCAAGCTGAATTCCTAAAATACGTTTTAGTTGATTGTGTACTAATTGGCACAGCTGCCAATGCACAGCAGTTGATTCACTAAATGGAAAGGCCACTAGCAAAGGTAAACCACAATAATGCTGTTTAAAACAGCCTTCTACTTAAGTGTTCAGAGACAAGACATTTCTTACAATGGCATTCACTCAGAATTAAGTGTACTTCCTATACAACTTCTGTTATCCCTCCTGAGAACACATCACAAAGGTTATGTTATCCAATTAAAATATGACATTAGACATTGACAGCTTCCTCTATTCATAAGATGATCTAAATAGATGTTTAAATTTAAGGGGGCGCCTGCTTCTTTTCTTTCTTTTGCTTTTCTTTTCTTTTTTATTTATAAATATGAAAAGCACATATGCAAAAACAATCAAGCAAACAGATAAATTAGTACAAATCCCAAGACATTTTAGATGAGAGATTCTCCTAATATGGTTAGCTAGCTAAAAATCTAACAATGTAGCCACTGCAATATGTTATGCAATATAAATCTCATCTATGTGTACAACCACTGGCAGGTGAAGCCTTTCCAAAAAAACAAAGAACTTTTTTATTCTTCAGTGAATTTATAGAAGAATGTTTCAACTTTCAACACTTACAGAGTGACCTCTGGGCATCTGTACAGCCATATCAAAGTTAATGGGAAGTTGTGTATGTACCATTATGACTGCAGCACTGGGGTTCTGAAGACCTCTTGAACTCTCAATACTGTCTCTGTTATATATCAGTACCCATATTCCTTTTCTTTCTAAATTGGGATTGGGAATTAAGGGCACCTGAAGCTCCTTTTCACTTGTAAAATTGCCACTATTTCTATTTGGTAGGGGGACAAAATATCGTCTTGTTTTATTAGAGAAATTTACAATCACATTTATGGGGAGACTGATAGAATGTATGAGAAATAAATTAAAAATCTACTTTTATAAGAGTCAAGGAGCATAAGTGATAAATTATAAATAAATAAAAGAAGAAAAAAAAATCTTCACGTGGTTTTGCAATAGCAAATAGATCATATTTTCTAAAATAAGAAAAAACCTGTGCCCCAGATTACACTGTCATAGGTATAATACACCCAAAGTCCCTCAACTCTCCTTCACTTCATGTTAACTTTAAAATTAGAAGATAGTACAGTGTTCCTCTTTTGTTGGGAAACCTAACACAAGCAGTTTTTACCAGCCATAGCAGCAAACAATTTAGGTGCAAAATAGGCTTTTTTAGAGAGCATCTGCACTATAATGAATATTTCAGTTAGTGTCACTATCCACCTAAATAGCTAGAAAATTCTGTCTTGTTTTCTGTGCCACTGTTGTCTGCACTAAATGGATAAGAATTGATAGTATCTTCCTACTGCAACAACATGTATGTTATCTAACTGTGCCCTGTGCAGTGCTTTACACTCAAAGTAAGAAGAGAAAAATAGGAAAATATAAATGTTAAGGATTTTTTTTTATTTTTTTTTTTTGTAATTAGCTAATTCAAAACTTAGCCTTGGTTCCAGAAAACTCTGTCCAGTGTACACTGTTTTCCTTTTGTTAGGTCCACCTAGAGAAATTAAAAAAAAAAAAAAAAATCATCCAAGCATAAATCCTATTTTAGAAGATATTATATAGAAATGAGGATCATTTGTACTAAATGGTTGAGATTCTGATTAGCCTTTAATATTGTTGTGTTAAACTTGCTAGTGAAAAATAAGACAAACCAGGGAGAAGGCTACTGAGGTTTTATTTGAATTATTGACAATGTGGCTGGTAACCTACTCCTCTCGATTTACCCCCTAGGCATGCCAGCACTGGGAGATGCATTCAACTCCTAATCACTCTTTCTTTCTCAGTTGTTACTAATTTACTACATATAGGTTTGAGTTTACACATAGTTTTTGAGGACATACAGTCATCTCAGAATGTTCACATAAATTTTAGTGTTTTGAATTTAAAGTACAGAAAGACTACTTTTGTGAACAAGATTACAATCACAGAACTGTCAAGAAAACACTTTCACCCTCAAGAGACACAAAAGCTTTTGTAATCCTTAAATCTGTTGTATATTTTTGATGTTGTGTGTTATCCTTTCAGCTTTCAGCTGAGATAAAGTTAGTTTTCTTCCTGAGAGCTAGTATGGTGCTCTGTTTTGGATTTAGTATGCAAATAATGTTGATCACATGCTGATGTTTTAATTATTGCCAAGCAGTTCTTGCACAGAGTCAAGGACTTTCCTGCTTCTCATGCTACAGAGAACTGTACAGAGGGACTGCTACAAATCTTGCTCTGTACACCCTTTTATTTATTATTTTTCCTCTTCTTTCTCTATCATATTAAACTCTCTTTATCTCAACCAACAGGTTTTAACATATATGCTTTTTAATTCTCTTTCCCAGCACACTAGGGGAGAGTGAGTGAACGGTTGTGTGGTGCTTAGCTGCCTGCTGGGTTAAACCATAATAGATGTTTGAGTGTACTGTAAAAGGAGGGGGATGTAGCTCAGTAAAAAATTGCCCATTTCATTCCTAGCTGTTTTGCATCTCTGTGGAAATTATGTCTATACCTTACACACAATGGTAATCTTCAAAAAATTTAACATATATCTTCAATAAAGGCTAGCAGTCAGAGAGAACTGAAATCAATACTAAGGGAAAAGGCAGTTCTCTGTAGATGTGCCAGAAAGCAAGAACAGTTCATGCTACAAATATGAAATAGGATTCTCTGCCAAGTATTAATATCCTGGTATGACATATCACACTAATACTCTGCTATCATGCCTTGCCATAGATGACATTTCTCCAAGGGTTTGTGATATGACAGTAGCACTGTATTAATTCCAGAAGTAAAATAAAAGAAGAAGCCAGCATAATAAAAAAAATGAAAGGGAGGCCCAACATATCACGGGGAAAAAAAAACATATTAATGAAGATATTGAGCTGTTCTCTACCCACAGAGGCTTTTAAACTTTAGAATAAAATGAAAAATGGAAAGGAATTAAAAAAAAAAAAACAACCAAAAAAAAAAAAAACGGAATCTTTAGGTATTTACATATACCTATATACTATATATATGTATATACTATATACATATATATATGTATGCATATACCTATATACTATATATATGTATATACTATATACATTTAGGTATGCATTTTTAATATGAAAACCAAAACAAACAAAAACCAACATCAACCTGTGCAACAGTCTCTCCTGTTGAAGAAGAAACAAAAAAAAATAATAATAAATAGGCAGTTCAGGTGCAAACACAGATGAAAGCAAATCTATCACAAGACAATGCTGAGTGACTGTTGCATAAAGTGGGTGGAAATTTTACTTCCTAAATACATATCAATTGGGTTCATGTTACAGAATGGTGCAAAGAGCAAGCTACAATATATCAACAGATAAAATTTGAGCAGAAGGAAAAAAAGAACTTTTTGAATTCAGGTCTCAGGAGCTTTTTCCTGTTTCTGAAGAATACATCAGACTAAGGCTGATGCAAGCACTAAATGTTGTACTCTGAAGAATTCACTTGTTCCAAGAGAAAGAACTATGTTTCAATTAGGAATAGAATTATCAATGTATAATTTGTTAAATTTATACAGCAATTTAAACTATGCTAAGATGCAGATTTTATCTATTAGGTAATTATCATAACACTAAAGAAAGCACAAATACGTTATCAGTGATCAAAGGGAAGCACAACTGCAAGTACCACATTTTGCATATGAATAATTCAAAAATGTGGCTCTTTGTATGTGCAGTTGAGGACTCAGGTGATGTATTCTGTCACCATTCCCACTATGTACTCTCATGAAAACATGTATTAATTTGCCTGTGGTGTGGTGCATTAATATAAGCTTTAAAAAACACAGCTGGGAGGTTTAGCTAGTGTGAAACAGTGCCAAGAAAAAATCCCATCGTGCTATTTTTGTAACCTGTTTAATATAGCTAAATAGACAAATGACGGTATGGTTAAATACAGAGCTTACTAACAGTAGTAATGACCAAAAAGGAAAAATAGATTGTCACTCACATTTAATGTCATATAAAATAGCAGCACCTACTCACTTAAAAGTTACAGACATCACTTTCAGCCAAAGCTCATGCATAGTGCACACAGGTAGTCAGAAGAAACTTAACAAATGTCAGGATGCACAAGGAAAGAAATAGACAAATTTATTTAAGGAGGCCAAATTAACCTCAGCCCTGCCACTAAAAATTTCTGAGATATAGCTAGGGAGCCTTTGAAATAGGTAATAACAAAACGTGATGAAACACTCAAAAATGTGTACACTTAAACTTCTGTGCTGTCAATGTTTCCATTTGGCACAGTAGAGTTGGGCCCAAATTTGACCAAAACTAAGACTTCAATTACTGCCAAATATTTTTTAAAATTTCTACTGATACTACTTGTTTCACAAAGTCATTTGGCTTTTATACAGTTACCAGTTAGTAGTTAGAATGCCAGATTTATTTTGACTTTTAGGATTCCTATTAGTCATAAAGAGAATACATTGGATTCTCATTTTTGTATAATTTTTGCCAGTAATAATTAGATATCAGTATCATTTGTGACATTTTTCAGCCTTTAGTTAAGAAATTAAACATTAATCCATACATACCAGCTAGCAGTCCAGGGGTACAAAAATATGAGATGCGAACCTTTCCAAATAAGTTCAGGCACATCTTTTTCTGCACATAGAAATAGGAAATCACTTCTCCAAATTGAAGTGTTTTAATTTATAGTGTAGCCAATAGAGTGACACCTGTCTCTGGAGATCTCCACAAGGAGATTTTCTCTGCTTTATGTAGGCTGATGTACATAGTAGTATTTTATACTATGGCAGGATTTTCTGAAATTAGGAAGCAATTAGTGGACTTCTAAATATGAATTCCAAGAAATATCTATTATTTTTAAAAACAATATCTCTGAGATTATCTTCTGAAAAAAAAAAATACACTGAAATGATGAAGATCCAATTGCCCATAATCATAGTACCAAAATATACTTATTTCATAACCTTAGCATTTGTGCTAAGATAAATGAATTGTGTCCTTACATTATTGGGAAAAAAAAAAAAAAAAAAAAAAGAAAAGAAAAATAATTACCACTATTATCACTACCATATGCAACTGACTTTGTTTATCATGATCGCCTGTTAAAGAAGAGCGATAGCTGCAGATTGAAGTACATAAGAGAATATGCACTGAACCCATTGTTTGCCTACCATGGAAATAAATGAATGAGGAAGAGCCCATCATTTAAAAAGCTCTTCAAAACACCAGTCTGTCCAAGTGAGGATTTTTACAGAAAAAGGTGACTTTTGCAAACCATTTTCATCACTCACTGGGTCACCTCAGTTCACACCAGTTCTTCTGATTGCACTGCTGGGAGCATGGATCTGTGGAGCACAGATTATAGCAGTCAGGGTCCAATGGAATCAAAAGTTCTATTGATTTTTGGTAAATCTGCTATTTACAGGAAAAGAAAAAAAAAAAAAAAAAAAAAAAAAGGAAGATTACCTTGAACCTCCCACAAAGGAAAAATTGCATATGATCCACTGTGGCATGTACTAAACAGATCTGTTTTGTGAAGTTTGTCAACAATTGTAATTTAACCCTGGCAGAGTATCCCAGAAACCAGAGCCTCCTAAAAAGAGTTGCTCTTGCTCTCCCTTAGGTAACAAGTTTAAGCAATAAGTTAAAGTATATTAAACAGAATAGAAAATAAAAAAAAAAAAAAAAAAAAAAATCAAAGACTATGTTTAAGCACCAAATATTTACATATTTTAAAGCAGATTATTTTTTACAGAGTTTAAACCCTTCTGTATCTACACAGCGATGTACCCAAACTCCTTTTATAATGTGTGAGGCTAAAGACCTACAATTTGCATCCTTTAAAGTACACTCAGATTTGGCCAAAAGAACAGCTCTCCAAGCTCTACAGATTATAACTACACCTAAATTCTGATTACAGAAATTGATCCCTTCCCTGCTGCAAACAGACATCATATGTTACCTCTGGTTACACTGTATTACAGCACCTTTCACAGAATTTATCACAGGAAGTACCAGAAGCAAAGCCTCTGATTCTTTGCTGGGCACTGATATTTACCAAGTGCATGTCTCAGTCCATGAAAGGGCATACAAGCAGAAAAAAATCAGGCTATACTTAGGCTGGTACACAGAGATCTTACTGTGACTGAGAAGGAGGGATCGTACACTGCCAAGGCATCATGAGACAAAGCAGTGCTGCTTTGATATCTCACACCTTGAAATATTTAGAGGCTGATGTGAAAAGTCATATAAAACTGAATTGCTACTCATTTCCATTTCCTAATACAGACAGAAAATTGCTACATTTCATGCTCCATATGAAACACAACTAAATAACAAAATCAGACTTACTAGCAAGCAAGGTTACAGCAACATGGAATTTATATAAAAGTATATATAGTTGACTTCAGAAATAGAAGGTTAGATATCATGCTGGCAGCCCTAATGCTGAATTAGAGTATAGAAACATTTACAGACTGAAGGAATTATTAGTTATAAAAAGCAAGAGAAATATGATTTATTTTATTTTTTCTTTAACTGAATTGCCTATTTAAGATGTTGTAATGCAGTATTACTGCTTAGGCAGACTGCAGGAATTAAATATATAGAAGGAGGACTTCTGCCTGAGAGGTGACACCGCAATCTATTAAATTCCCCTTATTTAATCTTTTCTTTGTAAGCTTAATATGTGATTCATCCTCTTCATATCACAGAAGACACAAAGGTGAGGTTTTATATTTGAATCTCTAATTTAACCTTGCTATCCTCCTTTTCCAGGCAGTAAAAGCTAGTGAAGAAAGCTTTTTATGTAATTTCTTCAACCCTTTTATCTGAGGAAAAACACGTATATATTGGGTCTCTAAGGTATTTGTTGCTCTTTTTATCCCCTGACCCTATTTCTATACTCAGAGTTACAAAAAAGGAAACTATCACATAGAAAGATAATGTATTTGCAGGTTACTTGGACTCACAGTATATAGAGTGTAAGTCCTTCTTTCCAAGATCCCATCCAGCCTCTGGGGATAAGGGCAAATAAGCTCTCAAAATGAAATGCCTTATAATGGAATTGTTCTATTCCATTCTTTCAGATCCTTGCCCAAGGAAGAAGTAACACAACTCCTGGTCTCTAGAGGAAAAAACACAATAAACTATACTGTGAAAATTTAATATCAAAGAGGGAAGAGCAGGCATTCCTGGCAGATGAAAGACCTTGCAATTTACCCAGTAAGATTTACAATGTTATTATTTGCAAAATAACTTTTAGTTCTTAATTAAGCCACAACATCCATTTCAAGGCAAAATTGTATTCATTTTCTTACCATTTTGGTACTATTTTAATAAAGAAGCAGAGACATAAGCATGCTAAAGCTGGAGGGCTAAAAGAGGTATTTTGTTCTAGGAGGAAGGAATAGTGATTATAATTCTAATTTAAATAAAAGAATGATTATATTCTTAACTTAAGAAAAGGAATCTGGATGCCACTTCTCCCAGAATACAACTACTGACAGAGAATATTTTTTTCTGTTTTTGTTTTTTGGTTTTTTGTGCGTGCGTTTTTTTGTTTCCTTTTTTAACATTCTTTCTTTTGTTGTTATCAAACAATTTATTATTATTATTATTTTTATTATTTAGAAATAGAGGAATAAGAACCAAGAGAATTCATCATGAAGATACTGATAACCTTATAACGGCTTGCTTATTTCATCTACATAAACCATTCTGGAGATTGTACTTAAAAATTGCCAAAAAGATGGAAAAACAAAATAAAAGCAAGTCTTTACACAAAACAAAATGCGCTATATATTTATATATTTAATTCCTAATTTTCATGCTTGGGAAATGCAGTAGAGAAGGAGAAAAGGAGAATGGAGAGGGAAGTTTGCTAAGCTTGCATGTCCCCCCTATTTACAGAATCACAGAATTGTAGGGGTTGGAAGGGACCTCTAGAGATCATCGAGTCCAACCTCCCCATTTAGCCTCTCTTTTTCATCAGCACACATGAGAGATTGTTGTGCTCGACAACACAACGACAAAAAATGCCAGTAGCACAGTCCATATCACTGAGTTTTCAAATCATAGTAAAAAAGATTATTTTCCAACTGAAGTGCAGAGTTGCAGGCAAAAATTTTGTTACTTTCAACACAGTCACATACTTTGTCCTATAGTTACAGCTCTCCATGTATACAGATAGTAATGAGTACAACAAAACATACATACAATGTTTTTTAATGTATTACAATACTACAGAACCATGCTGGAACTGAATACTTTATAAGCCTTAAATTTAGTAACTCACTCATATGTGCATCATGCAGTGAACACCACCTTCTTTAGTAGGCAAGTTATAATTCAAACTTTCTAGTATTTCTATCTGATTCCTAACTAATAAACTTCACAGCAATGGTGGTTAAGAAAAGACTTTGATTTTGAAAAGAGAGATGATGGAAATTACCTTCTAATTGTTTTTAAATATACACATCCAGTTAATATCTCTAAATTTCACTTTTGTTCTTCTGTAGGCTTAATGCAGTGCTGAACTGGTACTCACAGCTGCGTATGGCCCAACTGCCACTCTAACATCCTATGCTTGTCTATCATATGCAAACTTTTTCACTAAATCATTTTTAATAATTTATCTGAGAAGGACTAAACAGGGCAGGTTTGTTTGTTTGTTTTTGGAGTTAATGTACAATAACTTGAACTAACAATTACCCTATAACATACAGTAAACTCATATGTTCACCACTAGAGTTGTTTTTAGTTTTATACTGTATAGAGAGATAGAAGCAACTTACCTGAATAACATGTTTCAGCTTGTCAATAATTTGATTTATTACAGGATCTGTTCCTTTCACTCTTACTTCTGGATTCCCAGCCTGAGCTTTGATTCCACTGCCAACCACACGATGAGTATAGCTATTTGAACAAGAAACACACACACAAAGAGGTAAATTATTCTGCTCTCACTCATTTTCTAGTTCATATTAACTGAATTCTCATGATACCAACATTACACTTTAATGAGATGCATTAATTTTGTGCATATATTTCTAACAGAAAAGAAATATAGTATAATATAATTACTTTATCCCACAAAGTTGTGTTATTTGTTATTGTTTTAATTTTGCTGCAAAGTTTAACAAAGAAAGTGTTATCTACATTTTGTAGGAATAAATATTTCTCTTTGCATAATTTTTAACTCCATTTTATTTCTGTTAAATACAAACTGCACAGTGATTGTCTAAATGCATAACATTTCAAGTTCTGAAAAAAAAAAAATCACTTCCTATTCTACACACACTGTATGTTTTTAACTATATCTGAAGTTTCTTAGTGTTTCTGTGAATGCACGAGCTGCTTGAATAGGTTTTGCAGGACAATGTCAAGTTACACACAAATTATTTTTTTACATAACTGATGTAAGTATACAGAAGGCCAAAACTTATTTAGTAGACAGATATGCATAAAATAAGCCATGGAAAGCAGATAAATGTTCATTTTAGTATGTATCAATGTAGTAAGTAGAACAGTGGTTCTAACAAGCTAATACATCAAAACTGAAAATGCCAATACCAAAAATAATCACTTAGCAGAATTCTATGGCTTATGAAGATGCAATTCTTCAGCTTCCTATTTTTTATGTAATGTTAAAATTATGCAAGAAAAACCGAATTGCTGCCTTATCACAGACACTGTACATTATGCAAATATCCTCCATATGCTATATTTCGTCTGCATACTCTACAAAAAATTAGCTTTATATATCTCTGTCTTAAAACTATTTTGCCAGCTGTTACGCTAATAAAAAGAAAGGAACCCTATTAGGAACAGAGGACAGAAATGCTTAATTCTTGCCTATCAGTTCTACAGATGAGCATAGGCAAGATAACATATTCAAATTCTGCAAAATATGTGTGTTATGAAAATTGCTGCAAGTCCTCTTAGCTTCACAGAAAAATGCTACATGTATGAAGCAATCACAGGAAAATTAGCCTGCTACCTGAGTTTGCAGAAAGCTCTAAAGTATAAGTCTGAAGGGCAAGGACTCTTTACCCTTGGGCCACTGTATATAAAAAATGTTCAAGGAGAGAAATTTAATGTCCATCATTGGTTTTAATATGGATATCTCTGGCAGCTGGAACTGGGAAAAGGAATTACCAAAAGGTTGAATAGGGCTATGATCTGAATAATAGTTGATGGGAATTAGCAGACAGAAAGGAATATGGAAAGAAAGTGAAAGGTAAACTTTCAAAGAGAGGAAAGGGGGAAAAGTGTGGAGAAAGAAAGAAAAATAAATCCCTTTAGACGTATGAACTTGTTTTCCTCCCTTAACTGTATTTATGAGAATGTTAAATAATGAACGTTGTTTATTAAAGCAAAGTTGCCACATAGTAAAAATATCTTTTCTTTGATGTTTGCTTAAACATCACCTTAAGTAAGTGAGATTCAGTATGTTCTTAAAGAAGCATACAAGGACCCAGATACCATTCCTAAAATGACAATGGCCACATTTTTAGATATAAAATAACTCCATTGTACAGAATGACTAAATTTTCCATATATCTGATGATAGCATAATTTGCCTTTGTTCAGATGATACAAGAACATATATTTTAGACTTCCAGTTCGTAGAATCATAGGATCATAGAATGGGTTTGGTTGCAAGAGATCTTAAAGATCATTGAATTCACCTAGAATGAGCAGGGTTGCCAAACGCCAGATCAGGCTTCCCAGACACTCTGCATTTTCTTGTGTTGGGAGCCCAAAGGCTGGACACATTATCCAGACAGGGTCTCTGCAAATACTTGGAAAGTGAACTAATTCTGAAACACTGCAATTTTTTTACTTATTTTTAATACACAAAGATCCAGCAGTCCTTGATTGTTGTAAACATTTAAAGCATTTGGTTTCCCATAACACATACAAAAATCCTAAACTTAAATACAGCTTTGCTCATGCTAATGAAGGACAGTGTTCTGTTTCTTTTGAACTCATTCAATGATAGTAAATATAATATAAAATTTTAATTCTATTATGTATCATGCCATTGTAGCAATGATTACATAGGATTAGACAAAAGTTAAAGATCCCAGCATTATTCATTCTTCATTAGAGCAAATATATTGTCAGTTGTATTTAGAGCACACTGTATCAGCTAGAAATAAATGCTAAATATATATATATATATGTGCCTGCCACTAAAACCCTTACTGAGCCCATCACTGATTTTCTAGACATTCTATTACTTGGAATAGATGATAATACTGCAAAATCAGGACAAGTCATAATGAAGTTAACGTAATTCACTGGAACATGGAAGTTGAATGAAGTTTAAAAAATATACATTCATAACAGTGTTGAATACAATGATTATGTAAATGGTTGATATTCTTCACAGCAAAGTATTTTGGTTTATAGCAGGCAGCTTTTTATGCCCATGCAGTGACACAGTAATGATTTCCACAGGGTTGTATACAAAATCTGCAGCCTTCCTACTAGACTAATGCTGCAAAACAAAGTCTGGATCTACATACCCATGTGGCACAAGTGGGCATGCTCTAGCCTGGGAATATCCCTGTCCTCAATTCTTGTGCCTGCACTGACAGCTTTGTAAATAATTCTATTTTCTTTTTAGTTCTTGGCTTTTCTCTCACCCATGGCCGGTGCAATCCATTCCGTCTCCAAAAGAAGTGAATGTGTAATTCCTCTGTTTCCCACTGTCAGCAGTCTCTTCCTCCACAGCTATGTTCATAAGTCAAACAGAGCACTGCCTGGACTAAAACATTCACAAATGAAGCAGTTGCCCTGAAAACAGCACAAACCCTGATCTGTACCAATACATTCCATCCCATCCTCCTGACATTTTTGTCTGTTACAGACCGCAGGATTCCACAAATAACACACAAAATTACATTCACAGTAATCATGGAGAAAGCATTGTGTCTGGAATCGGTAAAACCTCTACATATTTCAAGGGATTTATCTTCAGGCCTACTAAATGTTCTACCCTATTACCAGCTTAACTCTTACAGAAGTTACTTCTTTCTATCTCCAAAAATCTTCATATTATGAAGTGCTGGATTCCAATTTTTATCTGGTTGGAACAGAAGAACACAGTTTCATTTTGGTAGCTGGAAGCAAGAAAGCATTTCCTCAATACCATCTTTGTGCATCAGTTCACGGCATAAATGCTAAACAGTGCTTTTCAAGATGGAGGTCTCTGTACGAAACTCCCAAATGTGAATACATTCAATATACTGAAGTTAGTGAAACTACTTGGTTATATTTTTTTCCTGATATTGAAATATCTAACATATATTAAATCTGCCTTCCCTTCAAAGGGATCCAGATTTGAACAGTTGACTTAAAAACTTGTCATTTGACTTTGAGTCTTACAGGCTCACAAATCAGGCTGAAAAAACCTTTTTCTTTCTTCAAGTGTATAATAAGGCATTGACAAAGCCTTTTGAAGTATTGTTTTATTAATTCTTACAGCAAAAGAAAATTTACTGACATCAGCATGTTCTTTGCAGAAAATAATATAACTTTACTTATATACTGCTGTTTAATTTTCCACATATAACTGTGTTTAATTGACAAATATTTGTTTATAAAACATCTTCACACATTCTAATGTGGACTAAATGATCTGTCAGAGCAAAATATTCTATTGGGAATTTGAGCATGATGCACAAAACTTCATCCCTGTAGACTTTCATTTACATGCAAAATATGTTTCAGTTTAGTTAGTGGAAAAATATAAAAATCTCCTGGTTTGAGAGACTTCATTCATTATAAAGTTTTAATACAACATTAATCAATTTTTGTTTCTTTCACTCCTAATGTGCAAGTAATGAAAAAAAAGAAAAAAAAAAAAAAGAGCATTTTAAGCATCCCCACAGAGGTAGTCCAGCTTGGGCAAGTGTTGCTCAAATACGAATCCTGGGAAAAAAAAAAAAAAAAAAAAAAAAAAAAAAAAGACGAATTTTGTGCTAGAGAAGTAATAGACCCGCCATCTGTGCTCATTTCTGTGCAAGCACAGTAATGTATCATAACACTTTAATCGGCAGACTTGGTCCCCAAGTACTATTCATTTTCATCAGCACTAAAAAAAAAAAGCACCAATGTATTTGTATTCTACAAACATGTTTTAAAATGATGAATAACAAGTTACCCATTCTCTGAGTTCAATACATGAATATTAATATAAATGCCCTATTATTTTATATTGTATTTATGAACTCAGGTTCGATTCTTACATTTGATTGTACCAGTAGCTCTGTTAAAAGAGAAGGTCATGCACTATTAGCTATTGATAATTTCTTGGTTCTCGCAATTAGAAAAGCTATTAGAAGTCATAGATATATGAATTCTGATAAGAATCATCCCGAACTGTGGGCATAATACTTAAGAGAGATCTGTATCTCTATATTTCTTCAACATGAATAATCTACATTGCATTGTGATTGCAACAAATAATGATACATCATATTTATTGTTAACAACTGACAATCATTTTCCATTCCTTTACATCAGATTTACGTAGTTAGAACAGCATAGAATATATACTATCAGGTATGAAATCAATGCTACAAATGGATCCGAGCTTTTAAGTTTTGATCTAGATCCAAACTTCCACAGAATTCAACCCAGTACTGTCAGCATTTTCCTTCTTATTTGTTGCCTGGGGAAGAATCCATAGCCAAACAACTAGACCTACTAGGAGCAGCTACTCAAACTCTTTCAATATACTTGCCTAAGCCTTAAGAGTCAATCACTTTGACAGGTGGCAAGTATGGGCAGAAGGTTGGCATAATCTAAACATGGCGTGTGTATAGCCCATTGCACGGCATGGTCTGAAGAGATATCCACAACTCCAGCATGTCTCCAGGACAGCCTTTGAGCAGCTGACTGAAGTAAGCACTGAAATGCCAGGGAAGTGGTTTAAAACTGACTACTTGCTGTGGAATCATCTGAAAGTTTTGGTTAGATTTAATATATAACAGAGCAAATTACATAACTGTAAAATAATTTCTTTACTATAGTTGCCCTTTTGGTAAAAAACGTAAAAAAATGTTAATTCACCTCTTTTAACCAGCATTGATACGGGAACCAATTTACACTTTTTGCAATACGTGCCTCCTTTACAAATTGTTTTCTTTCCATGTTTTAGTGTGGAAAAGTAGACATTCATGTACTGTGATTGCTATGGGACTTGTTTTGTTCAACTTCTCATAATAAATAAATTCTAATTAATTCACAGGTTAGGCTGCAAGCAAGCACTCGTATCTATAGAGGTTCACTGTGTGAAAATGCAGTGTGCCTACTTCATTTTGTTTTGCTTTGGTTCTGTTTTTATATTTTTTCAGTCTCAAGATATTTATTTAAATAACTCATTCCCTATTTGGTTGCTTTCTGTTTAATGATTATTGCAGTTTTATGCCTGCTACTGCTAACTTCATCATTGCTTGACATTTCAATACTACAGGTAATCGATTTTTTTCAAAACTTAGTCTTTACATTGTTTCAAAAATTCAAGAACTATAAGAATTCAAGAACTATAAGAGTTCTTATTTAAAAATTACCACAGAGATTAGTCTTCTCAATTAATGGTACCAACTGTGTTGTCTGTGTATTAGCCATCTGTGTTGCAAAAATGAATTCCATAAAAAGCAAGACAAAACGTTTTCAATAGAAGCATTATTCTGCCAAACTTAATCTATTTTAATTGTTACACACCCAGAATCATGTAATGAAAATGAGCAAGTTCCTCACTCTCACAATCTCCATGTTCTCCACAGAGGCAAAAGAAGAAGCATCTGAGTGGGAACCCCTATCAATCTGTATTGCTCCTTAACAAATAAATATGTTCCAGTAATTGCATGCTATGCTGAAGAGAAAAGAACTGAAGGTGAGCTTTGAGACAGATATTTCATTTAAACTAGGTGCCTTGGGTAAGTCACATGTTTAAAGCTGAGAAAATAAATTCTTATTACATTAGAAAATAACTAAACTGCAGACATATGCAAGTACACTAAATCTAGATAACTAAGGACAACATCTTCATTTCTTGTAGTATTCTTGAAACCTTCTTACAACCTTAATAATTCTACAGTAGCTTCAGTTAATGGAGCAATGAAATGAGAGATATTAATGATCATAAACAAGCACATAAATGTTTATAGAAGATTGCTGGCAAAACAAAAGGAACTATCTTGGAGAAACAATATAAACAACTTGGAAATGCAAAGCTGTCAAGCCTAATTAGTCTAAAACTGAGAAAAACTGTTTCCTGTATACATCATTAAAATATGTCTTCTTGGAAACAGCAAAAGGATTGTGTAACTATGACATTACGTAGGACGCAAACCCTGGAGACAAAAGTCTGACATTTCCTATTTTCTCCAATATGATGCTTCAGTGCACAAAACAAAGTATCTTCTAGAGACTTAGAATGTCTCTTGATAATTTTGGAACTGATACCAGACAAAATGCTGACATGGTCAATATTCACCTCACAGCAGCATGGGAATTACTCCACTGCAAATAATGCCAAAGGTGCACTCCCACAATCCATTCTTTGTTATTGACTGGTTGGTATTTTTCTGAAGTTATTTATAGAAAATAACCACAAAATGACAGTTAAGTTATGGTGAAAGACTATCAAGTAGATAATAAACTTGAATATCATTATTGACAAAAGAAAAAAAGTCACTCAGCAAATAAAGGTCAAATGAAGGAATCAACCTAAGCTGCTGTGCAATGCTGAGTGAAATGCAATTTCAGCAAATTCAGATCCTCACATGAGCCACCTGATAGATCTTTTTCTGTTTATTCTCAACAAGTTAACTTCCATTTGGTGGTAAAGCTGCTTTCACTGGCCCTCTCTGTTGTCATATTTGTGAGAACCCTTCTTTGTTTTCTGGCTCAAAGCTTGCTTCCTGAGGTGTTTTCTAGTGATAAGACTCTCACTGGTTTATGGAGGAGGTAAGTGATGGGTGCTACCGTGTGACAATCAACATCACCCTGTAGGCATCTGATAGCACCTTCCTTCATAGCTGTTTGCTTCCGGAACAGAGTGCACAGGAGTGTTTATGGGCGGAAGATCTGGCCTAGGACTAAATAGCTCCAGCTTGGTATGGGAAAATTGGGGAATGATGCCATCGTGTCCTGTGAAAAACAGGATGCAGATGGGCATCCCTGCTCCCTCTTATCTGCTGGCAAGGCCTGGAAGATGGAAACAAAGGAGTTTTTGCTGAGATCCCAAAGCCAGAATTTTCTACCCCAAGGAGAGCTGACTCAACTACTTTGGATTTGAGCTGTCACTCCAAAGAGAAAGCTGACTCGACCACTTTGGACTTATAAATAAGTTGGTGCTACCATTGAAATTCATTCATTCATTGTTGTCGTCATCGTGGTCACCATCATCATCAGTGGAACAACAACGCCTGACAACCCTCCACTAATGAAGATCAATGACTGAACTACAAACCCCGCTGGATCCATGGTGGTGACTATATCCCTCTTGCTTCCTTCAATGACTCCTTGCTTCTATTTCCTATCCTCACTACCACCTGTCTTCCCTTCCCCATCACCCTACATCATAATAGTGTCCGTCCTCTCCTTCCCCATCTCCCTGATAAAGATTTATAATAAACTGGTCGGACCAACATTTGAACTGTTGTTTCTTAATCTCACGCCGGGTATACATATATCAAAGAACCTTGCCTCCCTCCTATAAATTGGGGCAAGACAATATTACACTCGGTTAGCAAAAGACTGACATTACTGATAAATAAATATAAATGGATTAACAGTCTCTGTGACACTGTATGCATTGTATTATCCTAGTTTTCCTGAATGTGCATGAGCAACAATTCTGATAACTAGGATTTGGTGACATTTATCCAACCTACGATGTTTTTCATCTTAAATGTTTTATGACTTATATGTGCTTCACTTTAATTGTGAGAAATTTATTTTTTGCTTTCACCTAATATAAAATATTACAATACAATATCACCTAATATATATATAAATACTGAAAAATCCTAGACAATATAACATTATGTGTTCAGGACATATAGGAGATAATTATCTGTTCATTAAAACCAGTCTTAAAATTACACAGTGTACAGGGTCTGGCTGGGATGGAGTTAACTTTCCCCATGGTTGCCCACATTGTGCTGTGTAGCTAGTGCACTTGTAACTAAAGCAGCATGCATATCACACCAATGTTTTACCCATTGGTGAGCAGTGCTAGCACAGCAATAAGACTTTTCCACACCCAAAGACACTAGACTAGGAATGAGCAACAGTTGAGGGGGGGACATTATCAGGACAGCTCACCTAAAGTGGCCAAAGGGATATTACATCCTGTATGACACAACACAAAGCAGTAAAAGCTGGGGAAGAAGTTTCCTTTCAATGAAAGTGTCTGTCCACCTGAACAACCACTATGTGTACTTAGACCTGCTTCCCAAGACATGGAAAAATACCACTTCATGATCAGAAATGGGTAATTTTTTAATGTCCTTGCTTCCACATGACCTTTGCTTGTATTTTTATTTGTTTGTTGTTCATTTGTATGTTTTATTTATCTTTTCTCTTTAATTAAATTATCCATAAAGTTTGTTTTTTCTCAGTCAATTTTCACCCCCTCTTCTTCCTTTGAGGAGGGAGAAGTGTAGTGGAGTTAGCCATCCATGTGAGAGCACCACATTTAAGCATGCTGTCTTCATGCATATCTGTTTGGGAGAAAAATCAGCTCCCAGCTGCATTGCTATACAGTTTGGATTGGTTTTATCTTTCCAAAAATATCACGCAAATTATTTATTTTAAAATAAATAAATAAATAAATAAGTTTTGACAATAATTAGAAGTTTGTTCAGCTACTAACCCATAACTGTTTTCTTATTTCACAGCTTTGTAATTCACGGTGCCTTTTCTGAACACGTTACATGATTGCAAAACACCTTCATTATCTCTTCTTAGAGTACAATGAATAACTTGTGAGAAACAAGTACAGAACTACAGGTCAGAAGATCTACAGTGTGCTGTATTCTATTAAATAATACAATCAAGCATTACACAGAGATATGAGTATAATACCTGTTATGTGCTTGTCTTACCTGGCTTCTACATGAGTTTAAGTGCTTTTCAGGATGCCATACTGAAAAGCAACTGAGTAAAGGCCTCATTTTTTACTGGTCTTTAACTAGCCTTTTACCAAAGATAAATAGGGCTGCATTAACTTTCTTAATTTTTGGCACTTTACATCCTCCGTGACAGGCACAATTATCTGATTTTTAAAACATTTCATTTTTATTCTTACATCAAGCTTTAAGAAGACAGGTTCTAAATAAAACTGTATTCAAAGACATTGATATTCATATGAAGAGCTTCAGATTCAGAAGTCACTTTTATCAGAACAAGTGATTGCAGTGTCTGTAGAAGGTTAAGGGTCTGTGCATGAAGGCATAAGGAAGGTATTTGAGCTGACCTATTAAAACCAGTATCCTTCATCTTAAATTTTGTTAGACTTAATTACATCAATACCACAAAAGCATATTTTAAATAATAATACAAAGCACATCTTGGTGCAGGGGACATAAGACATAAAACATATCTGAGAATGTTTCACTGTTTTTCACTTTTCAGCTCAGCTGTTCTTGCAGTTATGTACAGTGTAACACCATATTTAATATTTCTTTAAAAGGAGAATTGCTTCTTGAACATTTGTGGTTATAACCTATACATATATATATATACAAGTTAATAATACATTCCTAGCTATTATTGTATTCTTAACTTTTATGGATGGTATTGGAGGTTTCAGAGCTTTAATAAACTTTTTTTGTTTTCTTCACAACTTCCCCTTCTTACATCTTTATTCAAAGATATGTTTTCTTACAAAAACAAATAAAAAAGGCTTTCACTTATCACACTGAGTTACAGTTTTCTTCTAGATATAAATATGGATGTAGTTAAATTTATTTATTTTCTCTGTCCAACAGTAATTAAAATAATTTTAGAGAAGGAAAAAGTAGTTCATCATTGTGTTTTATCCTGGCAGACAGCTTAGCACACAGTGGGATGAGAGAGAGAATTGAAGGAAAAAACAAAACAAAACAAAACAAAAAATATAACGTGTGGTTTGAGATAAAAGCTATTTACTAAGACAGTAAGAAAGTAATAATGATAGTAATTCAGTGCAAAATGTTGAATCTTCTGTGGTTCTGTGTAGCCACTGCTCAGCAATAGCATAAACATCAGTGTTTTATCAATACTGTTTTTCTTCCAAAGCCCAAACAGGATCATGCCAGATGCTAAGAAGTAAATCAAGTTTCATCCTGGATGAAACCAGGGCATTAATATAACCAAGACCTAATAAAATAACTAGTTCTCATTAGCTGTTTGTTTCATTTGATTGTGACAATATTACAATAAAAATATGACAGTGACCCAGTTTCACACTCCTTTCCTCATTCCCCCAAATCTTAGCAAAATAGCATCTTCTAAAAAATATGACATAGTTTTCCCATGAGAATGCCCCCAAAGGAACAAATATGACAAAATGATTTTCAGTTGCATTCTACTTGCCTATCTCCAGCTAAAATAAGCTAAAAGTAAGGCACCTATTGCCTAGGCATCTATTGCTTAAGCTTCTCCTACAGTCAGAGTAGAATGGAGAGAAAAGAGGAGCTCTAAGGCTTTGAGGGAAATTCAGCTCTCATTGTAAGATGAAATACTGATTATCCATCTCTATTGGACATGTCTCCTAGACAACTAGCCTAGACACTATGCTGAACTTTTAAATAACTAAACTGAAATGAGATTGCACTAGCCTCTGGGTTCACGTTGCTGAAATTAGAAGCCTATTGCAGCCAAACTATTATTCGCTATGCTTTCCAGCTTTCTGTTTATAAAATCGTAGCAACTCCTACATACCTCTGTCATGAGAGGCACTATGAAAAGATATGATTTAAATATTATTATACATCAATACATTGCAGTAATGGGAAGTTTGGACCTGATCAGCAACAAGATGTCAAAGAATTTAGATTATTTATTTATTTATTTATTTCCCAGCACACGTAGATCAGTGCAATCTAGGAAAAAATGCCGCTAATAGCAAGTTTTTTTATCTTTCTTTTTGTTCCTAATGAAATTTGAAGTATTTATTTTACTGAAATACTCAGCAAACCCTGGCAAATTGAACAAAACCTATAAGAAATTTATACAGATTATAATGGACTGCTGGAAGCTAAAATCATTTCCTAATAGAAGAAGAGTTCCAATTTCATCTTTTGGGATCAAAAGAAGACTGTTGTGAGTCTGGAAGTGTCTGGAGTGAAGCTCTGTGTGACTGCTTGTTATGCAGTCTACATAGAGAATCAATCCAGACAATGCCATTCTGAGATTTGATTTTTAACTTCACTTGTGACATTGTCTCTGTTAAAGAAATTAATGTCAAGTAAGCAACAAGGGGTTCAAGGGTACTATAAGTCAAACAGGTTGTCTTTCCTAAGGGAAATGATGACAGAAAAAGAAAAGAAAAAAAAAAAGGGTCAAACGGCTGCCAAAATTGTTCAGGGAAACGGCACCCTGCTGCAAGTATTATATGTCTGAAAAAAATAATCCTGCATTGCAAATATATATACATCCATAAAGATAAATATTTGTATGCCTATGCATATATTAAATGTATGTGTGCAGATGCACATTTCTGTTATGATCTACATATTAAGACAAACTTCTTTATCTCCCCCTTGTATTGTAGAACTTAACAAAGTGATTAAATTGTTTATGAACAATGGCTTGATTTTTCAAACACTGCAATTATAGCAACCTTCAGTGTGAGAAGGTAGATTCTCTGGTATTGTGAGAATTGGGAAAGTGAAGTTTCTCAGCAGGCACAACATTGGATCCAGAACTGGTGATGTCTCTTCTGCTATTTTTCACTTTTTCTCTTAATGTTGCTAGGTAACAAAAGGCTTACTTGGATTTCCTGTAAAATGGCCTGCCTATGTTGGTATAGTTGTGGGAGAGCCAATGCATCTAGCTGTTTTATAGAACTCTCCTGCTAAAGGTGGTGTTTTTACCTCTTACGTGCAGGTCTTGAATGACACCATTTCACCTTAATCTAACCAGAGGGAACTGCAAATCTGGTCACCATGCCTTTCCTTCATGGGCAGGATGTGTCACCCATAATAGATTACTTTACAGTCTATTCTTTCTCATTGGATTTGAGAAGAAAATAAATTTATTAAAGAATAGAATGGGATGTTAAGCAGCCTACAATCTTTGGCTTAATTTTACCACCAGTCAAGACAGAGGGGATGTGGACCTACCTAAAAACAAATGAACTGCTTCATAGAGTGACAACCTTGGTAGAATACAGTATCTCCTTCGAGCTGGGAGGTCAGCAGCATAGAAAAATGGCCCGTGACACTGCATAGGTACTAAGAAGAACAATGCACACAATGCATATATTCATAGGAGACAGAAGAAAGGTGGGCAAGACAACAGAGTTTCAAATGGACCATATCACAATGAAAAATCAGGAACATACAAATGTTTCATTTCTGTCAACCCATGTCTTTCTTGGTGGACAGAATGCACAGAGTAGAAAATTATAGTGCCAACCACAGTATACCCCTTTAAGGTTGGATCCTAAGTACCCCTTTAAGGTTGGATCCTAAGTGTTAACTCATCTGTAGATAAATTAACAATAGGCTCCTCGGCTACAGTTTAACAAGATATTCAAGCATTTGAAGCTCAGTGTTAAGCATAACACTTACATTCTCCTTAAATTATCTTAAATTCTCCTACATGCAGCCAAACACCACCCTAAGTCCTCCAGCACTACAGACATCAGGTTTAATCCAATGCATCCAAAATGAAAGCAGTTTCCCTAGTGGTAGCTAAGACTGACAGAAAGTGCTATATATAAAATACAGTAATATCCCTGAACTCAGAAATATCACTGATATTTAGTTCTCAACTTGCTTTATGAATATACTGAGAATCTGACTGCATGGGATGAATTATGATAAATTCATACTTTGAATTCACATTCAAATTACATTTCTTTTCAGAATCCCTGGAATCCCTTAATCTAAAGCTTGATCTGAGAACTGTAGGATATGTACTTTGGGGAAAACATGTACATTTGTGGACTGGTAATATGGTGCCTTTCTCAAGCCCCTTAATAACTTTTCCAAGAAAATATGTTAACAGAGCTTACTTTCCACTTGCATTCAGGGTTCTCACAATAAATCTATCAAATAACTTTCAGAGTGACCAACAGCTTTTCTGAAAACTTCATAATGTTGATGCAGTAATTTTTAAAATGCAAATATGAGATAAAGAAGTTTCATTTCTGATTCATTCACTGAAAGCGTGAATCCAAAACTGCCTCATAAATAAAGCTTTTGTTCTTCAGAAAACCATGGCTTTTAGTTCTACATATCTTCCCCCAAAGATCCCCCAAAAGTTCTAGTTATTACTTAATTTGTATACTTGTAAATATGCTCCATGGATATCTGAATTATGACTGCTAGTTCTGTTTGATTTTCTATTTTCCCCATATGGACCACACTGATCTTCTAAAACATGTTTTCATTCCTGCTCATGAGACTGTTTTGCATTTCATCCCTGGAAATAACATTTTGTTTCTTTCAGACTAACTATCTTTAAGTGTATGCATATTTAACACTCATATTCACTGGCATAGCCTTGAAATCCTTTCATGAGATACAGAATTGTTTATCTGAATAGCGTGGTAACACTTGTCACTTCAGACTGCCAAAATTCAGTAGAGCATTGTCTTATTATAGTTCTTAGAAGCAGCTGATAAAATCCTGCTTGCCTCTAATATTCCTATTTGTAACCCAGAAAGCTTGTGGAAGGCTGTCACTTGACAGATATTCTCCTTACTAAAAATCATATTGGCATTGTTCTTCACCAGACTGCTGGTGAACAGCTTCCTTTTGTCTGAACAGCTTTTAAGAACTTAAGATTTATCACCTTCTCCTAAACACCAAGACCACTTCTTCTGTTTCCTTCAGAAGTTTTCGCAGTTGCCTTATCTTGCTAATAAATAAATAAATAAATAAATAAATGGAGGTCTTCTTGTTATAAGCCCAATGGCACTTATCTTTCACAAGCACTAAGGAACCACTGTCTCTTGAGCAGCTTGGCTAGGTCCATGTTACTCAGAACTTTATTCTGGAGCTTCTTTTTGCCTGTTAAACTTCCATGGTCCACTGTAATTTTGTGTGATTCTTAGGGAGGACATACTGAAGCACTGTGAGCACGTGGCAACCTTTCAGAGAGGTATTTTTCTGACATGAAACAGAAGGTGGGCACTGAATGTACCATGAGGACACCTGAAGGCATTAAAGGATGCAAAACTTCATGAGGTAGTTATGCAGAGGTCTGTGGAGCAGATATATCCAGACATACTGTCTCTTAGTAATGGCTCCTGGAGTGAGTTTTTCATAGCATTAAATGATTCAACACAAAGTTAGACAGTAGGCTAGCTAATTAGCCTTGAGAATGAACTGTTACATTACTCAAGCTTTCAGTTTAGCTATCTTTTACTTAAAGGTGTAAATATGTTTCAGTTATTTGTCTGCTACCATCTCACTATTTGATAGACTCTCTACACTGATAGCTTATTTGTGCATGTTTTATTTGTTTGTTTTATTTTGTTTTGTTTTGTTTTATATTCCTTTATTTATCCCAGTATCAACTACTTGAACATCTGCATCTACATGGGAATTTCAGGAATGGGTAGCACATAATGCAGACATAGTGAGTACTTTTTTCAGCCATTAGCATTCCATATTAACACAATGTGTATTTTTCATCATTACCAAGATCCACTGTAGGTTGTAGGTCCCTTACAACATTCTGTGATTCTATGTGATCAGATTTTTGAGTGGAATATCTGATTGCAATACTATACATACCATTTGAAAATCTGCAGGTGAAGTATTTATGTTAACTTGAAATAGTCAGAAATATTAAAAAATAATAAAAAAATAATAAAAGGAAGAAAAAAAGATTTTGTTGTGCAGTCTTGAAACCTGATCTCACATTCCTTTAACACAACAAAAAATATATCTGCATATTTTTTGCTGTTCACAGGACTGTGTTTAGCCAATGTATCTAAATGCATAGAATGATATGCCATATCTCACCATGACTCAGCTCTGCATTGCCCCATCCTTGTGTCCTGATTTCAGTCCAAACAGTGTTAACAGCACGCTGATGTTTCATCATTTCTGAAGTAAGATTGAGCATCTGAGGACAGGACAGGCCACTCGGTGGGGCAAAGCCACCACCATGATGGTGTACGGGGTGGCCACATTGTGAGCTAATCCAGGCTGCATGAGGCCCACAAGCCACAGGTTGGACTTCCCTACTCAGTAGAGTTATCCATGATATAATGTGATTGTAGTTGGCCATATTAATCATGCTCATTGTTAACCTCACATGCTTTGCAGAAAGTGCATTTATCACCATCAATCGAAAAGAATCTGTAATCTGTTGCTTTAATAAACTGCACTATTCACCAGTCTAGCCCTGAGTGTTCTCATTGGACATGCCCAAATACCTTAAGAGTGGTCATGAGAGCCAATTCAAACCTGACTAGAGAAATTGGGCACTGCGCTATTTGTGAATCAGTAATCACAATAGTCCATGTGTTGAATGCAACTGGACATATAGCGCCGAATGTGGAATCACAGAATCTAAGCTCAGCAGCCCCCAGATATCTGAGGACAAGCTGTAATACAAGGGAGCTGATATCTGATGGTAAATTGGAACACAAAGGAGTTTATTTTCTGCCCTTTTCACACAACACTTGCCTACCAAGATGGATTTACACATATCCTAACCTTTTTTTTTTTTTCTTTTTTTTTGTCTAAAGTATGTTTTGATGGGTGCAACCCAGTCTTAGGAATACAAAACTGTTCTTCAGTTGAAGAGTGATATTTTCAGACTCCTTTAAACATTTTGCTTTATATCCCCCTCCAGAACTGTGTTTCCAATAGCTTTCCCTTCCTTCGGGAGTGGTAGGCAGGGAAAGTTCTATCAAGTGACTTCTACCTTAATTTGGCAATAATCTTTTGAAAAAAAATAAAAAATAAAAAATAAAAATAAAAAATAATTATTTTGAAGAAATGTCTTGACCAAAGTGGAAAGGAAAGCAAACAAGTGAACTCAAATTTCTCAGTTCTCTGTGACCAATTATTATAACTATCTGTGATTTCACTGTTATTTAAAAACTTAAACAAAATAAAATAAAATAAAAAATAAAAAGAGAGAGAGAGATTAAAACTGTCTGCTGGTACACCACATGATTTTTTTTTCCTGTGCAGTAAAAAGTTCATTTGTAATTTTAAAACTCATATGAGATAACAGAATTATGAACATCGACTATTTTCCTTCCATCTTGGAAGAGAATAGGATGCTATATAGAGGAGTATCTTTTAGTAAACAGTAAATAAAATATTCAAACAGATAAGCAAGGTAAAAAATAAAAATAAAAATTAAAAATTAAAGAAAGTATCTTTTTCTCATCTGGGCTTTATCAAGTAATAAACATTTCCCTGGTAGCACTGTGGGTAAATGGTGGTCAAAATTCACACCCTAGAAGGTGTAACTATGTTAATTACATGACAGAAATTGCAAATGTTTCACATGGTACAGTAAAGAAAACATACATTATTATTGATACAGAACTTCCAACAGCTTTTCAAATAGGAAGATTGAAGGGATGAAAGAAAGTGCAGCCATATATTATGCAGAGCTAAAAGTTCATCACAGTATCATGTAATCTACAGATCAGTTACTGGATTGCCCAGTGTTCCTGAATATTTAATTTCATCTGTTGTCCGTACAATCACTACAGTTCATGCCAACATCATATGTTAACTGACATATATATGATTCTGCTGCTATGAATTTCCAGATAACTAAGTTCTAATGGAACAATTTACTACTTTCGCTGAATCTCTTTATAAGTTTAAAAGAACTTATCCGTGTGCTCGGGTGTATCATAACATTGCACTAGGTCTGTGAGCAAGTTGTAACTACTAGAAGGAACGCAGATAAATGATGCACTCTTTAAATACATCCTTAATAAAGGATGAAAGATGAAAAAAATGGATTAAAAGTATTTTCTAGGTAAATTTTTGTTTTCAATAACAAATATTCTTAAAAGCTGTTTGAAATGAGAGGCAAATGATTTAGCTAACATAGTAATGAAAATAAATATACAAGATATTTTTATTCTGTGACATGATGATAAAGTTTTGTAGGATTTAGCAGTATATTTGACAAACAAGAAAAAATAAATAACAACTCTGTATTTAAAATTTTTATTTTAAAACAAACACTATAATATAGACTTGAATTGAAATGGAAGCAAAACTGGACTCTATAAGAATTCAAAAGCCAAATAAAGACAGGAAAATGAGGACAGCTGTAATTTATACTTGGAAATGATACTGGAAAACACATGAGAAGCTTTAAATGTTTCTTCTCTAAAATACGCAGAAAGAGATATTTATCTGTGGCAGCAACTCAAATACTTAAAAATGTGTTATATTCTTATAATGCTTCCAGGCTTGTTAATGTTCAGTCATGTAAATTAAATCAGTTTATCTGTTTAAATATACATAGATATAAGCTTATGTGTATATGCTGCTTTATACATGTAGCAAGTAATTTTCGGACTGCCATAGCACATTTCAGCAAACTATTCAGATTACCTAATATGATTCAGTGTAAACTGGGTCTTTGTTCTTTTATATGCAATATTTCATAATAATAATAAGAGTAAACTTTGCTTAAAGATTCTATAAGTTATCACAGTAAATGAGGAAGATGCTCTAAGTTTTGGTACCAAACTGAAGAAGGGATTTCATAATGCTGTAAAGCTATTGAAATATTAGGAGAAATTTTAAGAGAATTAACAAGACAGGTGGCAGTTGCCACCATTTTGAAAAATAAATAAATAAATAAATAAAAATCCAACCAACCAAACAACAACAACAAAAAAAACGTACTGTCACTATTACTGGATCTCATTCAGAATGTGTCTAATAGGTGTGTTAAGGGTATGTCTTCAGATGGGGCCACTGGGGATTTAGTGAGAAAAAAACTTAATTTAAGGATCATTGTCAGGATTCAATATGTGATAATGATCTAGTGCCAGGTATCCCTGCTAATGTCAGGGGGTTTGGAACCAGATGATCTTTAAGGTCCTTTCCAATCTAAACCATTCTGTGATTCACTCTAAAATCACTACGTGCCTAAATTAACTAAGGTAACTTTGTCTGAGCACTGGATCCTAGTTAAATTTTCTGATGACTGTTGTTGCCAAGGTATGTTACCTTGATTATCACAGTTTCTTGCATGTGCACATAAATCCTTTTGTGGATGAAAGCCAAATTTATTAACTGACTTGTGAGGCAGAAAATCTCTGGCAGAGGCAGAGGCTGTTTGCATACCTGGAAGCAAAGGCAGTTCCTGATTAAGGTCCTGATCTGGAATTAAGGGAACAGCCGGTTTAATTCCCTGCTCTGTCACAAATGTTTGTGACTTTGACCTGGTCATGGTGAATACATTCATTTTTATGTGTAGGTACATCCAGCTTAACAGACATCACAGGAGTGGAAATACCTAAAATAATTTTTAATAGCTATGAGATCTTTCTCAATGAAATTTAGGGGGAAAAAAATGCAATAAAGCACTTTAATTATCCTCTTTTGAGCTCATCATGAACCAAAACTATTTGAAGAGTCTTCCATCATTCTGATTTAGATGCAATCCAGATGGTATTTTCTGCTAAATTTTACTCTTTACAGAGCTGCTAATTCAGTGTGACTGGCAAATGGGATACTGGATGGTAGCTTCACTTGAGTCCCACACATCAGAACTGTTTGTCCTCATAATAGACAGCCATTATTCCTTCAGTCCTTAGTACTGGTGGCTAGAATTGATCGGTCAAGCTGAAATTCCCTGTTCAAGTATCTTTAATATAAATGATAGGATGACTAGAATTTTATACTGTCATTTATTCAGTTTAAAGCAAAAATTATATTGCAATTCAAAGAATGAAAAATTGAACATTTAAAAAAGGGAAGAAAAGGTTTAATATGATATTACATATTTCCAGATGCCAAATACTGCTGTATAGTTGTCCTAGCCAATGGTCTTAAAATCAAGACAAAGATAATCATTTCATTTCTACTCCTGCTTAGCATTCACTTTTGTTTCAGACACTCAAAGAGTTGGACACAAAGCAACTGCATAAATAAACCTGACATTCTTTCCAGCTATGTTTTGGGGGGGGGGGGGGAGAAATATGATGGTGAAATTGGAAGACTTAAGGAAGGCCATTTATGTTACCCAGGAGGACACAAATCAATAAAAGTTCATGGCTCAGAGGTTCTCATTGATTGGAACATACTGGTAGCAGAGTAATTTCAAAAACCAGCGTAAGGTTTGCCAACCCCACCACATTTTCTGATTGTACACAATAAAACGTTATGATCTAGAAACAGCTCTCTACAGTACAGGCTTTTGAATGTCTTAATGTGTTTGACTTAAACATGGATCAGCTGAACACTGACGCTGATGGCTTGAAATATTTTTCAGAGAATTATATAACTCACAAAACATAAAACGTTTAATATGAAAAAAAATAAAAATCTATAAAACATGATCATAGGCTGAAAAGCACAGATATTATAAGGAAAACAGTCCTCCTCGAGGAATATTGTATTTTGTTGAAAAGAAATTATATGTTGTATAAGACCCTTTTAAAAGTACCTAACTAAACTCTTCTGTTCATTCATTAACTGTTGAAGACATTGTTGGCTGTCAGTCAACTCATGCATGTTGCCATGACAGGAGGGTGGATAGGGAAACAACCATTTCCGTTCCTCACAGGTATATCTCAGTTAAGTCCTTAAGCAAAAATTGCCTACTCAATCAGTTGTTGCTGTGGAAAAACAAAACAAAATAAAACAAAAATAAACCACATAGTTTATGTCTGAGCTCTACTGTAAATTATTCTGAGTCATGGGACACATTATGAATGAAAATACTGCTCCAAACTATGGAACAAAGTACCACATAATACATTCACTTCTGCTGAGCCAAAACACAATGTTCAGTTGAAATATAAACAAATAAGATACATATATATTTTCGTATAAGTTTACTATAACATTAATCACTTTTGAATTATGATTAAACATACTCTTTGTGAGGAAAAAAGTTAAACATTAAACTGATCATTAAAAAAACTAAGGATATGGAATTTTAACTGTTATTAACCTTATTTCATATTCATGGTAAATGAGAAAATCATTCATTCAAATGCTTGATTTGGGATCTTAGGTATAACTAATGGGTTCGGTGCAAGTTTTCACTACTACAGTAAGGATAAATCTACTGTGAAACAACTAAGAATGTCTGTCAAATCCAATAATGGTGTTTACTTCATTATCAGTTTGCCATACTCTTTCGTCACTGGAGGTAAATGAAAACCTTTTCAAGAAGTAAGTCTCTTTAAATTGATTAAAACTTGTTTCAATTCATACATGCAAAGTAATGATAAATAATAGAATACAATTTATTATAAAGCATAAGTACCATTAAGAAGAATATACTGAAATTGAATGTTTCAGTTGTGTGCAAAAATGTCACCCCTAACTTGATGAGTCAATAATTTGCAAATTTCTTGTCTATGATCTTCTTTTAACATTTAGACTAGACACAGCCCTTAGCTGAGGGCTAGAAAGTTATTTGACTTCTGGACAGATGAACCAGGTTATTCTGATTAATTAAGGTGATGCTTTCTGTACTATTTTGTCTCAGCCACCTCACCTTCTTCACCAAAAGTGGGTCCTGTCCTTACACTGTGCATGCATCCAAACAGTCTTTCCATTTTCTCTTCTCATAGCGTTCCCCTCCTCAGCACTTCCAGAAGTGGAAGACTGTGTAATACAGTCTGACCCATAAGGACAGCTGGCTTTTTCTTAGTCGTACTGCAGAGTACTTAAGGACCAACAGATGTACTGTCAGTAGATTTTGACAAGCCCCTGTGTGTGCCCCTGTGGCTGCGCGGAGTTCCATGGTTTAAGGCAGATGTCCAGGTGCGCTTTAAATAGGGTGGGGAGTAGTACAAAAGAGACGGGCAGTGTGTTTCATGCATAGAAAATACTTTTGGAAAAACAAAAAACAAAAAACAAACAAAGAAACAAACAAAAAAAAAGGAAATTATTCTGTTAGAGGATGGAGGACAGGTTTTACAATAATATACCAAGTTTCTTCTATAACACAGCAAAGTAGATTAGAAAGAGGAAGAGGATGATCATGAGGTTCTTACCTCAGACTCAGACATTAGATATATTTTAAGATGAATGGCACTACAGGGAAAAAAATCAGCTATTTTGTATGCCTTGTCAACTTTCCCTAATAGCCTGTGAACTTTGCTTCTTCAATGGAATTACACTGTTGCTCAGTTCAGCTCCACATTAATTATTATGATTTATTTATTTATTTATTTATTCTTTATTGTGATTGTAGAATCATAGAGTGGTTTGGATTGGAAGGGACCATTAAGATCATCTAGTTCCAACTCACCTGCTATAGGGAGGGACCCCTTCCTCATCACAATTAAAATCCCCACATAGTTACAGAATGGCACTGCAGATTTTTGCAGGGTCCTGGACATTGTGTTAGACTGACTCTATCGTCTGACCAGTAAAGTCCTGACAGAAATTTCAGAGGGGATCCTCAGAAGTATTACAGAAGCTGAGGCCAAATTCTTCCATGTAAATCCTACATCGAATGAATGATCTTGGAGCCAAGCTAGTATTTCTTTAAGCATGTTTCCTCCATGAAGATGACAAAACTGAGCAGAAGTAAAAACTGCTAGAGACAACTAGACATCCTCACAGCTCTCCTGGGTGGCAGTGTCCACAAAAGCAAACACTGGCTGAGAAAGCTTGTCTTCAGTATAATTCAGTATACCCTAACAAAGTAGAAAGTTTTCTACAACCTCCATCTGCTACTTCATATATATTTAAATACAATTAAGGTAAAACAAGGGCTAGAGCAGCAAAAGTACCTTCATGTGCAAAAAAAAAAAAAACAAAAAACAAAACAAAACAAAAAAAAAACCACATCTTACTGTCTGGATATCTCTGTTTCCAGAATTAATTGGCTACAAAGCAAATACAGATGCCCCCATGTTCAAAAACTGTTCTGCTTAAACCCAGCAGGCAGTTAAGAACCACACCATCCCAGCCAAAATCAGGAAAAAAAAATAATCATGAATTCCTAAGGTTTGCAAGGTTTAATTCACATTTACATAGTCTTATCAGAACAACTGAGGTATGTTGAAAAAAAAAAAAAAGAAAAGAAAAGAAAAAATATATATATATATGTATACATATGGCTAAAGATAGGCATCCAAGAGGATAATTATAAAAATAAGTTTCTATATCGCTTGTCAGTTCAAAACACCTGAATATAGCCATGTTTTAATGCTTCCCATTTCTCTTCTCATGCTCATGTTTTCCTTTCACATCACCTCTGCTCCAACTCATAGGCTGGAGCCAGGGAGCAGGGTGTAAATCAGCCCCAAACTGGTGCTTTTCTGATTTTGCCTGCTGTTGTTCCTCCTCTTCCAGCTGCTTCTCCTTCTGCTCTTCTGCCATTTTACAGAATAGGGGTGATAATCTGAGTTTTTCAGGTTCATCATTTGACAAATATTTTTGAGGGAGTCAGCCCTTAATAATTCCAGTTTCCATCATACTTGTTTGGTAATTTCCATAATAATTTCCAAATTGATAGCTAGATTAGCAATGAACACTAAATGAGGGCTAGTAAGGAATTATTTTTGCCATCATAAAGCCATAACAAGTTGCCAGCTGTATCTTGGCACCACTGTCTGCAGTTGAATTTCACATGGGAAACATGGCAACATGGACATTTATGAATAAAGATTTAATCTAAAACTTCTAAATTTTTTATGCCCAATTACCATGGATTTATCCAATATATTTTAAAACAGCTAAGTTATACACTCTACTTTGCAAAAGCCACAGCAACTGAATATTCCTGTAGCTGCAGATTAAAATTTGGGAGACTCATTTGGAAAAGAACATATGTCCCATTGTGCCATTTTTTCCTCATAAAGCAACAGCTTCAATGGAAGTGCCATCAAATAATCTTGCTATTATTTCAACTAATAGAGCTATTTAAGTCATTAGATAATTGGGCATGTCATGGATTCATCTGCTCTTCGTTTCCATTCCTTGAAAGATTAACAAAATGAATTCAACTGGCAATAAATTTTTTAAGAGCTGAAAAATCTATCTGGGGAATTGCCAAAACTAAAAGTAGTATCTATAGCTTAAAACGCCTCATCTGCAAAGCAGCAATTCAGTATCTCTTTACCTGAATGACATTTATCATGTGCTTTCCATTTAGATACTCTGAAGAAATTGTGTCCTTAAAAGATATCATTCTCTTTGCAGGTTGTGCAGGTATTTGTTTTTTGTCTCATCTTTTATTCTATAGTCATACCTCAAGAGAAAAAAAAATAAAAATCAAAATGGCCAAGATCATAATGAATTATAACAAGTCTGCATAAATAAATATCAGTTTTCTCTTTACTTAAATTGAACTGGATGATTTTATAACAGCAAAAACAAAATTATATTTAAAAAGAAAATTAAAGAATAAGTAATAAGAGCACAGTATTGTGTATTTCTCCTCAGTGCAAGAACTCTCTTTTAAAACAGTTTATTCTACCTTTTTGACTGTGATATGTATCTTTCTTGACTGAATGTCTCTATTTTATTATAAATTACAACAGAATATGCCCCTTCAAAAGGAATAAAATGCATTTTCTTGCTTTCATCACCTTTATATTCCTTGTATTCCTTATATTTCATTGGGGGAAAAAAATTCTCTGAATACAGAAGTTTTTTGGCACATGCAATTAGTCATATATTTTTGATGTCTGTGTATTGAAATTGAACACAATATCACTAGATTATATAAAGAAGGATACAGCCTCCCTGCTTTGTGATCATATTCTCTTCATATGCATTTTAGAAAATCACAATAGATTTTTCCTTCTGCCTAGTCAAGCTGCAAGGTAATACATAATTAGCTAGGTAGGAAATGTAACAGAAAAGAGAATATTTATATCCTGCAGAGTAAAATCACATTTTGAACTGTTCCTTAGGAAGGACTTTGAGTTTGCAATCCTCTCTTTAGCAGATTTATAATTTCTCTCAGTTCTATTCATTTCAAATGCCTGCAGAGACATTTTTCAGTCATTAGAGAACAATTGAAACTTTCCATCTTTCATCAGAAGCCTTTGATGATGCACTGACGAATCATAAAGGCTCCTTACATCCTTCACTGACCTATTCATTAAATGAGATATCATACAAGCGGGCTTTGGAACACCTTCTGAATTTCTGACCACAAGGGAAAGAAGTACAGTCATAGAGCATAACAGTAGATTCCTAGCTAGATGATCCATTCTCAGCCCTATCAACTCTATCCCCCTCTTTTTCTTTTTTTAATATTCCTATTGGATTTGAATGACCAACCTGAACATTTTTCTCTACTAGTCCTAAACCCTGTGTCTCCACATTTTGCAAGAATATTCGGAGACAGTGATAGTTCTGTAAACACCATTTCTATATGCATAGAAATACTTTCTACCTAAAATGTCATCCCTGTAATCCTTGTCAAATATGGACAAAACTGAATAGGCATAGAAATGCATCTGATTCCGAATTCTGAATAAAAAGTCAAATAAAAATAAATCATTTCTATGAATAGCAAACCATTATTTGTTTTTGTTGTTGTTATTTTAAAAAACATTTAAACTTTTTTGTTGTTGAATTTTCAAAAGATTTGTCAGTTCCTCAAGAAGGTTGCAATTTCAGTAAAAATCTGGTATTCGGAAAGAGTCTTATAAAGAACACTTGACTTAGTAATCATCTATTGCACAGTACTTTTCATAAGCCATGATATGCATATTTATAGAGAGAAAATATCCACAAATTAATTATAGTGAAAACTCATTAGAAATGATGTGTTCGTCATTTTATAAATGAAAGCTTTTCTGTGAATGAATACAGTAGTATAATTGCATATGATAAGTATTTCTCAAAATGGTCTATTGATTATACTTAACAACAATGTTAGCTGACCTGCTAATAAAACTGAAGCCCCAAGGTGCACAGTTTTCCTGCTCTGTAAGGTCTGTAAGTAACTATTAGCATTACAGATTCTGCAATGAGTCCCACGTTTGCCATTGTCCATACTGACTGCTCCACTACATATGAGTAATCTCACTGCTTTCAGGGAATAGACTCACACTGCTTGAGATACAACTTGGACTCTTATCAGGACTCTAAATTTCATTTTCTAAATATAGGCTATGCTATAGACAACTGGAACTCACCACTGTAAATAAATGCATTGAGCACTGAGATCCAGTGTATCCAATATATCTAAAATGGGCTGGCAAATGTGACACAGAATCTAATCTGTATGCATAAAAAGTACACCCCTACTAACTGGCAGCTGGGAAGGAAGCGCTGCATACCTAAAAGAGTGCTAAATATTTCTCTTTGGACAACTCAGCAGATCCTCAAGTGTCTGAACAGCTAGATCATTCCCCTCCTATCACTGTCCAGGTTGACTAGTTGCAACAGAAGTTCAGGTACTTAACTTACCTGTAAAAACATACAAAGCTACCTTGTATTTACATGTGTAGTTGGCTTCTCAGTGAAAGAAAGGAAGTGCTGAAATGTACCACAGATCCATTAGAAACACTGGGGAGAAAGAAGAAAGCTCCTGAATTCAGTCCTCTGTATTACTTTTCAAAGCCTCTCTACAGCTTCTAGTTTAGACAGCCTTAACCACACCATTTAAGAGTCAAATCTGCTTTTAAGATGCAGAACCCAAAACTTCTTGGGCAGCATTAGTTAAATTCAATGACAGAGCAGAGGATAACGTATCTGTTGCATTTTCCACGAGTTCCAAAGTCCTCTCTACTAAACATAACACATTTTTCTTTATCAACTATGCTTACAGTTGCAGAACTCCACCTCCACTTCACCTATAGCAAGATGTGTTATGTGTTCAACTTTCAACAAGATTCACTGAACTCTGCACGCTAATTTAAGATTTTTAAAAACATACATTTTCCAAGCCTGGGCTAAAAATCTGTTTTTCTTATCCAAAGTGTAGCATCAATTCTGTCAATGAGTATCTTTACTCATTGCTTCAGACTCCCTGTACAGATAATTCTGTATGCACAATGACATTCCACAAACCTACCTTTCACCATATACTGAAAAACTGAAATATTTTGTAGCTCTCTTGCTAGCAGATAATGAATTCCTTCTTGCTCATTTTTCTTAGAAAAGTAGCCAAGATGAAAAAAAAAAAAAAAAAAAAAAAAAAAAAAAAGTGAATATTCTACTTAAAAGATGCCTGATAGGTGCTCCTACTTTAAATATATGCAGTTACTTAACTCACAACATTTGCATTTGTCTCCAAATGTTAATTCCACTCTGGTCAGACCAAAAGCTGAAAGAAAAAAATGCTGATATTTCACAGGAGTAAGATTTTACTCTAAGTACCAGAAATTGGACCTCCACATGCAAGAGATTTTTTATAAATAAATGAAATAATCTTAAAAGGAATCTCATAGAAAAATATTTGTGAAATGTTTCTTCATCTTTTTATTATAGATTCATAGGTATATTGATAAACAGACTAATACCTAGTAAGTACTCACCTGTGTACCAAACTATGAATTCTCTTCACATTTTGGAGAAAAAAATTATTATTCATAAGCATTTCTAATACTCTTACGACACAAGTAATTCTTAAAAATTCAGTTTTTTTTTTAAAATATGAGATGTCACTGATTTTTTAACAATGGGCACTTTATACAATAATATTAATTAAAGGAACATTTCTACATTTTATGTAGTGAAGTCTTGAAAATAATGATATCTCATATGTAGTGGTGGTAGTGTTGTTAAAACCAAGATATCCTGATGAATATTAGCCAGGTTTGCTCCCTGGGAAGATCACAACTTCTATTTGACAAACTGTTTCAGATATTTACAAAAAAGATTATGCTATTTTATTTAATCAAAAACATTACTTTTGGTCACAAACTTTCTCTTAGAAAATATCTTTTCTGATGTTCTTACTTGCCCATCTGAGATACCATTTATTAGAAAAGTACAGTAACAGCATGATGAATATCCATTTTCTCCAGTCTTCTGATTCAAATTAAAAAGAAGTGGGCAAACTAGAGCCTCCTAGGAAAAACATTTTCAGTTGTTATCCATACAGCATATAATGATATACAAATAACTCAGACAAGAGTTTTTTGAAACATTTGGACTTTTCCTAAATGAACTCCTTTACTCTATTGTTATATGAGGACTGCAATTATTAAGATGAATTCCCTGAGTCTTTCTACGCAATAGGCCAATAGTGACACTACTTCCTCCTGGATTTATATGGCCAATAAATGTACTTTCTGTCCTACATTGAAAGTGCATCACAATTTACTCTGCCATTTCATGATATATAAATTCTCTCCACAAAGAAAGAAACAACATAGCCCTTAGGGCACAAACTTGAATCAAAGTAAAGAGCCGCACTTTCAATTGCTTTAATCTTTGTAACAACAACAACAACAAAAAAGATGCTTTCTTTTCCATTAAAATTGTATAAGAAAAATAACTCCTGGCTGACTTCAATTACCATTTGATAGGCTAGCAAGGAACTTATAATTCCATCATTACATATTATAATGTAATACTGTCTAATTCATTTTGTCTTCCTCAGTTTCAAAATAAACACATTCAGAGTCCTGTATAATCTATAAGGAGGTTCCTAAAAGATTTCTTTTTTTTCCATAATGACATTAAACTTTAAAAATTAACTAGGGGAAGAGGATAGATTTAAATTAGGTGTTAGGAGAAAGTTATTTGCACAGAGGTTGGTGAGGCCCTGGCATAGCCTACCCAGTGAATGCCCCATTCCTGGAGGTGTTCAAAGCCAGGCTGGATGGGGCCCTGAGCAGCCTGAACTGGTGGGTGATGTTCCTGCCCATGGCAGGGGGTTGAAACTGTAACATTCCTTCCAACACAAGTGATACCATGACTCTATGACTCTGTGTCAAACACTGAGAAAAGACCCAGTTATCAGCACAAGACGTCATTTAGAGGTTATATTATAAATATTTTTTAATACGCATAAGTAAAGCACTATTTAAAAACAAATGATGTTCAGACATTTAGTCCATCATTTCAAATATTTATCTTTAAAATCTAAATCTCTAACTTCTTTACGACAAAATCCCATAGTGAGCCAATATCTCACTTACACTGATAGCTATTTATACAATTTTGGCAGGGTTAAGGGGACTCTGAGTGAGTGTAAATGTAATTAATATATGTTCAAATGATCTTTCCCTGATCTACAGTAATATTCTAATATATTATTTACCTTCATCTGAAACATTAATGTCAACTGAAAACATTAATTTTCAAAATCCTATATAAACTTAGCACCAGACTTCACAAGTTGCAAGGTGGAATTTAGTTCATATGATGTACTGTAACCTTTCTCACTGGTAAATGTGTAGTTTTGGCTGTCAGTGATATTAAAATGCTACTCAAGCCAAGGAAGATGTTCAAAGGATGAGTGCATTTCTGACAAGAACACATGTAATGCTTCTTTTCTTAAAATATAACAAGATCACATTTCATCAGTACCTATCTGTCATGGCTTTGGTTCGAATAGAGTTAATTTTATTTTATTTATTTATTTTTAGTAGAGTCTTGTACAATGCTGACTTTTAAAATTATTATTATTTTATTTTTGATGAAAATAGTGGTGATAGCACCCTGATGTTTCTGTTGTTGGTGAGCAGTGCTTACACAGGACTTTTCTATTTCTTGTGATGCACTGCCAGTAAGGAACTGGGGGTGCACAAGAAGATGGGAGGGAACACAGCCAGGACAGCTGACCTGAAACAGCCAAAGGAATATACCATATCATGTGGTAACATGTTGAACAGTAAATGCTGGGGTAAAGAAAAAGAAATAGGAGAGACATCTGAGTGATGGCATCTGTCTTCTCAAGTAACCATTAAGTGTGATGAACCTTACTTTCCCAAGAGTGACTGAACATCTTCCTACCAATGGGAAGTAGTAAACAAATTCCTTGTTTTGCTTTGCTTGTGTGTATGGCTTTGCTTTACTAGTAAACTGTCTTTATCACAACCCATGAATTCCAATTCTCTTCCCCACACCCTAGCATTTTTGGGTGATGGCATGGAATGGAATAGAAGAATGTGGTGCTACAGGCAGGACTTTGGTTTTTTTGATAATTCTGCCTGGTCTTATAAGATGTCAGACCTGACACTAATACACAGGAAAGGTTTATCTCGCAGTGGCAAAAGGGCTCTGAGGCAGGAATTGGCAAGGCTCATTCATAGAGCTTTAAACTAGATTTGAAGGGGGATGCATTGTAGATGGACTTACATTGGTGGGGCAGTGTTCTAGTATTGATAAAGACTGGGAGGCCTCCCTCTCCCCTAGGTTGAAATGGGGAGAGGGTTAGGTCAGCTTGCTTCCTGAACTGCCTGCACACCATCTCACACAGCATGGGGAGTAAGAAGGAGGAGTTGGAAATCCATGTTCAGGGAGGAACGGCTGACACACCAGAAGGTTGTGCTGCCATCCAGCAAGACCTAGACAGGCTGGAGAATTGAGAGGTGAGAAATTTAATGAACTATAACAAATACAAGTGTAAAGTCTTGCGTTTGGGCAAGAACAACCCCTGGTACCAGTACAGGTTGGTGTTATAGTTTTATGATTTTGGGTTATTGGTATTCCACATCATAACAGCATGTAGTACACAGGGAGTTAAAAAGTTAATGCTCCAGTTCCGGGCACCTTCCAGAAGAAAATGAGAACTACATATCCCAGAGGACTTTGCATTCAGAGAGAGGATGTAACTCCTGGCAAGGTCACCTGATGTCTCTTTTTTCCTTTGGCTCTCCTCTCTGCTGCTCAACCCGACTGCACATTTCACTTCAGAATAATGGTGAGGCCTTTCCACCTTACAGACACTCTCTCATTATAATTGATTTTATTAGCTTCACTTCTAATTCTATTGTATTATAGCATGTTATCTCGTATTCCAATACCATAGGTAGTAAATTAGTTTGTTTCTCCTCAGATTGTTGCCACTGTTTTTAATTATTTTTGTGTTCCATTTTTCCCTTTCTGGATTTGTGAATCCCTCTGCTCCTCTAGTCACGGAACAGGGCCAAACCAGCCCATAAACTGTTGACAGCTGGGGATTGACCTGTTGGAGAACAGCATAGAGGAAAAGGATCTTGGGGTTCTGGTTGACAGCAGGATGACCACGTGCCAGCACTGTGCCCTTGTGACCAAGAAGGCCAGTTGCATCCTGGGGAGTATTAGAAGGGTTGTAGTTAGTAGGTTGAGAGAGGTTCTCCTTCCCCTCTACTATGCCCTGGTGGGATTGCTTCTGGAGTATTGTGTCCACTTCTGGGCTCCTCAGTTCAAGAAGGACAGGGAACTGCTTGAGATAATTTAGCACAGAGCCGCAATGATTAAAGGAGTGGAGCATCTCCCTTACAAGGAAAATCTGAGGGAGCTAGGTCTCTTTAGCTTGGAGGAGACTGAGGGCTGACATCATTAATGTTTATGAATATGTAAAGGATAAGTATCATGAGGATGGAGCCAGGCTTTTCTCAGTGACATCCATCTTTCAAGTCTCTTCCAATTCCTGATATTTTGTGATTATGTGATACTGTGATCCCACCTAGAGAGACGGAGTAAGTGGCTGTGTGGTGCTGAGCTGTCTGCTGCGGTTAAATGACAACAGTTCTTTTTGGTGCCCAACATGGAGCTCAAAGGGTTCTAGATGATAGATTTTGGAGTGTGGAGTGTGTTAATCCAAATTAATAGTTTAACAGGAAAGACATGGAGGTACTGGAGCAGGTCCAGAGTAGGGCAATGAGGCTCGTGAAGGGCTTGGAGAATCAGCCCTATGAGTAGAGGCTAAGGAAGCTGGGGCTGTTTAGTCTGGGGAAAAGGAGGCTGAGGGGAGACCTTATTGCTGTCTTCCAGTACCTGAAAGGTTCTTACAGTGAGAGTGGGGCAGGTCTCTTCTCACTACTGACTTGTGACAGGACGAGGGGAAATGGCCTCAAGTTGCACCAGGGCAAGTTTAGGTTGGACATTAGGAAGAACTTCTTTACAGAATGGGTAGTTAGGTACTGGAATAGGCTCCCCAGGGAGGTGGTTGAATCGCCATCCCTGGATGTGTTTAAGAGCCGTTTGGATGTGGTACTCAGGGATATGATTTAGTGGAGGGTTTTTAGAGATAGGATACTGGTTAGGCTGTGGTTGGACTTGATGATCTTCAAGGTCTTTTCCAACCTGGGTAATTCTGTGATTCTATGATTCTATGAATAGATGTTATAGCTACCGTGCTTGCCATGGGGCTTGCTTACCTTACCTAAGAGTCAAGTACTTGTTAGTGGCTGCTTTTGATTCTGTTACTTGCTCTACGCCTTTTCATCTGGCTTTGCTGTACTTAAATCCTTCAGCCTGGTCCAAAAGGAGATAGCTTTGGCAACCAAAAATTAATGCAACACATTGCCTCTCTTATCCAGCGAGATTACCAAAACAGAGAGCTAAGTGATGGACTAAAAGAACTCAGTTGGAATTGTATGGACACTTCACAAGGGTGGTCCATAGACTAAGGGAATGATAACTGTATATTAATTGGAGGGTAGTGATTAATGAGGATGTATTAGGAAGAGTGAGACTTGAGCATGATGTAAGCGATATGGAATAACTGTTGAATAGTGTCATGATAGCTCTTACCAGATGGTGTCATGCTCAGCAATAAAAGCTGGAATAAAGAAGGGGAAGGTGGAGGACATTTGGAGTGAGAGTGATTTGTCTTCCAAAATAACCATTACATGCCATGAGCCCAGGGAGTGACTGAATATCTGCCACTGATGGGAAGTAGTAAAGGATTTCCTTCTCTTGCATTGCTTGTATTCTAGTACTCCTCCCCATACCTTCTGAGGAGAGAGAGTGAGTGGATAAGTATCACAGAAAAAAAACAAAAACAAAAAACAAAACAAAAAACAACAAAAAAAAACCTTAGTAATAGATTATATTAATCACAATATTAAGTAAACCAGACATGAGACTTGAGTTGTTTTCTGTATTACTGCTGCCTTGTTAGATTTTATTAGAGTCCAACATCTGAAGGTGAATGTTTTACAAAAATTAAAAAACATATGTAATGCTTAGAATTAAGAATAATCACAAGTTACAGAGAATAATATATAAAAATACATGAATTATTAAATGGCTTTAAAGAGTTAATGAGATGCATCTCCCTGCAATCCCAATTCATAAGTGCTTTTGATTCACAATGAGACTGCATAGCTATCTCATAGTTGACCTTTCTTTGAGCTCCCATGGAAGGGATGCATCCACAACTACCTCCTGCAGCGTGTCCAGGGCCCAGAATATCCAGATCATTGAAGTGACTGAGAACATCACTGTGCCTACTTGCATAACATCTCCAGGTTTTACTTCTGAGGGCACTGGTGCATTTGCTTCTCTCACAAGACTTAGTCAAGATGAAGCCTATATCCAAAGCCCTGAAGTGCCTGTGCTGTCAGCAAGGTATTGGTATGGTCAGAGAGGGAGACTAATAATAGACATATTAACAAATACATCTTGGAAGTTTTGATTTTTCAAGCAACTTGGCAAATATGGGTGTTGGTTTGCTTTTTTTTTTTTTTTTTTTTTTTTTGTTTGTTTGTTTGTTTGTTTGTTTGTTTTTTGTTTATTTGTTTGTTTTTTCCTACTTTGGTATTCTTTTAGAAGGAGCACAATTCAATTTTGCTATAAAATTCCACATCAGCACAAATGAACGCATTCATCATCTGAGATGTGATGGAGCAAGTGGGCCTGAATGAAGGGAAAAGACAAAAAAGTGTGACCAAGTCAAATGGATGAACTTATGAAAATGAATTTCAAAGAATGGATAATTGGATCAAAGTAAGACACTACTGTGATCATAGTTAGCTATTTTATTATATTTATTGTGTCACTATCAATCTGCAAGTATATTTTAGAGAGATTTGTTATATGTAGATTAGTTTCTTTGCTGCTGGAAACTCAAAAGGCCTATTTACAGCACGTGAAAATCTGTTTCACTCATTACAGCAAATTTTCTCTACGTAGCTAAACTAGTTTGTTGTGAGTATATTCTATTCAATTTATTAGCAAGAAGAAGATCTATGACCTTGGCTATTTTCCTGTGAAAGCAGTCCTTTATCTCAGAATACAGAGTGTGATGTGAATAATGCTGCTACATAGAAGCCTGAGAAAGAAAGTGCTATGTGGAAAATACGGAAGTAATGTCTTGGGAATTTCCCTATGAGCTTCACAGCCTGACAAGTGTGACTGAAGGCTCTCTTTCTCTACAATGGTGACATTCTTTAAATCCTGAGAGTGAATAAAGCAAGGAGCTTCCAAGACAACAGCAATTTAGCTGCAAGCAGATTAAGGCTGTGATGAAATATAAAAAGTAAAATGTAAAGGAAAATGATGTTTGTTTGTTTGTTTGTTTTTGTTTTTTTGTTTGTTTGTTTGTTTTTTGCTATTATTGTTCTAGAACTTGCAACTAGAATGTGTTTCCATTAGGCTGGAGTGTGCATAGAGATTATATGGAAATTGTTTGTTTTAGTTTTTTGTTTTTTGTTTTTCCTTTTCTGCAAATATTGCAGCAATCTCTGTCCCCGAATTACTCATTACAAATTTATATAGCACAGCTGGTGTTCTGTATAACCCACTGGGCATTTGTTGACACTATACTGAACAGGTATATTTACAGTTCTCGGGAGAAAATGGTATTGTATGTGTTTTCAAAACTCTCCTAAAACATCTGCAAGGTACAATGAAAACAAAAATACAACAACAACAAATAGTCTGTCACTTCAATCAGCAAATGCTGACTATTAGGAATTAATTCACCCTCTACTACATCCTTGCTGGCTTATTCATTTAACTGCCAGGTAAAGGAAAAGCAAGACTAGATTAAATTTGCCCCAGCAATTCAGACATAGATGGTAAAAACTATAGGAAAGTAAAATTCTGGCACTAGGCAATATTGTTCAGCCTAGCAGAGAAAAAGGAACAGATATAAACAAGTTCACTTGGAAGAGGTAAACCTAGCAAAAGTTATGGTTCTACTACTTAAGGGAGCTAATTTCAAACTCATCAAAATAGTACCTTAATTTACTCAGAATGACTGATGCTGTGTAAATTCAAGTCGTGGTTATGAGTGAAGTCATATTATAACACTGAGTATTTATGATTGAATGGAAATAGTAAAGTCTGTATTCGTAAAGGAGATTAATCAAATTGGAGGGTAACTAGAGAAGGTGATTAAGAAATCCTACAAGCATCAATGTTTCTGATCAGTAAAATGAACAACAGTAGTAATGCATTTTAGTAAACTTTTATTCACTGAGGGTAAATTCTTTGAAATAGCTTGAATGAGAAAAAAAGAAGAAATTACCTTTTCAAGAGAGCAGAGGGATTACACAGCCTAGCTGCTCAAAGCACAGAACGTGATGAACACACTGCTGTGATTATGTGATTTTGCTCTTTGTGGCAGTGCAGAGCAGAGATTCATTACACAGCAGACCTTTTTCAGACATATGTTCTAATGCCTGACTAGTTTGAGTTTGATTAAGAATAAACATAATTTTCTAAACAACAAGAGCTTATTGCCATTTGAGATACCTAAATTTCTAACTTCTAGAACAAATATCTTTAAAGGATTTAGGAGAAAAGTATGTACTCCTTGATACAGTTGAGAGAATTTGGGAGTCCCAGTCATCTTGACTATCTTTTTGCTGGTAAATACACTGGACCAAGGTCTATCCTTGCTCCTAAGAAAGGGTTGACCATGCAGGACCATATGGCTATGAGCTTCTACTTCTCAAAGTGAGGCAGCCTTTCCCACCCCATAGGTGGCCCCATGACCTTGTCAAGGCATCTTTTGGAAGATCAGTGTGTCAACTACACTGCAAAGTCTCCAGAAAAGTTACACATCAAGAATGGTCACATACTACTACTTGAGTAACTTCCCTTGCCCCCCGCAGGTATAACTTTCAGGTATGCAGCAGTTTCACATCACAGGGTAGTTTCTGTTTGGACTCCTCCTGAGTTCCACTGATAGGTGGTAGATCACTGCACTGGAGGTTACTGCATCTAGAAAGGCTCTGAGCAGCCTGGAAAGAGAGAGGAAAAAGCATGGAGCACAGGCATGGAGCTCTGACATTTTCTCCAGTGTCTCTTGGCTCCCCAAACTTACCATATTGGCTGTAAGTATCTTGTTGTTCTAGCCTGCAAAGGGCCTCAGTCCTAACGGTTGACAAATCAGTATATTGTGTGCTCTCGCTGCATTCAGTCTAAATGTAGAATAATTATGATACTGTGATTACTACTCTGAAACGCCTAGAGGATTCTTTAAGAAGATTCTTTAAATAAACCTATTAATATGAGTATTTTGCACTGTCTGTCCTTTCCTTAAGAAAAAAACCTGTCTTGTACATGTCACAGCACTGATGTCATACTGTGAGAGATATTTAAGATGATTTGCACATTTGTGTACATTTTTTGAGTTACAATTTTAGGGGTCATATGTTTAATGCCCTTGGAGTTTAAGAAACATGTTTCAGCATATTTTAATGCTGCTAATCTTTTCATTGTTTCACTGCAGTTCAAAAGTGCAGATACTGGCTAGTCAGTAGTTCCCACTTGGCAGTAAGCTGTGGTATGTGCTTTGCAGGCAGTCTCACAGCTGCCATTGAAAAAGATTAATGCCTGAAGCCCACTTAGGGAGTTGAAATAGGCTCTATTTTGACATCATGTCTACTGCTAAATGCTTGATTTGAAGGAATTTTTCACTGATGTTTTAATCATTGTATATGGCATTACGTTTTGAGGAGGTGAGTGAAAACACTGCCTTTTTTTTTTTTTTTTTTTTTTTTTTTTTTTTTTTTTTTTTCTTTGCTTAATTCTCTTCACATTTGTATAGATTCTAGTCTAGAGCAACAAGTCCATTTTCAGCTTTTGTAAATCAGAGTCCAGGAAGATTTTGCTATTATAATCCAACATCAGAAAAATCAATACATGTTTAATTTCTCTCTCTAGGTGCCTTCTAGACAACATCTATAAAAAATGCTGATACTAACAATATGATGGGAAGCCATGCTTATCTTTAAGGGAAAAAGGAATGCATTACTCTTCCTTTTGTTTTGCATTCAGCTTCAGAAAATTGGTATCCTGTATATTAGAGCACTTTCTAAACTCTCCAGGTTGCTTACTTGGTAACAGAAGTCAGGAAAGCAAGATTTATCAGCATAATTAATTATTTTTGCCCTGCATACAGTACACTGGTGCCACCTACAGACATGAGTAAAAGCATTCCTAAAAACATGCACTTCAGTCTGTGAAGCTGTAATCCTGGATATTAATTAACATGTTTATTTCACTGACTATGACTAGAATGCTAATAGCTTAACCACTGGAGATCAGCTCTCCCTTGAATAAAATAAAATAATTGGTTGTCATCACTTTGACAGAAACTGAATCAAGCCTTGGATTAGTTTTTCAGACTTACAATACACAACCCCCCCCCCCGCCCCCCCCCACTCCGATGCTCTGCAAAACAAATTATTTCCTCTAATTTTACTGCACAAGACAAAATGTTCCCTCACGTGCAGATGGTTAATTTCATTTGATTCTGATGAAAGCCTTCTGAACTGCAAGCTGTTATGTTACAACATGTTTATAATTTCAGCAGACTACCTCTAACTTGAGCTTATCCCGGTAAGAGTTTTACCTAAGAAATGCCAAAAAAAGACCAGCACTGTAATGTGTACCCTTGGGCATGGCCCTGCATTGCATTCATATTCACAGATCATTCACACCTTTGAAAGATTCCTCTTCCACTCACTTATCTCTATTTTAAGATTAAACAAATGCAGTCTGATCTGGTGTGGATTTGGTTTTACATTTTTTTCTTTCCTTTTATGTCAGTCAAACCTAGAATAAGAAAGGCCCTTTTAGCCTTAAATACAACCCCTGGTGTATTCTGTTATCTCACCTGTCTCTAAAATTTTGTTCAAGACATACTTTGTACTGCAAAACCTGTGAGTGTTTACTTCTGGAAATAACTCCCTGAATTCAAGAATAGTCACTAGCTCATTTTCAGCATTAGCAAAGTTAAGCCTTCAAAAATCATAGTATACATAGCCTCTTTTTCTCTATAGGTAGAAATGTAAGAAATTAACAACATCATTGAGGATGGTCAGCAGAGATGTATCGAGGGCAGACTGTGCCTGATTCTCCAGGTATTCATCTCTAATGAGATGACTGGCTCTGTGGATGAGGGAAGAGTAACGGATAGTTTATAACATGACTTTTTAATGGTTTTAAAATGGTCTCTCATGGTATAGCCAAGCTGGTGAGATACCATTATAAATACCATACAAAAATAGACTGTAACATAGATGTAAGATTTGTTGGACTACTAGACTTAATGACTTGCAATCAGTAGAATAAAGTTTAGCTGGAAGCCACTACAGTGGGGTCAACAATGGAATTGGTTTTGTTTAATGGCTTTACTAATGATGCTAACAATGAAAGAAAATGAATGTATTTTCAGCAAGTTTGTGGATGATGTCAAGTTGTGGGAGAGCAGTCAGAAAGGACCATGCCAATATACAGACATGGGTCCATATATACTGTATCTATGTGTAGTTATTTCACAATATCATAGTATCATAGTATCGTGCGAGTTGGAAGGGACCTTAGAGATCATCGAGTCCAACTCCCGAGATTCGAGCCCTCTAGTGTAGCAGAGCGGCACTTCTACCGCTTGTGCCACAGGGGGGATTCGAACCCGGGCCCTCCGGAGTTGCAAGCGGCGGTTCTAACACCATGCGCCACCGGGGGCACACACAATATGCTTACTATGCCTTATTCTACTGCTTAACAGTAGAAGACAGAGAATAAAGAATATTATGAAAAATCCTTGGAGAGAGAAATTCCCGTGATAAGAGTGCTAGAGTATGGCTGCTAGGATGATAAAGTAAGGCTTAACCATATTCCAAGAATAAATTTTTCTTTAACCTTGGAAACAATCTAAGATGGAAGGAGTAAACATCCTGGAGGATGATAGAGTTGTCCCTTTAGGAAGAGAGAATTACTTAAATATAAGAAAAAAAAAAAAGGCAAAAGAAGCAAATACTGTCAGCCGGAGAATTAAAACATTCAAACGTAAATCAAGAGGTTATTAGGCATTAGTGAAACAGGGTTCAAACAGTATTTCAGCCATGAAATACAGGGGGAAATATATAGATATATATGTATATTTATGTATATATATATATGTATATATATGTATGTTTATTTATTTATTAAACTAGAATGTTTAAAATTATGACAGAACTAATATAGCACATTTGTTGCTGACAATAAGAGCATATAGTAATCTAGGTTGTGTATTCCATTATAGTGCCTCTTACTATTGATTGTCACAGTGGCTCCAAAACAAAAACTTTATTGATCTCTGTTATTTCAAAATGGAGGAAGGGTTGCCTAGGCTTGGCTTTGCATTTTCAGGAATTATTAGAAACTCTTACAGCCTTCAGTCACTTTGAAGGGAGATGTAAGAATAGGTGAAGGAGAGCAAGAATTTTCCTAACTAAGAAGGCTTTTAAAGAAGACTGCAAGGAAACACAAGGAGACATCTCCAAAGCCAATAAGCAGACAAACGTAATATTTTACCTTAAAAACGCTTCATCTAAAAAAATCATATTGATCTTTACATCAACCAATACCCAAATGTCCTTCTCCTCAAGGCTGCTCTCCATCTATTCCCTGCCCAGTTTGTGATTGCCCTGACCCAGGAGCAGAATCTTGCACTTGACCTTGTTGAACTTCATGAAGTTTACATGGGCCCACCTCTGAAGTCTATCCAGGTCCCTCTGGATGGCATCATTTCCCTCCAGTGTGTAGACAGCATCACACAGCTCAATGACATCATGTGTTGCCATGTCTCAATTTAGCATCTAAACTAAACTCAACTTAGAATACACTGTACTCATTTTCTTTAATGCAAAAATGAGGAAAATAAATGCTACAGTCTTCCACAAAGAAAATGCAGTTTTGGGAGATGAACGAGTGAAGGAAAGATAATTATTTTGAAATGGCAAATTTCCGACCCATACAGAACCTGAATATTTCACTTCACTGTCTGGTACACCTGATCTATCTCTTTTACATTAATTGACATTTGTGTGCTACAAGCGTTCCCTGACATGAAGATGGATAGATGTGGAACAGCCCTTGATATGCCAGTAAAATCTTTTAGCCTTCAATACTGGGTGCAGCATATTGCTTAATGGGAACTGTGCCTAGAACCTTCTAACTTTCAAGCTATGCCTGGGAATTGTTTGGGAAAGTGCCAGTTGACACAAATCAGACTCTTCCAGAGACTGCTGTAACAACTCAGTGGGATACATGATCATTTTTCAATGTCTAGGAACATTCTTGAACATGATTTATACATATATATACAAATATATACGTATATATACAAATAAATACATGTATACATGTCACTCATGTGGCCAGAAGTTCTGCTTGTCCAGGAACACCAAATTTTAAAAAATAATAACAATAATCAAAATAATAATAATAAATTAAAAAAACAAAAATGGAGAAAAACTTCAAAACATTATTTATACCAATGACTAGACCTTTACCTGCCTTCTCTCAGACCACACTGAGTAATGCCAGTATACCAGTGGGGAAACAGGATAACCATGAGTGAATACCAGCTCAGCCTCTACTTCCTTCCAATTTCTGACTGGAAACATTTATTTATAGAAGCACAGTTTGTCTTATTGTGGAACTGAGTGGCTTGTACAAAACACAACAATCATTTAAAGGTGTTTTTGTTTTTGTTTTTTTTTTTTGTTTTGTTTTTTTCTGTTTGTTTGTTTGTTTTCTTCCAGATTTTAAATATCAAGTGAGCAATTGCCATGAATAGTTAAATATAAATATATATAAATAAAATAATATTAAAAAAAGATCTATTGGCAGGAGAGGCACATGTCAGCTTCCACAAGAATATATATATACAACCTGAGTCTCAGGCAGAAGATAGAATTTCATTTTTATCTATAAATTCTCTAATGTCTTTCAATTTACTTGACAGACTGCTGTTGTTCCCTCTTCTTTTATAATAAGCAGTGAGGGTGAAAGACTGGTATATGTAAAAGAGTTGGCTGCCAAGGCAGCATCATGCAAGAGATCTCCTTCAAACTGTCCCTTTATTTCTGGCGCTAACACACTCCATAGTCTTTCAAACAGGCTGCATCTTCTCAAGCCAGCGCTTGGGAGGAATTTCTAGGGAAAAAGAGGGGATGCAGTGGGAAATTCTTGGTTGGTTCACTCCTAATGAGTACCATCTGTGGCTGGAAGGAAAACAAAAAGCTGTTGCTTGCTCAAGTTTTGTACCTGTTTTTTCTTGTGCTTTGAAAAATGGATACATAACAAAATCCTGGACTAGAAAACTTGAAGAGGAACTTCCAAAATTAAAAAATAAATAAAATAAAATAAAATAAAATAAAATAAAATAAAATAAAATAAAATAAAATAAAATAAAATAAAATAAAATAAAATAAAATAAAATAAAATAAAGAGCATTTGAATTGAACTTCATGATAGTGTCTTTAGCAAGAGTAACTTCCCATTGCCAAATGCAAAGCAATTAGTATCATTATTGCTCCTCCTTACAATCCAGAGAGGAAAGCATTATGACTGCACACATCATATCCTTAGCTGCCTTTGCGCTGTCCTGTTCAAGCAGAGACATGGCTCTCATGTCATACAGACAGGGCTTGTATTTCCTCCAAATGATAAAGTATGCTGAAAAGAACAAATGATAATGGCTTCATATGGAATATACACAAACATACTGGACACTGAATTGTGTCATATCTTTGAATGTAATACAGCTATAATCCTTGACAACACTGCTGGTGTTCTTCATTTATCTATATTAGTCAAATATCCAACTAATTCAATGCTACACACTATGCTAATTCACAATAGAACACATTATCATGTCTTCCATTTTTGTTTCATTAGATCACTGATGGAATAAAAACGGCCTCTGTCATTGCTAAGTTTAGTGGCTGGCATTACAACAGCACTGCAGTTAGTCCCTGTCCTGCCCCCAGCCTCTTGGACCAATCAGGAGATGAGCACACATTTAAAGACAGTTATCACCAGTATCTTTGCTCCATTCTGGAGCTTTGCCCCCTGATCTGGAACCTCTGGCCTAGTGGTACAAGATACTGCTATTGCATTTCCAGAGTACGGTGGTAGAAATCTTGGCAGCCAGAAAAAAGTTAATGAGAATTTCATTATTCTCATTAATTCTCATTATCATTTCCTTGGAGCTGAAGGAAGTGACAGGTTTCTCAGTGGAAACATACAGGAAGCATCTAAGTAAAAAGGAAAACAACACCAATAAAAAAATCTCCTTTTTATTTTTTTTTTTCCTCCAGGAGAAAATAAATAAATAAATAATCAAAAGTCAAGTTTAGAAATATGCGTATTTTAAAATAAAAATATCTTCCCTGTACTGAAGAGGTTGGTTGCTCCTATTAAAGGAAATGGCATTGAAGGGAAAGTGAGGTTTTATCCAGGGGCAGAAGAAATACCTCTCACATTAAACATTTAAAAGCCTGTCAGGACTAAAGAGTAAACATACAAACACCGAATCATAGAATCATAGAATCACCAAGGTTGGAAAAGACCTAAAAGATCATCCAGTCCAACCATTCACCTATTACCAATAGCTCCCACTAAACCATGTCCCTCAACACAACATCCAGTCTTTCCTTGAACACCACCACGGTAAGTGACTCCACCACTTCCCTGGGCAGTCCATTCCAGTGCCTGACCACCCTTTCTGAGAAGTAATATTTCCTAAGGTTCAGCCTGAATCTCCCCTGCTGCAGCTTGAAACCAGACAAACAAACATAGTTTTCTGTATCCTGCACTGTAAATGTCTCAGGAACCACAAATACTCAGCTGTACCTTACTCTGATCTTTAAAAAAGCAGCCATATTTTCAACTCACAAACACAAAAGAAATTAGACAGAATATTTGCATTTTTGCTGGGATATATTTAAAATTTCACCGTGTACAATCCCAAAGAACGTTACAAATATATATATATATATATATATATATATATATATATATGAATTTCCTTTTGCATGTGGATTGATTTATAAAGATATATTCCCCCAGTACAGGTTGGGGGAAGACCTGCTGGAGAGGAGCTCTGCTGAGAGGGACCTGGGCGTCCTGGTGGACGACAGGTTGGCCATGAGCCAGCAGTGTGCCCTTGTAGCCAAAAAGGCCAATGGCATTCTGGGGTGCATTAAAAAGAGCGTAGCCAGCAGGTCAAGGGAGGTGATCCTCCCCCTCTACTCTGCCCTGGTGAGGCCTCATCTGGAATACTGTGTCCAGTTCTGGGCTCCCCAGTACAAAAAAGACAGGGATCTCTTGGAAAGAGTCCAGCGGAGGGCCACAAAGATGGTGAAGGGCCTGGACCATCTCCCCTACGAGGAGAGACTTAGGGAACTGGGTCTGTTTAGCCTTGAGAAAAGAAGGCTGAGAGGGGACTTGATCCAGGTTTATAAATACCTGAGGTGTGGGAGCTATAGTGGCGAGGCTGGTCTCTTTTCAGTAGTGCGTGGGGACAGGACTAGGGGCAATGGGCTGAAACTCCAGCATAGGAAGTTCCGCACGAATGTGCGCAAGAACTTCTTTACAGTGAGGGTGACGGAGCACTGGAACAGGCTGCCCAGGGAGGTGGTGGAGTCTCCTTCTCTGGAGATATTCAAGACTCGCCTGGACGCCTACCTGTGCGACGTGGTGTAGGGAGCCTGCTTTGGCAGGGGGGTTGGACTCGATGATCTCTAGAGGTCCCTTCCAACCCCTATAATTCTGTGATTCTGTGATTCTGTGATTTTAAACCATGAAACCTGACATCTAGACCTGAGTATGCTTAAGAAAATGAGTTCGTATTATGTATCCAGAAAATACTATATTGATAACAGTATGCCTCAAGCTTTATGATAGTCTATCATTTTGAACATGAAATGACTAGTCACCAAATCATAACCATTGCTTTCTTTTCTATTTATGCATGCATGCTTCAGAGAATATTTATGAAGTCAGACTAAGGAAGGAGTCCAACAGAGAAGGAAAACTCAGTTCTGTATGCCATACTTCTTTCTCATCCAAAATGTTTCAGGAATGAATCTATTACAATCTTTGTCAAGATCTGCATGGACAGAGCAAGTGTTTGAAGTGAAGTCGTCAGAGAGATCACTCCCAAATCTTTTCAAAATCTCCCCTTACTTGTCTTAAATAAGCACAAGCTTTCCTACAGCTGTCGCTGTACCACAGTTAGCGCAGTAAGAGTTCGCCCCTTTGTTTTCACAAACAAAAAAAATCTAGACTCCTGAATGGAAGAATATAGGAAAAAACAAAAAAGAAGTAAAAAGAAACTGCTCTGGCCTATAAGCCTGGATATTTATTGAAGCAGAAAATATATAACCTATAAGTTCTTTATAGCAGCAGTAGCCTCTATAAAGCCTGCCACTGAGACAAGCAGGCTTGCTTAGGCAGCAAAATGCTTTGAAGTGATCAGACTAGAGAGAAATGAGTTTTTGTGGCAAATACTTGAGCAAACATGTCTAAGTCAAACCCCCCCCCCTTTTTTTTTTTCCACCCTAGATTAAAGCCCAGAACCTTCTGAAAACAAGTGAACACCTGGCATTTCCTAATAGACCTGAGTTTCTCCAAGCTGCTACCACTTCAGCCAGCAATCTGGCCACTGAGCCAGGGCCTCTTACGTTGAAGTGGCTTTTGCTGAAAGCTGAAGTAGACACTTAAAGACCTTAAATACATCCTATGAAAGTAAGTAATGCATATTTATTGAAATGCGTTGAAAATAAGAAAAGGCAATGAGTTCTAGAAAATCAATCAGGCTATATAGTAAAAATTCCTAATAACTCTCTAAAAATGTCAGTAAAATATTTGACTAAGAATAGTAACTGCAATTTCAGTAACTACAGTAATGAAGGCAGATATTATTAATTCTCTTTCACTAGGCATGATGACAAAAAGGAAGACGTTTTCTGGTACTGTAATACTGCTTATGGTAGCATGCCTTATTCTGTGTTAATCAGGTGAAAAGTTGAGGTGCATTTTGTCCTTCCAAAGAAAATTTGTATTAGGTCTAAAAATAATAGTAGATACTTTAGTATAATCTGTTTTAAAAAAAAAAAAAAAAAAAAAAAAAAAAAAAAAAAAAAAAGGTATTTCATAATAAAATTAAAATGCATTGGCTCAGATCCTGCTGTTTCAGCGAACTGGCAGGGTGTCTCCAAAGGTTTTTGATTCATTTAGTTGTAGCTCCACAGTGTGGTCAATGTGAGAATATACCGAAGGTGAGAAATTTCCAATGAGTTGCTATATGCATGCATTCCCCAGCTAAGCATCAGTGACTGTGTGCATAGCCTCCTTCCTACCAGGAAAGATTACAGACTAATGCAATCCAGTGACGGGGTTTTTGCCAAGATTAACTTCAAGAACTTAATATTAACATCAAAAAGATTTTGACTTTTTATATCCTGTAAGATAATGGCTTCTTTATAAAACATCATACAGAATTACTTGTTTTAATTATCTATTACTTGTAGTATCTGTGCATGTCCAAACTTGTTTAAAGTTGGACTACAGATCAAGCTTCCCCCAAAATTCCTTGAAAGGTTTTAGAGATAACACAGATCTATTGTTCATTCAGTATTTATTGCTGTAAACTTTTAGCATAAATACATTATCGTTCCTTTACAGTTAACTGCTGAAGTGAATAATGTTGTCAATGTTTAGGAACATGGTTAATTCTGTGCTACTGCTTCTGAACTGATTCATTCCAGTGAGATAAATAAATAAATAAATAGGCAAATTTCAATACAGTTAAGGTTGCCAGTTTGCATTATTTTATTCCTAGTTAAATTTTTCAGGCATTAGTAAATTGGCCGTAAAGATTTGCTCTGGCCTGGGGCCACTATGATATATATTGCACTGACAATCTGTTCATTATTCAGCTTCTTATGTCTAGATAAGAAATATCACGCATTGTTCCAAGTCTGCCAGCAAAATCAGACAAGGGTATGAAGCTGAGGATCCAATGTCAGATTTTATCCCCTCTTAAATCAATTGACAGTGTTATATACAATTTTGGTCACAGAGTTTTGATTATCTAATAATCAAATATATCAAATAATCAAGTTGCAAGAATAATAGTAATACTTAATAGAATATTTTTAAAGCATTATTTTATTAATATTCATTCTACTCCATAGGGAAGGAGGGAAAGACAAAATACTTGTGAAATATTGTATAACATTAATATTAAGCAAGATTAAGATTAGAACTTTTCTGACATATCCAATCTTCTGAATTACACTCCCCTGCACATCTATTAATCATTCATATTTTTAATTCATAGGTTTTTGTTTATTGACACAAAATAATTTTACAAAGCAAATTTACTTATTATGATTTATACTGTTACTATAGTAGTATTTATACTATTACAATAGTAGTATTTATTACTATTTTTGCAAGCTTAGGGACTCCACAAAATAACAGTAACTTTCCTATTCTGTCTGTCTTACAGCATAACAGAGTTCTCCTTAGGCCCTTTGATGCAATTAATAGTATTTATACAGCATATAAATATAAGTGCATAATTTCTGTGGTCATAATAATTGTAATGTTCATACTTAGTTCTGTAACACATATCAGTCAACTCAAAATTGTGAACTGGTATTCTTTTGGAACTTAATGATTGTTGATATGATATTTAGCTGAAGTAACACATAGATTTTCTGAGTTTTTAATTATTATATATAATTATATATAAAAGTTGATATATATAATTATCTGTATATATGTGGATTTCCTTATCCAAGATCAGCACTGGAAGTTAAAAACAGAGTATCTAGCATTTTTAAGACTCCTCTGATAATTGCAGGCATACCCTTTTGTATAAGCTTTCTATTTTCACATTTTTGGTAGTATCTTACAGTGACAGAGTGGATTATTTTCTTCTATCTTGTATTGTATTGTCATGTCTTCAAAGGCTGTGAATATATACTGTATTTCAGCTGGTATAATTAAACATTCATTTCTGTCTGAAAGCATATAATATATCAGTTGAGGCTGTTTCTGTGTTCCAGAGAAAAGGAAAAAAATAAGTAATACAGGTAATAAGAAGAGATAACCTTGACTGTATTATGCTAGTAATAGCACAAAAACCATGACAATAAGAGAAGGAAATCTGCTCTAAAGCTGTACCCCCAAAATCATCCCAATTAAAAAATAAATAAATAATAAGATGAATAAAAGAGAAATGAGAAGAGGGAAAAGAAACCACATAGATGAGTATTCTCATTAAACTGAAAATCTGTCGATGAATATTTATCTTTGTTCTCCTGCCCAGAAGGGAGGCTAGAGAAAGACTGAGCAGAAGCACTTATTTCTGTCAATGAAGCTTAGTAATCAGCTCCATCACCAGAAGTCCTCTTACTGCCAGCTGTCATTCAGATGACAGGTTACTTCAATACATGAGCAGAGGGCCAGCTGGCAGGGGGATAGAAATGACATCCTTGCTTGAACAGTGAAAAATATTTTCAGCAGAATTAGCAAGGTTGAGCTGTCTGTATATGTTTGGGAATACTAGTAAGGCCAGAGGTGGGTGGTGTTTCAGCAAATAGCCATATTTATTTTCTGTCTTCTGGTGAACACAAGGAAGTATTTTCTTCCAAACAGCAAAAGATATGCCACTCACAGGTAATTTAATGTTTGGTTTGCTCAGTAGATTACAGATTACTTTTTTTTTTTTTTTTTTTTTTTTTTTTTTTTTTAATATTTATTTCTTGATGCTATTCTCAGAAGTTCCCTTAAAAGTTTCATCACATCTCTGTTTCACTACTTGATACACAGTGGTTTCTATGAACTACTTTTTGTCTTTGAAACTTTTTATTCCCCCCTGTCTTTTAAAGACTCCAACTTTCCTTTTATTAGCTAACAGAGTCTTTTCAGTCTCTGCCATTTTTTCTGTCATGGTTTTGTAATTTTTGCTGTTCGTATTCCACATCATGACATCATGTGGAACACAGAGAAGAACTACACAAGCCAGATGACTTCATGGTCAGTGGAAAATACATCATGGAAGTGACACTTGCTCTCTCTCTCGCTGCCTGGCAGCGGGTATGAGTGTGCTTCCAAGCCACGCGCCTTTGATTTCAAAGTAGGCTTCTCGGTCTTCGGAAAACTTGCTCTCTCTCTCTCTCTCTCTCATTTTACTTAATTTATTAGCCTCAATTTCAATTAGATTGTATTATATTGTGTTATCTTGCATTCCGATATCATAGTTAGTGAAATAGCTTTTCCACTTTAGATCATTTCCACTGCTCTGTTTGTTTCCTTGATCCCAGCTCCCATCTCCCTACCCCTTCCCCTTTTCCCTTCCCATTTTTGGGGTCAGAGGACCCAAGGGCCTACTGCCCCCCTGTCATGGACATAGATTGATCTAGATAATTCCATGACATCTTCCTACTCCACCACATTCATCAAAATTCTAATCCCTGAAGAGATTTAACTCCAGTTGGCTTTGAAATTGTGTGCATATAGATTAGACTCATTCTTTGAGAACTTCAGCACCTGATTCCTGAAAGTCTAGCTTGCAGTATTACAGTGCAATAATGAGGCTTGCATTGACTTTACCCAGAGCTGAATATATCACAAATTGTTGAAAATAAGTCTCTAATTGCTAGTATAGGAAAATGAAAAGTTGACTGTCTTCAGCTATGCATTGTGTGCATTTATTTTACTTTCACATGCACTGCATTGCACGTGAGACACTGCAAAATTTAATTTTACAGTCTTCTGTGACTTTTTGAGATGTAGCAATTTTTGACATCCTTAGTTTTGGAAGTGTGTTTTGAAAATGTCTTTTCAGTCCTGACTTATTTCCATTAAAACTTTTACAAACTCCTTTATGGAAAGTTTCCAACTTCAATGGAGAATTGAGGACTTAGAATGACAAAATGGAATTAACTGGAATTAATGGGAATAGCGCATAGTTAGGCAGTCCGCTATGATGTGCCTTGGGTAGGTTCAGAGATTTAAGGTATAAAAACAGATGTCTTCAACCATCCAAAGCAACTTAATTCAATAAAAATGCCTTAACATTATTATGGCATATGTTTTTAATTTTTAAGATGTCAGTCTTAATAAGAAGAGATTATTTAAAACATTACTTTCAATTATGAGATTATTTAACATATAAAGTATAAGACAAAATGCCATTATTCTTTTTCCTTTTCTCATCTAGAAGTCTTGAGCTTCTCCATACTAACTTCTAGAAATATGAAGCGAATGTTAGAAAAATCTGAAAAAACATCGAAGCTCATTTCAGAATATGCATTATAATTCCATTAAAGAGCTTCTGAACATTAACCTGTCTTTCTGACATTCAATATACATTATACACATCATGGAACAAAAAGCAAAGAGTTAATAAAAGTAGAGTGATTCAGATGCAGTAGCGAAGTGGATAATTGTTCCTGCACAGTGTTGGACTTACATATGTAATAAATCGCTGACATAATGTCTTACTGAATGGTGCAGTTCAACAAGTAAAAAATCAGAGCTGGAGACAAGTCAGCATTACAAAGAAAACCCTACAAATTCAGTAAAGCTGTACCCATTTATATCAGAGTTTAATCCAATCCCTTATTTTCCCCAAAATATTCAGAAATTTAAAAAAGAAAGTCAGCTGCAGAATGATTGTTTTAAAAACAGATTGGTAGGGTTAATTTGACCACAACTGGATGTTTCTAATTTGCATATCCACATTACTTTTTATCATGAAGTTGATAAGTAGAGTGGAATTCAATTGCTTGAATGTAAGTATCTGCAAAACTATTCCATATGCCATAGGGTAACAGTGACATTCTCATGGGGCTGGCAAACATAACACAGAAGTGACTGAATACATGAGCAGCACTAGACACTGAGCAAGACACTTAGAACCACTTCAAGAGTTTAATTGCATCTTCAGATGAGACAGCATTTTAGCTTTTAACTCCCAAAGAGACTGACATTTAAATTACAATTTATTTTTTTTTTGTGTGTGTGTGTGTGTTGCTTTCTTCTGTCTTCAAAGAGTCTGGGTTGGTCTCTTAATAATTTTCCACACAAACAGTAATTCCAAAAATTGAATTAATCATTCATCACGTACACTTTACAGGTAGTTCATCCAACTACCTGTAAAAGTGGTGGCAAATCTTTTAATGCTTCCTTCAACATAATGAGTAAACAAGACAGGATTTTGATAGAAAGAGAAGGATTTTCTTAAGGAAAAAAGTCCAAAGTTTTTTATCATCTGCAAATCTCCTTTATGGAGTACGATATTAGAGGTTATACTTTTAGAACAAATGATTGATGTAATAAAAATCAATTATTATTCTTGTGAAATTAACGTGCATTATAATGTAAAAGCTTCTACATTGTAATTAAAGTATTAAGAGATCAATGTATTTCTGTATACAATTTGGCTCTGGGCAGCCTGGTCTGGTGGTTGGTGACCCTGCACAAAGCAGGGGGGTTGAATCTAGATGATCATTGTGGTACTTTTTAACCCAGGCCATTCTATGATTCTGTGACATTTGAGTCCTGGGGTGGTTATTTAATATATAATGAAAACAAAAATCTTTCATGTTTTTGGCAGAAAGCCAAATAGAGTTTGTTTGTTTGTTTGTTTGTTTGTTTGTTTCTCAATGAGTTCATGACATGTAAGTACAAGTTCATGCTGGAAATAAAAGCATTAAATGTATTCCAGTCTGTATGCATTGTCAGATGCATCTAGTAGAGGCAGTCACTGGTGATTAATATGCGTAAAATAGGAGCCAGCAATTGAATAACAGCTCTGTATCATTACATTTCATGCTATTTCTTTTCTTCACAAGATAAGGCTCATGTACTTAACAGAAATTCTTTCAGGTCCATAACAAGTGTACTTGATTACACAATCATGATAAAGTACCAAATGTTGCATCCATCAAAATATGATCTTCAGATAGAACAATAGACAGGATATTAGTAGACATGCCTTAAGAAATGCTGCTTTAAGCTAAGACTGGTATTTTCATATGGTGCACAGCAGTCATTTCAGTTTGACAGGACACTAGCTTGAGAACTTCCTACACTTCAAACCCTTTGAGCAATGAAGACAACTCCTTGAAGAGCTTGATTAACTTAACAGAGCAACAAAGATAAGGCAAGGTGGTTACTTCTGTTTGGACACACTGTTCAAAACCAGGAATGGAGATAAGGTACACAAACCCAGTTTAAAGGTGGGGTTGATTTTGGCTGCACAGCAATGCCTGAAGCTCAGCTCCTGAGCATTCCATTTAAAAAATCACAGAGAAGCTTAAAATATACTTTCTGTTCTTCTTGAGAGCCCTGCTTAACTTGGGAGAAAGGAAGAGAGAGCTGTCTTTGGCCTGTTCAGGGGTGTGCATGGAGGAATCACATAGGAGATGGTCCTGGTGAAAGGAGGAGTTCAGAAAAGAAAGGAGGAGTTCATTTCCAAAGATCACCTCCTCCAAGCTCAAGAACAGTTCATCACCGTGTACAAAAAATCGTGCAAAGGTGGTAGGAGTTCTACATTGATGAACAAAGAGGTGGAAGCAGAATCAAGATAAGATGAATATATCTTCAGGAGATCAAATACAGGATGGGATTCAGAGTGTCAGAACCTACCTGGAGCTGAATCTGGTGAGAGCTATAAGGATCAACACAGAAAGCTTTGACAAATATACCAGCATTTAAAAATAAAATAAAATAAAATAAAATAAAATAAAATAAAATAAAATAAAATAAAATAAAATAAAATAAAATAAAATAAAATAAAATAAAATAAAATAAAATAAAATAAAGGTTAGGCTACATTTAAACAAGCTGGACAAACACAAAAGTCAATGAGCCCTAATAGCATTCACATATGGCAGTTATCACTGCCACCTTCAGTAATAGATTTATAAAGGGGCAATCATGCCTTACCAATCTAATAGCCTTCTATGATAAGATAACTGACTTAGTGGATGATTTCTTTTACTTAATATTGCACCTTTAATATTGTGCCACATTATGATTGTCTTAGTGGTTTTACACTTTGCTTGCAGAAACCACTGAACACTGTGGCTTCTATATCAGGTTAATACTCAAGTTACAGATTCAAAAGGAAAAATAAATGGTACAGAACCTATGCTATCTTTATATGAATAATATAAAGAAGCCTATAATGGATCCAGTTATTATTTTATATAAAAGATTTTCCAGTTTGACAGTAATCCCATTTCTTACAGTCTAATTGAGTGCTTGACCTTCTTTCTTCCCCCTGAATAGGCCTTTTTATAGCTTTCTCCTACACATCTACAAGTGAAAAAAGGGGCAAAAGTTGCACTTAATCACTTTCTGCTCTAGAGATCAGAACGAGGTCAAGTGTAACTGTCCAGTATGTTAAACAGTAGAGAGAAATAATCAGAAAAGATTTGTGTATATGCATGTGGATATAGCAATACAGTTGAAAACTTTTTACAGATACAGCTCTATCTATGAAATACAGTAGCCTACTTCTGTCTCTGTTTATCATAAGGCTTTTTACACAAAAGTAAAACTGTCATCCTCTGGTGAGAAGCACTTGTAAAATATTTGAGGGACTGTGGCTTTTAAAGTTTCTGTCAATCCTTGCAAGAGTTTCAGCATAAATACATTTTTTATCTAAACATAAACATGAAAAGAAATATTACAGTTACTGATTGCAAAAGTAGAGCCTGCTGCTTACTGTTTATTTAACAAATATCTGCCAAACAGAGAGCTTCCTCCTCAAAGACTTCATTATCTAACACCCCAGCTTTCCAATTACTTTTTTTGTGTGTGTGGTTACACACATAAGCTGTTCCTTTGATTTCAGCAGTCTTCCTCTGTCTGCATTTACCTTTTCAAATGACTTTTCATGGTCTGAGTTTAAGCAGATGACAAAGTCAAAGGAAAGAAAGCTTACAAGAAAGACAAATTGCTTAGAGTATTTGGCCAAGGCTTCCTATGTTACTATGGAAGAGAGGTAGGTACTTCTTAAGGAAAGCTTCAAAAGAAGAACCTTATCTCAGGGCTTCTCACTCACCTCCCAGAAATGTCTTTCCAGCTCTATTTGCTATTTAAGAAGGCTAAAAAGTTTAGGCAAGGAAAAACTCAAAATTCAGATGCCTAAGGCACAAATTAAAATAATTCTTTATATTCTCTCTTGTTTGCAGATCAGGAATAGAATCATAGAATTACTCAGGTTGGCAAAGACCTCGAAGATCATCAAGTCCAACCGCAGCCTAACCATAGCACCCTAACTCTAATAACCCCCTGCTAAATCATATCTTTGAGCACCACATCCAAATGGCTCTTAAACACATCCAGGGACAGTGACTCAGCCACCTCCCTGGGGAGCCTATTCCAGTGTTTAACTACCCTTTCTGTAAAGTGTTTCCTAACATCCAACCTAAACTTACCTTGGTGCAACTTGAGGCCATTTCCCCTTGTCCTGTCACTTGTCACCAATGAGAAGAGATTTGCCCTGCTCTCACTGTAAGCACCCTTCAGATACTGGAAGAGAGTGATAAGGTCTCCCCTCAGCCTCCTTTTCCCCAAACTGAACAGCCCCAGCTCCCTCATCCTCTCTTCATAGGACTGATTTTCCAAGCCCTTCACAAGCCTCGTTGCCTTCCTCTGGACCTGCTCTAGTACCTCCATGTCCTTTTTGTACTGAGGTGCCCAAAACTGAATGCAGTATTTGAGGTGAGGCCTCACCAATGCCTAGTACAGGGGCAGGATGACTTCTCTAGTCCTGCTCACCACACCATTCCTGATACAAGCCAGGATGATATTGACCTTCTTGGCCACATGGGCACACTGTTGGTTCATATTCAGCCAACTGTCCATCAGCACATCAAGGTCACTTTCCATTAGGTAGCTTTCCAGACAAACCTCCCCAAGCCTATAGGGTTGTGTGGGGATGTTGTGACCAAAATGCAGGACCCAACACTTGGCCCTATTGAAACTCATGCCATTAGCCTTCGCCTATCAGTCCCTCTGGCAGATCACCACTCCCTCCCACATGGACATCCAATACTGTGGTATAATTAAAATGTAGCTTTTGGAACTGTTAGTCTACATCTCCAATTAGTCTAGAGAAGTGATGTCCTACCATGGCAAATATGAAAAAAAAAAAAAAAAAAAAAAAAAAAATTTAGTCCCCAGGATTTTAGAAAAGACACATGGTTTACTTCCTTTCTCTTGCATTTGCAAGGCACGCAGCAATGCCAGTTTGTGAAATATTTCCCTTCAGCATGAAGTAAAGCTATTTCATTAAGTGTATTTATGCTAGCATGACTAGTGCTGCAATTTGGACTCAACACTTTCTATAGCTAAAAAATATTGAAAATCAAGCTGTTTATTATAAGAAGTCTTAATGCTAGGTAGTTTTAATTTCTGTACATTGTAGTTCAGACATTTACTTGTCGGTCTTTGATAGTATGCCAGTGATGCAATCTTTGTAGTCTAGTTGGTAAGCATATTTATGATTTAAGCCTACAGAATTCATCAGATTTGTCAGCAGGCACACAAAGAACATCTACAGGGGTTGTTCCAAAAGCAATACCTCCTGTTTTATTATATTGGCCTATGACATCAGAAGAGAATGTTGGTGGTGTGGCAATAGAGGTTGAACCTTCCCAACAATATTCCATTACATTTTGATGCTATGTGACAAATGGCAGCAGAGAGGCAGTCTAACAGAATGGCGTCTGACATGGAGGTGTGTATGAAGCGAAGGTGTGTCCTTGCATTCCTCCATGCAGAAAAAATAGCACCAACTGATATTCACAGACAAATGCTGAATATTTATGGAGACCAAACAGTGGATGTGACAGCAATGAGACAACCCACATCCCAGACAGCCATGTGCAGCTTTCACACCACAAGTCTCAATCAGCTCATCTGTGCAAAAAGGCTAATGGTGGTGACTGTGTTGAAAAATAGCATTATGTAGCTAAGAATGTGCAATATCAAAGAGTGTTATTGAGTTTTTTGTGCCTGTTGTAGATTTTGTAGAAATAAACAGAAGACATTACTTTTGGAGAAACATATGTTCATATGTACATACCATGTGGTCACCTTATATCTAAAATAGTATATATGCCATATATAAAATAATATATACTTCATTCAAAATGTATATTTAATACTGACAAGTTTTATAAAAGTACATTTTGTCTTTGCATTTCTTAACATGTATACAAATATAATAATTATTTATTTTGGGGAGGGGACAATATTGAGATAAGAAAAATTATATAACATATATAGGATGAAAACACCTTTACATACAAATTTGCATTTGTCTTCAAAATTAAAAATAAATAAATAAAATCCTCTTTGAGAATCATTCATGTCTTTGACAACTAATAACTGATATATTTCTTCCAAATTTACATCATTCATAGAATAGAACCATAGAAACACCAAGATGATCACAAGATCATACAGTCCAACCATCCACCTATAACCAGTATTACCCACTGAGCCACGTCCCTCAATACAACATCTAAACATTTCTTGAACGCCTCCAGGGACGGTGACTCTGCCACCACCCTGGGCAGCTCTTGGAGTCTCAGGAAAATCTCCCTGTTCATCCACACTGGTCTTCTTACCTGCCAGCTCATCTTGTGGCACAGGGGGATGGCCTGTTCCTGCACCTTTAAACATCTTTTAAACACTCCTTATAATCATTGGCTGAAAGGAAAGCCCTTAGCACTCATGTTTCACAGTCATTATATGTACATTTATTTTAGCAAGATGTTTTCGCTGCACAGGTGGAAGAACAAAAACATAAGGAGAATCTACTTAATCTGAATGGATCCCATTTAAAATGCTGTATTACACTGAGTTTCGCTGATCAATTCAAAGAAATGTCCAATAACACCAGTGACTGATATTTTAAGCTGTTTCACTATTTTCTATGCACATTTCAAAACTGGGAAAAAAGGGTGATTGGGTGATCTGTCACTTTTTCTAGTCACATAGTTATATGAAGTGTCCCTCACTAGTGTTCTAAGATTATGGTCAACAGGCAAAAGCCGTCTCACAGTCTGTGGATTTTCTCAGCTTTTAAATAAATACTGGAAAGTTTAATCCACTCAAGAGACAGTCACCCTTTCAAAAAGCAACGCAACCCATAAGACCACAAAAATGCAGAACGGCTATTTCAAAATAAGAAAAATCTTTTATTCTGCACTTAGTGTATATGTAGTAGAAGAAAATACTGGAAGAAAATAAGCTCTAACCTTCCACTCATCTGGGAACATTTGGCCACCTTATATCAGTCTCCTGCATTCCATCTTTTTCTCAAACAATCCCATAGTATCACATAGCATTTGTTCATTCATTTGGTTTGTCTCCTTTGCTTTATTTATTGCTGTTGGACCAAGGAACCTTTTGATACTGTTTACTGAAATGAAAAGACTTGCTTATCACTATCCTTGGTGTCCCTCCTTCAGTCAGAAATTTCTGTCATTCTACTAAGACAGTACCTGTGTTCTAGATGGCTACACTGGCATGATTTCAAAGGATGACAGCTCCTTGATTATAGTAGAAGAACAATGACAAATACCCATCGGAACAGATAAGGCTTGGATAAGACGGCACAAATAAGACTGCAAAGATCACAGATTTTCATACTAATAACAACTTTGGTAAAAACACTATTTTTTTTATTTTATTTTTTAACTAGTATATCTAAATTAATCCCTAATATAGCTGCAGCTATTTCAGAAAAGAAAAATAAATAAATAAATAAAAATCAACACTTAATATATGAAGATTTCCCCCTTGCTTTTAAGGAGTAATGCATTCTGCTGCAGGCATCTTTACACCCATTATACCGAACACATACTGAGTGAATATCTGTACCCAGGGAGTGTAACAAGCAAACCTCAATAACAGACTCAGCAAGAAATCTCAGTCACTTGGATATCTTTTTGTGCAAGTCAGGCTGAGAATGCACATGGAGCAAAAGCCACAAGTAATTTGTAGCATTTCACAGTTACATTAACACCTCTAATTGTAACTGACAAGGCAATTAAGGCTAAAAAACATCCCAGTACAGAGGCTTGTACATGATGATTGTCCCACTGAAACAACCCATCATGTATTCCATTTGGAGGAAAACTGTTTCACTTTAGTTTCCACCATAGAAGCAGATGTCCCATTTCATCATGTCTTATTAAATGTCTGTGTTGTTATGTATACTATTATTTCAAAGAATTACAAGCCTTTATATGTAGCAGTTTAACAATTTTCATAAGTATCATCTATTAAAAAAAAAAAAAAGGATATTAATTGTTATGCATAATCAATTTAGATAATATTTTTTAAGAGTAATAAGCAGACAATTTTCAGAATACACATATATTTAGGATACATTATCCCCCACCCAGACAATATCACTCATGTACTGGATTCGTTCCCTGTGGAACTGGTACTATTTTATGTCCTATCTAATTAATTATATGGGAAATGCACTACTCCCTGTGGTAAGCAATGAGATAACAAATTGTGCACAAAAGCACAGTAAAATTCAGAAACAATAAATTTTCAGAAATTTCTGTCTGTGAAAAACAAAGCAATTCAAGATTTAAAGAGGAGAGAATGCTTCCAATTAGATCTATTCTAATCCTAAGGGATTAAACATTCTCTAGTAGTTAGGGTGTGTAAGATGCAAACATCAGCTGTATCTTTTGCTTGAGTTTTGTCTGAAAGGAATACAGTTTATTTGCTCTAAAACTATCCCTCAGCAGAAACTGAAACATAGCAACTAGGAATGAAGGAGATTTTTCCTTCATAAGTACATTCCTCACCCAAATTCAAATGTCAATGTGGATGCATCTGTATTTGTTTCTCTATGTAGAAAACAGATCTGTAAAATGTTTGTTATTTGGAAGAAAATAATTTCCCTTCATTTTCTGGTCACCTATTTGGGATTTAACACAAGTTAAGTTTTTTTCTCATCTGAGAACTGTCCTGCCTCATAGCTGTTGATTGTTAAAATCTGTTTAAATTCTCAGTCACATCCTACTTATCATTAATTTAGTTTATTTATATATCAAACATAAGTAATATCTGACTATAATTTACACAGCTGTGATTAAAAACACACAGGAAAAAAGCATCAAAACATTAAACCCAAATCTCACAATTTTATGCTGTACTGAAATCTTAAAGAATATGAAACAAAAAACAAAGTGCTTGAAAGCAGAATAATTAGGTAACTAGTTCTGATAACTTGTAACTAATAATAATAATAACTGGTAACTAATTAATAATTACTGGTAACTAATAAGATAATAACTAATAGATAAACAAAATGATTGGTTTTACAAAAATACTGTGATCTACATTCATGTGACAGAGGTCATGTTAAAGGTGAGTTGTTGATTTCAGAATGCACTTTTATTCTCTTTCCCAAATTTTTCTCAAGCTAGTCAAGGTACATTTAAGATAACAAATAAATATCGTGGCAACATATGAGCCTTTACAGGCTCGGAAAGCAAAGTGAACTCTTTAAGATGCCACCAAGATGTTAAGAGAACTGGAAAACGTGACCTGTGAAGAAGGGCTGAATGAACTGCTTTTTCAGCCTAGGAAAGACCGGACTGAGGGAGGATCTCATCCCAGACCTCAGTTCTTTAAAATAGATACAAAATATAAAATAAAATAAAATAAAATAAAATAAAATAAAATAAAATAAAATAAAATAAAATAAAATAAAATAAAATAAAATAAAATAAAATAAAATAAAATAAAATAAAATAAAATAAAATAAAATAAAATAAAATAAAAACTTTGCATCTCCAGGGACGCAAAGACAGAAAGAGCTAAGAGGCAGAAATTTCTTAGGGAAATGCTGTCTGTCTATAAGAAAACATTATCCACCATGTGAACAAGTAAACACTGGAATAGGTTGCCCCAGACATGTGGTGAGATCTCTGTCACTGAAAATATCCAAGATTCAGCTTGATGCAGTCCTGAGTAACTCATCTATGGGCCTGCCCTGAACTGAACTACACCTTAGTTGTCCAAACTCTTGGCTTGCCTGGGCCGCACTGGATTGCCTTGGGATTGCCTTGGGCTACATGTAAAACACACAACATATTTAATGTATATAAGTAACAAAACCTTCTATTAAAAAAAATGTTTTGTATCATAGAATCATAACAAGCTTTGTGAAAATCTACACCTGAAGTTAAGTAAGGTAAGAATTTTAAGATAATCCATTAGTTGTTTTCTGTTTGAGCTGAAAGATATTTCTATAAAAGATCTGAGATATGAAGGCTAATTTTATTTTCTTCCCTTTTCTTTGGTGCAGTGGGGAACTTCATATACTTAAATGCTGCCATGACAGTCAGAAAATCATTACTTTGAAGGAAATGGGTACGAGGTTAACAAAATAGTAATACTGGCAGAATATTTGACCTTGTTTTTGTGAAACTAATGCATCAATATATGGTTCGATTGAAGTGGTTGCAGTTCCCAGTGACTTTTCCAGATGCTCCTCAGGGATTTTTAATCTAATTTTGCTCCTCCTGTGCTTCAGCTTTGAAAATAGTTCTTAACAAATGTACATACTGACAAAAAAACAATGATGTGAATCAAGCATGACTGTGAACTGAGGAATATTTTAGTTTGCTAAGACAGGACAGGACTTATATAAGTCTAGCAGAGAGACATCACCAAATTTCTTATTGAGTTGAATGTATAATTGCAACTCTTTACATTCCATCTAAAAATCTGCGTGCTACACTGCATATGTTTCGTTTATTAGTATACTCCTATTATACTGCATTCTTAAATCTTGTCAATCAGTCATTTTTTGGCAAGTTTACATTACCAGACCTTTCATGAATATAAAGACAGGCTTACCATGAGAATTTTTAAATATATATTAATTATAACATTTTGAAATATGTACTTTTTTTTTTTTTCCTAGTCTTTTATCTGTGCTTTAGACTTTATCATAAAACATCTAACTTATTACGCTAATTTCACTTGTGGCTACTAAGTACATGATTTAGAGAATTTACAACTTCTGAGAAAAAAGGAATATTGTAGGTATAATGCGTGTCCTCTGTAAACTCACCTTTAGCAGCATGCTTGGATTAGTGAAATGGCACATTATTTGTTTAGAGCAGACACATCCAACTCACGGACTGCAGGCTGCAGGCAACCTGGCTTGGGCCTAACTGTGCCCTGCCTCCTACCCTATGCCATCATAATGGTATATGTTCCCCATTGGGCCTTACTGTGCCCCACCTCCTACCCTATGCTATCATAATGGTTATATGTTCCCCACCAAGTGATTCATCCTGATCCTGGGTATGCACCCACTGCTCAGCAACAACCAAATGCTGGTGTCCTATTAATGCTGCCTAGGCTGAAACCAGAGCAGCAAGGGTAGTGGGCAGTGCAGTGCTGACTCAATGCAAATCATTCTAAGCTAGCTAAACACAGTCCTGAGAACAGAGAAAAATAAGCAGCTGTGCTTTGTGTTTTAATAAAGGAATCTGAGAAAGGGTTGCCAAAAGAAATAATCATTCTGTTGGTATTTTTTACACTCTATTTTCAGTCAACAAAATGTACTCAACCACAAATTTTCAAATGGAATGTACAGAGTCGCAATCAGATACTCAGCTAAAAAACTTAGTCATGTCTCCATAACAGAATTTTGTCTATCTTACTAGAGAGAAATATCCCTCACTTCACAATCCGGCTCACTCATGTAATTGCTTTTTGGCAATGCATACACTTGTGAACAACTGTTTTCAAGGATGAAGCATCAGAGGAGTAAAATTTCATCAAAAATTTCTGACAAACACCCTGAGAACTCACTAAGAATGGTAGTCTCTTCCACTGAATGACACTGATGCATGAATTTTACAAAAACAGCATCAAACATCCTGCTGTTTTTATGGGTATGTTGCTTTCCTTTTATTATCTTTTAATAAAAATATGTTAAAAATTAAAATAAGCTTAGTTACTTCTCTTAGTTACTTGTATACATGCTCTTTTTCATCACTGGTGGAACTTCATAGCTAATTGTGGTGAATATGCTGAAGAAAAAAAAAAAAAGTGTTTTGTAGCTGAGAATTTGCGCTATCAAACAGTGTTATGGGGATCTTTGTATCTACTGTAGTTTCCATAGTAATAAACAGGAGGCATTACTTTCGGAGCAGTCATCATATATACAGCCCAAGACAATACCTCCTCACTGAATGCAGCTCAGGCAAGAGTAAAGGTTGGCCTCTCACCGTTTAACCATCATTACTTGTACATTGCCCCCTAGTGGTTTTACTGTGTGTGGTGGGTGCAAGAGGCACAGTTAACACTGCTCTCTGCCTTACCTTCCCCAACTTTCTGCTGTTGCCTTTGCAATTCATGCTTGAGTGGCATTAGGAAACCCTAGGTAAGCCAATGAGTCAGCCTTGCCTGCTTCTTTTTCCTCCTCCCTGAAAAGACTTAGAGGGAAGAAAATGAAATGTGGAAATACTGACTGTTCAGTAACAAGACAAGAAGGAGTTTGCCTTTGCTCTGTTCTGGACAACCTTGAACTCATGGACTAGGGAAGAGTTACAGCTGCTCAGAAATTGATTTGATACAGAAATGTTGGTCTTGGTTTCAAATCTGTTCCCTACAGCGATCAGTGCCTTTGGGGTTTTTTGTTTGTTTGCTTGCTTGCTTTTTCACCTTTCTCTAGTGTCCTCCTCCCTTTAAATGTTTAAAGTATTTCCTCATGATACACTAAGTAAATGCTGACGGTTGCCAACGCTTGCCTAACTACCATTGTACAGCTTTCCAAACACTTAGGTGACTTAAGCACAGAATGACTCAGATACTTCAATAATATAGACTGGTCTGCATTGTTCATTCTTCAAAGCTGTGAACTGATTATTTAAACATAGCTAAGGCCAAATCAAGTTCATCACTCAGCATTTGTGTTAGAAGAGGTTTAAATCATGTGGCTTAAGTAATAAGAGCTTGAAATTAAAGCAATTTTTGTGTAAAATTCAAGACACTGCTGCAAATCACAGCTCTGATCTGCTGCAGTTTTTAATTTTAATACAAATTGAGCTTCTTTGTTGCATGAGGCTTTTATATGCCATATAATGCCCTGGTTAAAACTGAAAAAAATATCTACAGAACAGAGGCAAACCCTGGAGGCTTTCACCTTAAGATACTGTGCTAGTTTACCTTTTAAATCTGAATTACAACTGCTGAAAATAACAAAAGCAAGAACAAGGTTTAATACAGGACAGACTGCCCTGAGTAGCAAAGTTCTCTGAGCCTGTAATAAGAATTTGCAGTCTCCTCCACTGGGTGGCAACCTAGGATGCAGCAACTGCATCTCCTGATACAACAGCTTTCTCCTGAGGATCACCAAAAGGAAAAATCAGTCACTGTTAACATTAACCTAACCTATTTGCTTCTCTCAGTGTTCAATTGGCAGTGCAATTGGCAGTGCAATGAATACGTGGAAAAAATGAAACTTTGAAAAGCAGCAAACGATTGTGGCCTAATCAGACTGGGTATGGATCTAATGAGTATTAGCAAAGCTCTTAAAACAAACAAACAAACAAACAAACAATTTTTTTTAACAGTTTTTCTTTTTTTCTATTCAGTTTGTCTTTTAACATGGCCATTTAATACAGGCTATACTCACATTACAAGTATTTGAAACCAATGTTGATTTCTAGCTTTCTCACACATAACATGCGTATCATTCCATAAATCATTAGAAGGAATATTTTTAGTAGTCACTTGAATTTATATCAGGAAAATATAAAATTCAATGACAGGAGTAAAAAAGCCCACTAATTCCTATGTTTGTTTCTGATTTGTTTAAAATGCTTTTTGCCTCACAGAATTCCATAGAACAAGGACTCCATTCTAGAATAGTTGTAAACCAACTCATTTTATTTTCTAAACTTATTTTTGGCAACCAAAAACAAAATCAGGCAAAATAAAAAGGCAAAGCCCACTCTGTCATCATTACATGATTAACATAATTCTAAAGAATTAACAATTAATACATGGACTGCAAAGAGGAAAAGAGTAAAGTGAAAGGCAAAGGAAATAAAATAATATGGAATGTATTGAGAACAACTGGATGACCAAAAAATATGAGGTACCAAAAGAACAAAAAATGGAAGAAATCACCTTAGAAAGAGGGGGAAAAATCACATCGACTTTATTTCCAGTAGAAAAATGACAGGAAATTATGTAACAATTTGAGCTCTTTGTACTGTATGAAAATAAGAAAAAAAAAAATCATATTTGCATTACTGTTGAGAAGCCCCTACGAATTCATAATATTTCAGCTATAATCTTTACCTCTCAACTCCTAGTTTTGATTGATCATTGAAAAGCAGATCTCTGTGGATCCACCATACACAGACCTTGATGGATACGAACATACAAGTGAGAGTGATCATTATATTATAACTGTTTTTACCCATTTGATTGTTCATCAATACCTCTTTTTTTGAGTAAGATGAAAATGATTCAGAAATATCCACTCACAGACAAGAAGTTAAAATAATTCTTTCAGAAATGTCACCACTCAGGAAGCTCAAATCTAGTAACAGCAACCACTCTCTAGGGTCAGCCAGCAGAAATTCAGAAGAAAACATCAATACTTTCTCCCTCCTCTTCCTTGTGTACAGCCTCCTAGTTTCTGGCAATTTATAGAAGACAGAATTACATCCTATATGTTATATCCTATACCATACTGATAAAGTTAGTATCAATTGTCCTTGACAAATTCTTACATTTAGTTGTCTAACCTTTCTTTGAACTCAGGTATATTTTCTGCTTCCACAATGTCTTGTGTATAACTATAGGCTTTGTAAAAAGGTATCTTCACTTGTTAGTCAGCTGAACAGAGGGAAATTTTGTTCACTCAGAACAACACTAACTAACTTCCTTGCATTCAAGATCTATTTCCTGTCTCTGGAAAGAGGGAAAAAGGCAATATTAATCCCAAGCAGTTTAAAATTTGATTTAATTCTTACAGAAAACTGCCCATCTGAACAAGTGTAGGATCTTTTTACATATGGACTCTCTTCATGTATTCCACTCCAATTTGTGTACACAGCTGAAACGAGTCTTTCCTGTCATGAGCACCTGTTTGGCTCATTATATGTGCTGCATCTATCACCCTGAACTGTTCCAATAGCAGTGTTGAAGCATCTGCCACTTAAGCTTTCTCTACAGTGGAGTTAAGATCCTAGAGGAATCTGAAAAAAGGATGCAGGGAAAAGTAATTGACTGAGCCTCGCTGATGTTAAGAAAAATTTTAGCTTCAGTGATCATCTTCTGCAGGTGGTGCACAGTGTTACACCTGTAACTTACAGCTCCCTGAGGCATAGAGTAGAAGCAACTCAGATCTGTAGTCTCTTTCTGAGAGCCATGACATGCATTAGGAATTCTTTCCATTTACTATGTTAGGGTGCAAGTTTTTTTCCCTCTGACTTGCATGTTCTTGAGGGCAAGATTCAGACTACATAAGCTTTGCAGCTCTTCTATGCTGCTCATCTTGACTCATTCCCAGTTGTTACAGAGGGTAAAAACAGCTGGTCCACCAACACTATTTAGGACATGGCACTCTTCACTAACTATACAGCCTCAGTAAGTTCAGATATAACACCAAAATTTTGCACATCTAAAAGATGTCAGTAGAATTTCATCCCCCAAATGAAGTCTTTCTTTTATACTCAAATATGGAATTTTAAAGATACAAAACCAAAAGAATCAACACTATTGACTGATTTTTTGTTTTTTACTCTCAAATATATTTGTTTACTAAGCAATTAGAAGTAGAGAAGGGATGGCACAGTGTAGCTATCAATTCCTGAATTGGCTTGAAGAATTTCCTTTGAAAAACCAGTTCTCTAGATATAAAAATACAGATTTGAAATTAAATGGTTACTGCCAAGATCTCTGTAAGTATAGTCTGTGCTGTCAAAAGGCCAAAGGGCAGCACTCCAGAGTGAGGTTTCATTGGTTTGAATGATAGTCATATATCTCCTGCACTAGATATGAATGCAGTCAAGAATCACTTGCCTTGATCTTGGAACTGCTATTCAGGAAACTGAGGAAAGTAAAGTGATAATCTGAAAACACAAAAGATCTGTTTAAAACAAACAAACAAACAAACAAATAAACAAAACTATAATGGTTTATTAAGCCTTTGTCCACTACCTGATATCTAGAATTCTATTACTATTCAGTACTGCTCTTCCATTTGGTGTTGCTGCATGTTAACCAGCCACACCAATAATAGTTTTGAATGGAACATTATTTCAAACAGCTTCTCTGCAAGGATTTTAGAATGAACTAATAATATATTATCCTAATCTAGGTAGAATATAATATGCTGATTTGATGTCCAAACTGAAAGCAACCATCCTAAGTATCTGCCGTGCTATCTGTGTAGCTTCTTGAAGTATTTCATTAAACAAACAAACAAATAAAAATATGCAGTTTTATTAGACTGTAATCTAGGATAGGCTTATTACTTCCTCTGTTATTGCTGACTTTATGTGTAATTCAGAGAAGGTTTTTAAAGACATCAGGATATTAAAGCGAGACATATTAAAAGGAGACTTACAAGAAACATACTAGTGTATGAGAACATAAGCTTACCTCAGATGTTGCTGTCATTGTAATTGGAAAAAAAGGACAAAAACATCAGTTTTCATAACACTACATAAGATCTGGATATTTAAAATAGAGAAAATATAGAATTTTTCTGTTTTTTCCACAACCATCCTAATTCTTTCCAAATATATTCCTATTTTTATTTAACCCTCATAATATTTTTATTTAACCCTCAGATAAGATTGCATACCTTATTCTATAGTGTGTTCTGTCTTTGATCAAAGTTTCTATGAAAATGCAAGCAGGTTACTTGGTCCTGCAGAATCCCACAGTTATCCTGCAGTTATCTTCATACATCAATTTGACCAAAAGACCAGCACTACCAAAAACTGATCAGCACTGCTGCTTATTACTTTAGAAATGGATAATTTAAAAAAATGTATTATTATTATTTGTGAAATTTTTGCTTATGCAAAATGGTTTAGGACCAATCTCCATGTTTAACACATAGTGTTCAGCATGTTTTGTTTTTCCTCTCAATATAGATACTTTGTAGTAGTTAAGTATATCTGATTTTCTAGATATTTTAGACTTACATAATGTAAATTCTATCACTACTTCTAGACATCTACATTAATGATCTTTAGAGCAAATTGAGAGAAACATGACCTTCTAGGAAACTCTATGCAACTACTTAAAGACTAAATGAACTGTATCCTGCAAGGGCCCATTTATCTCTTTACCGAAAAAAGGTCAAAAAGCCAATTCAGATATGCATTTCTTCACAAATACCTAAAGTAGGAGAGATAAAGAATATGGCAAGTATCAACAGTGGAAGTTCTTATATATGTACAAGACATTAATGTTGCCAAAATATGTGTTTAAAAATTAGCAAGACAGGGACTTCATCCACAAATTCCATTGCTATATATGTAGGATAAGAAGCAGTATTACACACTAAAATGCTACAGTGCATACAGGAAGCACATATGAAGAATCTGTACAGTCTCCAGTCCAAGTTTAATTGCTTCTTTCACCTGCACTTCACAATATCTTCCTATATGGCATCCTGTTGAACTACTTTCACATTTAGACACTTTCTTGACTAGGTTACTTACTAAGCCTGCAGTATGGCATATGTAAGTGCATTTGTGTCTCTTTTTCACAAATCATAGAATGGCTTAGGTTGGAAGGAACCTTAAAGATCATCTAGTTTCAGCATCTCTATTGTGGACACAATTGCCAATGACTAGATCAGACTTCCCATCCAACCTGATCTTGAACACCTCAAAGGATGGGGCATGCACAACTCCAGGCAGATAGTTCTAGTGTCTCACAGCACTCTGAGTAAAAAATTTCTTCCTGATATCTAACCTAAATCTCCCTTCTTTTAGTTTAAAACCATTTTCATATCACTTGTCACATCACTATCAGACCATGTAAAACATCAGTCTCTTTCCTGCTTATAAGCTCTCTTCGAGTACTGGAAGGCCAAAATGAGGTCTTCCTGGAGCCTTCTCTTCTGCAGGCTGAAAAAGTGCAGCTCTCTGAGCCTATCTTAATAGGAGAGATGGACCAGATCTCTGATAATTGTTGTGGCCCTCCTTTGGACCCACATAAACCACTTCACATCTTTCCTGTGCTGGGGACCCCAGGCCTGAATGCAGCATTACAGATACTCTAGAAGGGCCCTCATGGCAGCCTAGTAAAGAGGGACAATCACTTCCCTTGCCTTGTTGTCTAATCCTCTTTTGATGAAGCCCAGGACACATTTGGCATTCCAGGCTGCAAGCACACACTGCTGGCTAATGTCCAGCTTGCCATCCACCAGTAACCTGAAGTTCTCCATAAGGCTACTCTCAATGAGTTCTCCACCTAGGCTGTACACGTACCTGGGACTGCCACAACTCAAGTGAAACACCTAGCATTTGACCATGTTGAATCTCAGTATGTTCACATGAGCCCACTTTTCAAGCCTGTTCAGGTCCCATCCTTTCCTTCTATTGTGTCAACTGCAACAATTGGCTTGGTGACATCAGGAAACTTGCTGAGGGTACACTTGATCCCACTATCTTATGTCAGTGATAAAGCTGTTGATGAGCACTGGTCCCAACACTAACCCCTGGGAGACACCACTTATCACCAGCCTGCACCCAGACACAGAGCTGTTGATCACAACCCTCTGTTTGTGACCACACAACCAATTCCTTATCCTCTGAATACAGATTTCAAATACATATCACTCACTCCAACTTAAAGATAAGAATGTGGTGCAGGACCGTAGCAAAGGCCTTGCACAAATCCAGGCAGATAACATCAGTTGTCCTTCCTTTGTCCATCGATGCTGTTATTCCAACATAGAAGGAAATCAGACTGGTCAGGCATGATTTGCACTTATTGAAGCCATGCTAGCTGTCTTGGATCACCTCCTCATCTAATGTGGCATAAATTTCCAGGAGGATCTGTTTCAAGATGTTCCAAAGCACAGAGGTGAGTGTCACCAGCCTGTGATTCCCCAGGTCTTCCTTCCTCCCTTCCTTCTTTAAAGATGGAAGTGACATTTCCCCTTTTCCAGTCACCAGGGTCTTTGTCCTGACTTTTCAATGTGGAGAGTGACTTGGCAACCTCATTAGCTGGTTTCTTCAGAAACCATAGATGTGTATCATCTGACTCCACAGACTGGTACTCATTCAGTGTTGTATGTGGTCTCAAACTTGCAGTTTGCTTACAGTGGAAGGGATTTTGTTTCTCCAATGCTTGTATAGTCATTCAGGGACCCAAGAGACATGAGAAGCCTGATGGCCTGTGAAGACTAAGGCAAAGAACTCACTGAGTACCTTAGCCTTCTCCACGTCTTTGAATCCATTTTTTCCTTCTCTATCATACAAGGTACACACTCTTTTGCTCATCTCTGCTGACCAATGTGCCTGTAGAATCCCTTCTTGTTATTTTTCACATCTCTAGCCAAGTTCAGTTCTATCTGCATCTTGGTTTTCCTGATCCCATCTCTGCATATCTGGATGGCATTTCCATATTCTTCCCGTGACACCCATTCATTATTTTTATCTTCAGTCTTTTTCTTAGAGAACTATTACTGATTTGTGCTTGTCTGCATGGGTAAACTCAAAACATCACTTACAACATATTAAAGATGCAAATGCAAACGGACCAGCAAAGCATCATTAAATTTCTGAGATACCACACTTTCATAATTAAAATTCTTTCTGAATCAAAGAGTCCTCAATTTGGTTTGTTATTCAAATAACTGAGTAAAAAATGAGCTAACAACACTGATTTCTGAATTCACAAGCATCATTAATTTCCCTGAGTGTCAACATGTAGTCAAGTGCTAAAAAATACTTAGACCCTGAGAATACATTGTAGAATAGCTACTGCTAGAATAGAACGGTCTCTATAACAAATGTATGCCAATTTGTGCCTCCCATCATATAATCCTAAAGGAGTATAAGAAGAAGAGCTGCAAAGGGAGATAAGAAATTGTAACTTTTATTAAAGAGAACAGAAAATGCAGTACTTTTGAAGTAGATGCTCACAGACACAGTTGTGAATGGCAGATTAGTTTTACTTCATTAAGAGGGAAACACTGATTCTATTAACTGAAAAAGCAGCAAGAAGAATTTGATACAGTTGGAAAGGACAATGCCCATTCCTATTAAAAAAAAAAAAAAAAAGGAAAAAAAAAAAGATCTGACATTCTTTGAAATGCATTAATAAAATTATATGAATACGTATTAATTATCAACTGTATTACAAAATGCCATTAATTAAATGAGACCATATGCATAATAATTTACCAAATATCCACTAACATAGGACTACAAAGCAAAATAGCTCTTTATACATAGACAATAATTTACTGCAAACTACCACAATTAGACACATTAAAAAAAAATTAAAACAAACAAACAAAAAAACAAACAAACGGTGGTTTTCTCATAAGACCAGCCTCCTAATCAGTTCCTAGGTCTCTAGAATTAAATCTGCTCAAAAATAACAAAAGTAACTAAGCCTCCTATAAAGACGTAAAATCAAGCAAGCAAACAAACAAACAAACAAAAAAACAAGCCAACCAGCAGAATCTTTTCACTAGTATAGATCTGGTTGTTGCAGGATGCTCATTGAAAATCTCACCTACAGATCTGTCAAAAGCCTTTAGCTGACACAACTTATCATTGCTAAGATGGGAAGGAAAATCTGTAAAATGCTGCAGTGGTGAACACTTGTGCAGCCATCAGTACTTCAAGGTTTCCTACCTGGACTGTTATGCCTGCATTTTGATACATTGCCACTGTGAACACTGCAGTGAAAGAGAATCCCTGAGGTTTTTCACAACTCAAATATTATTTATATAACACAGTGAGTGCTGTTGTATTAAACTACCGTGGTTGGGGTGATAAATAATTTGCTTTTAGAAATATGAAGTACTTCAGAACATCACTGCATGGAAGGGGTCTCATTGTGAAATCTCACTAAACATATTATTCGAAAAATATCTTGTATTTCAAACTTGAATTTATTTTATAAAAGCTTTAGTCAGGCACTAATACAAAAATCTTCTGTCTAGTATAATCTGAAATGATTCATGGTTATTTATTTTATGCTTGGCTTATTTTTGAAGAATGTAGCAAATTCTTTTCCTGAGTAAAAATGTCAAGCCATACTATACAGAAAGTGATCAATTTTTTGTCTCCACCGTTGTATGTCATGAACTATGAAAAAGTGGCCCTGAACTCCCCGGAAAAAACCCCTACCAGGCAACAGATCTCTAATTCTGGAGTATATATAGTGTGTACATATATATATATATATAGTTATTTTTTGAGGCTGTGTAAAATGAATATCTAACACTCCAGAATGAAGTTATTATGATGACAGAATTCAAATATTTCTATAAGTTTGGTCAATGTTCTTTCTCTCCTACGACAAACACTACAGAAAACTATATTTTTGTTCAAGAAGACAGAAGGAAAAACAGATCATTTATTTAGAGGTAATCAAATGAAATATGCTGAAAACTGATATTACAGTTATTAAAGCAGGAATATTTTTATGTGTATATTTCATGACAAAATAGAGAACAAAATCCACAAATAATTTAAGCAAAGGAATTATATGCCATTTAATTTTTTCCCTTAAGAACAGATTTGGATCTCCTAAAAGCAAGTGACAGAGGGATCAGAGTTACAAATATTAAATATATTATGTAGTTTTTATACAATCTATCATCAAATCAGTATTATTTTTTCTTCTACTATTTGTCTTCCTCTGAAATAGCTTAGAATCCCACTTTAAATCCCAAATTCATTAAGCTAAGCAAGAACAGTATTCAAGATTTCTCACAACATAAGACAACAAAACGTTATACCGGAAAACTAGTAAAGAGACAAATACCATTATTTTATTATTGGATTACATGTTGCTGACAGAAACAGAAATGCCTTTTGTTTTATACATTGATGGTGATAAAGATTCTCATGAGACCCACTCATTCTTCTTGTAATCAAGATAGGACATTAATGATGTTTCTTTTGGGGTTGGTGGTGGTAAAAATAATGGTGCTGATGATAAAACTATTGGTGTTGCTGATTAGACATAAAATATATCCTGACACCAGCACTTTTTCAAATGCAAATTTATAAATTGTAATGAAAGAATTCTCCTGAATTCAGGGAAAAGTATATAACAATTCTGGTTAGTTTGTCTTGTCTTTGCTAGTTGTTAGGAAGTGCATGTTTATAGTTGCCTTTCTTTGGGCATCTCTTACTGATCCTTGTTGGCAACAGCATATTAGGAAAAGCAGTAGAAGCCACAATGGGCTATTCTGATATTTCAAGTTGATCAGCCAAATGTTTTGCATAGGTGGCAAGTGGTGCCTTCAATAGTAATTTTAGTTCTGCCTTGTTATAAAGTAAGAACTATCTAAAAATAAATAAATAAATAGTAATAAAACAAACAAATTTATTTATATAACCATTTATCTGGTTTTGTTGGCTGAGAAATGATGCAGGATTGTACTTTTATTTCAGAATACTTAAGAATAGTAGGAGAAAAATCTTTTCCCCAGCCTAGAAGCTATGCCAAAGCTAAACATTTATTTGATGATAGATGCTTATTATAATCACTTTCTAACAGCTTGCTCAGCAATTAAAATCAATCGTGCTGTTTGATTCCTCTTAATTTGGATACTTTTGATATGTATTTTGTATGAAATTCTTCCTCCCAAACTTGATTAGCTGTTTTTAATAATCTCCATTACTTTTGAATCCTTCAACACATGTAATTTTACTATTTCCTTCTCTCACATCTATTATAGTTTCAGTAGAATCACAGGTCTTGAGATGTAAAATACACATACAGCTCTCCCCGGTGGATGTTTAATTCACATTCCAGTTATGTGCTCCAGACAATCAAAGCTGTATAAATGTCAGTTAAATCTATCTCCTCCTCTTTCCTCCCCATTTGCACAATTCCTGTTAGCTGTATAAATAAGTAACTACTGAAATTCTGAACTTCTTAATGCAATTATCTTCAGATGCTTTGGTATGCATAACTTACCAATTGTAATTTCTCTTTTTCCACTGAATCTCATGAAACCTATAACACTAAAGTCTGTGTATATCATCACAGGATTCAGTTATGCCTATAAAATAGACATTTTCATAACCAGCCATTGTAGTCACACAGCTGTCTAAAACAGTGGAAAGGCTGAAAGTGGAAAGAATCTATTTGAAGTATCATCCCTCATTCTGCAGTGAAATGGACCTTGTGAGAATAGTCTTGCTCCTGAAAGATTTGTCAACTACAAATCTTGCCTGACGTTTACAGATTCTTAGTTTTGATAAAAATGTGACCCTATATCTGTATGCTATAGGCTAGACTCAGAACAAGTACTATTTTCAGAATCAAGGACAACACAGTCATGACATTATGGATATTAAAAACCACACACACACACACACATTAAAAAAAAAAAAGAAAAAAAGAAAAAAGCAAAAAGGAATTATCAGAAGCATATGAAATGTAAACTGCTAGGCAAGCAATAATAACCTCTTTTCTATTTCTCTGACATTTTCCCATCCATACTTGATAATCACTAGGTGATATGAAATATGGTGAAAGCTATAAGATTTGCTTGAAATGCAATATTACAGCTGTTAAAATCCTAACTTACTTCCTTTATAAAAATGCAACGAAAAGGAGAAAGAAGAGCAACAAAGACTTTTTAAAATCACATCTATCTTATGTTTCCAGTGATTTTTGCTGCTTCAAAATAGAATCACAGACACAGCACACAGCAAGCATTTAGCAATCTCTTCAGGCGCTGCTACACTTGCATTAGCATTATGTAGCCTATGGCATTGCTTTCTCGTGTCAGATCCAAAACTTCAGTCAATAACTGCTATGGTATGCAATTTTGAAATAGAAGGTTAAAACAGGGATGAATAATGTTGAAACAAACAAAATTCCTTTACATTTAATTAATTTGTACACTGTAGATTTTTCCATCCTCTCCCTCAGTGGCTAGGAACATTGCATGGACAAATTCAGCAATACCTTTACTTATTACTCTACTAGTTAGGAGGGAGAGGTTAAAAACAGGAAAAAAAGCAAGTTTACAGATTCAGGTTTTCTTCAATATTTACAGAGGAAAGCAGCCATGCCTGCTCAGGTCATTATTGCTTCTAAAATGTCACAGTATCCTGGGATCATGACAACAGAAGTTGAACAACAAAGGATTTAGATATTACTAGAATCAGAATCAGAAGGCTGAAGGAGATCTTAGGAGGCTATCCAATTCACCTTTGTATCTCCATGGAAAAAATAAATAAATAAATAATGGCTTTAGCTGACTTATTAGACATTACTTTTTTACATTATTACTTTTTCTGCCTGAACTTAAACAAGAAGGCAAATGCCAGGCCTCTTAACTGCCTACTTTTGTCCCTCATTGTCCTCATCACTAGAAGATTAATATTTAATCTAACTACATTTTAAAAGTTTGCTACATATTCTAGCCATTATCTGTTTCTCTGGATATTTTCCTCCCTCTTAGCAACAAATCTAGATCTTTCACTCCTTTAACTCTTTTTTTTTTTTTCTTTTTTTTTTCCTGGTAAGCTGAGTTTTCTAGATTGTTCTCATAATGCTTTTGGGAGTATTCTTCAAGTATGCCATAATATTCCTGAAAATCATATACCTGGGCTTGTGCTGAGTTTCATCAAGATTGTCTTGGAAGACTTGCCCCAGTTTTTGTGTTGTATTTTGTGCATGTATTCATTTAAGCTCTTCTAAATTGATGTGTCTGCGCACTGATTAGTTCAAGTTCCCATTGCCTGATATCTTCATTTCCCTTCAAAATGTCCATGAACATCACCACTTTCAATGCAATTCACATCCCATCAAATCTCTTCACTATTTGATTGATTCATTAATCTATTTCAACCATCATTTTTCAGTACAGTTGTGGGGCAGAATCACCAAATTACAGAATTGTAGGGGTTGGAAGGGACCTCTAGAGATCATAGAGTCCAACCCCCCTGCCAAAGCAGGTTCTCTACACCATGGGCAGAAGCCTTTCTTGCTCAAACATATTCCCCTTGTGAATTTATTTGAGTCTGTTGAGCATATTTCTGAGACTGACTTTCATTAAGTCCCATCACTAAACTGTGCCCCTTGGTGCCATGTTCATACATCTTTTAAATACTTCTACTGATGGGGACCTCTTATGTCTTATTTTTCAGTCCTTTCACCAGCAATATCCTTTCTGTAGTGAGAAGCCTAAAACTGAACACAATATTCAAGGTGCTGCAAACTATACACACATCCAAGCCATGAGCATCTAGAAAAATACTGTGAAAAATGGTGTCAAAAGCTTTACCAAAATCCACATAGACAACATTTACAGCCTTTCCCTTATCTTCTAAGCAGGTCATCTTGCCATAGGAGATGAGGTCATAGAAGGAGACCACATCAGCCAGGCAGGACCTGCCTCTCAAAACCCAAGTTAAAGCAGCAGTCTGTCACTTTTCTGCTTTTCTGCTTAGTACCAGCTCTCTCATACTTTATTAACTCACCTTACAGCCTATGGCCACCTTCTTTGATAATACCCACACTTAGTATTAGCAGATCTGTATAAAACATAATTGCAACTAACCTCTTAATATTGAGAACTCTATCATCTGCTGAAAGAAATACTTATTTTCTTGATGAAAGTAATGAAGCATAGATACTGTGAAAGTCCATCTGACATCCACAAATGTTAGCATTCTATAAGTTGTGAAACATTCTGATTTCAAACACAGTCAGCCAAGTGCAGAATAGTTTATTTTTTCTCTTTTTTTTTTTTTTTTTTTTTTTTTTGCCATTGCTACTGAATAATGCCTCTCAAGCACGATTGTATGTAAAATAACAAGCGGTTCACCTTTAAAATATTTTATCTTATCTTAGTATTTGAACTTATAGTTCTCATCTGAGAAACCACATATATAAGGAGATTAGTTCATTCCTCAGTGCTAAAGAAAATTTTAAGCAAATATCTTCAGATCCTTACCACAAACTACATATTAAAAGAAGCACTGTATATAAATCACATACACTCAAAAAAAAAAAAAAGCTATTTTTTTTTTCCAATTATATTTTGCAAATGTGAGTCAGTCGTCTTCTTCTAACCACAGTATGGTTAAGCTCCATAAATGTGAAGGAGAAATGTCTGAGGAAAAAAAAACAGATTTTTTTTACTGTTCTCAGATGAAGCCTAAGAAACCCATTCTGACTTGTTTTTCAATCTGTTTTTGACACATACTCAGGGAAATGATGCACTTGATTCCACATGGAAGTTATTTTAGAGAAATGAAAAATGCAGGGTAGGAAAAAAAAAAATACAGAACAGAGTGAAAAAGGTACCTTTTTACAAGATCTTCTCCATTCCAACATGGGATACCATCCGCAGCTGCCAACTCATTACCACATAGCTGATCAGCCAGGCCACCATAAAAGGCTCTGTAGAGGCGAAGGTGGCTGATAAATTCTCTGTACAGAGGAATATGGAAGCAATTGATAGTGTCAATCAACAGTATTATACAATACTGCAGTCGTGCATTTCTACGAGAAGATACAGAATATGCTTTTTCTAAGTAGTCTCTTGGTTCCAATGATTTTTTTTTTAAATCAATTTGCCAATTTTCTGTTACCTAATTAGGATTCCCTCAGGTACATTTCAGTAGTTCACAGAGTTGATACTTTCATTTGTGAAAATTAAACAAAACAATTTGTTCATGCTTTGGAACAGGAATTATTTTCCTACACTCTGAAATTTTCTGGTATAGTTCTGATACAATCTGCAACGTTACACTTGTAGAAATGTAGGTTTCTCTTTTACTTTTATTTATTTATTTATTTATTAGGCATAACAAATTAAAAAATAGGTGTTTATTGTCACCTGTTTTTCAGCACTATCAATCTGTCCCCTGCACAGTTATACAAGTAATAGAAAGAGTACCAGTTAGAGTTATGGGGAATTCATGATTTAGGTAGAATGAGTTTAAGATGTAGACATTAAATATTTAGTAGATATTTAAATTACTGTCTGAAAAATGACATTAATTTTATCGCCCTATGCTGCTAAGTTATAAATTATGTATTGCTATTTTAAATAATTGCCAAGATGCCCAGAGCTGATAGTAAGTTTTTATACTGAAATCAAAAGAAATCAGTGGGTTTCTTTAGTTAGTATATTTGTAAATAAATTGTGATATTTATGTTTATAATTTCTTTGCTTATTTACTGAAAATCTCTTGCTGGGAGACTAATCCCTGCTGTGAAAAATTAAAATACTTATTTATTCAGGTTTAGAATTTCACAGTATATGAGTTATCTATGACTCTCAGGCACAAAGGAGAATTGTGCCAACAAATTCTGTACTCATTGCTCTATAAAACCAACAAGCTTCAGTTTATTTTACCTTATTGAATGGCATTTGGAGTTGTAAAAATAAATAAATAAAAAGTTCTAGACATTTCCAAATGTTTAGTTATTGTAGATCTAAAATGAAACAAGGAATTAAACTCTTAATTATTGTTTACTATAAACTAACACAGAAAAAACATGAGTATTCTATGCAGTCCATTATTAGAATACCAGAAGACTCTATACAAAGCATAGAGATTCATAATTTCTATAACTATTTAATGCAAGCTGATTGTATTAGTATATCTAAAACTGCAGTTCTGAAAATCTCAGAGTCATTTTTTAGTGCATATGTGCAATATATTTTAAATACATAAATATGATTCATCTGTGCTCTCCCAACCATGGATAGTTATAACCTGTACTTCTCTGTCCCCAAAGTTGCATTTTCAATTTTACATTGAGTAAGACTGCCTTTATGTGTTGGGCTTATGTTCTGGATGAAAATTAGTGATTAGAGTCTTCTCATAGAAACTAGCTGGAATTTCTTTTGTACAATCAATCCATCCAATTAACTCCATACAGAAATGGAAATAAATAGAGCTGCAATCATATCTTATGACAAACTGCATTCTAACAGAAAAGTCGGTTATTCAGTTTATTAGCAAACACAACCCGAGGCAAAGATGAAGTTAATGTATAAGTAATAACTGATTTCAACCCCTGTAGATGTCTGATCAAAGTAGCTAGAAGGGCAGATGGTCTGAATGTGAATTTTCACATCATCATCTTCTAGCTCAGACAGCATGTAACTACAGGCAGTTGAGCACAAATGTGCAATTACAGTCAGTGGAAGCTACTAATATTTCTCAGCAGTTTATTTGGAAATGGTTTTTTTTGGTGTTTTTTTTTTTTGTTGTTGTTGTTTTTTTCTTTTGTTTATAATTTCATCTGCTCGGGATGCTGAAGTTTAAACTGTCTGATAGTGAAAAGTTCAGACAGAGATAGTCCAACATATACTTCAAAATGTAAATTTTCATCTGAAGCTGAATATGGTATATGAATATGGTATATGAATATGGTATATGAATATGGCAGAGGTGGTAGCCGAGCCACTTTCCATCATCTATCAGCTCTCCTTGTTGACTAGTGAGGTCCCGAAAGACTGGAGGCTTGCCAACGTGACTCCCATTTACAAGAAAGGTTGTAAGGAGGATCCGGGGAACTACAGGCCTGTTAGCCTCACCTCGGTTCCAGGGAAGGTTATGGAACAGATAGTTTTGAGGGAGATCATGTGGCATGTGCGGGATGGTCCGGGGATCAGGCCTAGCCAGCATGGGTTCATGAAGGACAGGTCCTGTTTGACCAACCTGATCACGACTGACACGACTGGTCACGAGTGGTGTTCCCCAGGGATCGGTGCTGGGGCCTGTCCTCTTCAATATCTTTATTGATGACCTCGATGAGGGCATTGAGTGAGCCCTCAGTAAGTTTGCAGATGACACTAAATTAGCTGGGAGTGTGGATCTGCCTGGGGGTTGCGAGGCCCTACAGAGGGATCTAGACAGGCTGGAGAGCTGGGCTGAAGCCAATGGGATGAGGTTCAACAAGACCAAATGCCAAGTCCTGCACTTCGGCCACAGCAACCCCAGGCAGCGCTATAGACTTGGGGCAGAGTGGCTGGAGGACTGTGTGGAGGAAATGGACCTGGGGGTACTGATTGATGCACGGCTGAACATGAGCCGACAGTGTGTCCAGGTGGCCAAGAAGGCCAACAGCATCCTGGCTTGTATCAAGAATGGTGTGGTGAGCAGGACTAAGGAAGTCATCCTGCCCCTGTACTCGGCATTGGTGAGGCCTCACCGTGAGTAGTGTCCAGTTTTGGGCACCTCAGCACAAGAAAGATATGGAGACACTGGAGCAGGTCCAGAGAAGGGCAACGAGGCTTGTGAAGGGCTTGGAGAATCAGCCCTACGAGGAGAGGCTAAGGAAGCTGGAGCTGTTTAGTCTGGGGAAAAGGAGGCTGAGGGGAGACCTTATCGCCCTCTTCCAGTACCTGAAAGGTTCTTACAGTGAGAGTGGAGCAGGTCTCTTCTCACTAGTGACAAGTGACAGGACGAGGGGAAATGGCCTCAAGTTGCTCCAGGGCAAGTTTAGGTTGGATATTAGGAAGAACTTCTTTACAGAAAGGGTAGTTAGGTACTGGAATAGGCTTCCCAGGGAGGTGGTTGAATCGCCATCCCTGGATGTGTTTAAGAGCCTTTTGGATGTGGTACTCAGGGATATGATTTAGCGGAGGTTTTTTTAAAGATGGGGTACTGGTTAGGCTGCGGTTGGACTTGATGATCTTCAAGGTCTTTTCCAACCTGGGTAATTCTATGATTCTATGATTCTATGGAAAAATTAGGGAACCTGTAGGAGTCACACATTTAATTGAATCCTTTTGTTCATTTCCTTTTCTTATAATCATTGTCATAAATCAAATCTGCATCATTTGGGAGAAGCCTGTTCTTTCCTGCTAAACTTGTGAATGTGGCTGGGAGGTATACAGCAGGTAAAGTGGATGACTGGGACAACTTTGCTTCCTTAAAAGCAAGCTGTAAGCAATTGCTGAAGTTGCTCTTCTCCCCCAGGAGTTGTTACAGTTGCCATGGGAATATAAAGAAAAACATTAAGTGATTGTGACAAATAAGGAAGTAGATGATCCAGGAGGTAGCAAGCAAAAGTGAAATGAACTGTAAAGTTGCTAAACTGAAATCTGTACCAATCACAATCTCCTTCCCCCAGCCCCCCGCTTCATTGTTTTTTACTGTCCGCTCCTCTGATGTCCTATAAGTTCCCCCCTGAGGTCATCTCAGACATCACATTTTTACATCATGGAACAGTCCCAGATGAAGTCAGATATTAGAATGTGGAATAGATATTGACTGATGAAATTCTGCGCCAACCAAAACAAAATTATCTTTTGCATCTCTTTCCCTTCATTATTTCATGCCATTGCTTTGAATATAACCTATTCTGTTGTAAAATTAATGGCTTACTTTATTCTTTTTTTCTGGCTGTAAAACTAATGCCTTACTTTCTTCTGCTGGCAAGGGTTTCTTCAACGTCTCTTGAGAACATCTTCAGTCCTTGGTTATATTTGTTCTGATCAAAAGAGCAATGTGGAGACTGTGTAGGCTTCCTTACAGGTGGGCCACACACCTTGTTCACCTAAAAGGAAAACAGACATTAAGGAGTAAAGAGCATATGTAAGAAAAATATATATTTTGTTTCTCTTTATTCTGTTGAAGTCCATTTTAGCATGAAAATACATGGACACATCATGAAGATTAGCTAAGAAAAATATGATTAATTATCATACTTGTCAACACTGTGTCCACAGTGAAAGCAGAAAACGCACAATTGCATTTCATTTTGTATAAGAAAAATACAAATGAAATCACTCCTTTTGAAGGAATACAAGGTGTATAAGCAAGCTACATGTATTTTACTGATGGTGTTTTTTTTCCTTCCTGTCAAGAAACTGCTATGCAGACAGTAACAGTAACCTCAGAGATCATGACATGTAATGCAGCATATTTCTATTTTTCAGCAATAAACTCCAATCATATTTTCTAATATGCATTAAACTCTGTGATTTCTTTCAGGGTTGATGAATTGTTACAGCATGTTCAGCACAGTTACTCGGAGCATACACTGAACACTTAAGCATGACGGAAACTTGCATTACAACTTTGGAAGATGTAAATTTAATGATCCGAGATGCAAGTTTAATGATTCAGACCATAGATGCTGAAAATACTAACTGATTTTATACGTCTGGTTTTCTGATCTATATGTCAATACATATGAATTAATATGAGCTTTTTTTAAAAAATGTAATACTGAGCATTTTCTGCTATAGAGGATATCAATCCATGTTCACAGCTCATTATTCTTCCTAGTCACTAAAGAAAAGTAATTAATGCCATACATATTTATTAAACAAGACATACTTCATGCTGAGGATCATATCAGACAAGATATTAAGCAGACAAAACAGTACATATATTTTGTGCATGCTCTACTGAAAAACTAATACTGCATGTGATTTATTAAAACTTGTTTTCAATACATAGTCAACCTTGTTAAAATAAAAACAGAAGAATTCACAGAGAATTTAAAATAAAATGTCATTACATTCACCCTGACTGAAATGAACAAATAAAGAAAACCAGAAGTTTTTATGATCACAGTGCCTGTCAGTATGGACAATGCCCATTTTATATATTATATGCTTGCTTCAGAGTGTTTATAACTGTTCACGTGGATTGATAGTGATAGAACAAGGGGGAATGGCTTTAAACTAAGACAGGGGAGGTTTAGGTTATATATTAGGAGGAAGTTTTTCACTCAGAGGGTTGTGACACACTGAAACAGGTTGCCCAGAGAGGTTGTGGATGCCCCATCCCTAGAGGCATTCAAGGCCAGGCTGAGTGTAGCTCTGGGCAGCCTGGTCTGGTGGTTGACAACTCTTCCCATGGCAGGGGAGTTGAAACTAGATGATCTTTGAGATCATTTTCAACCCAGACCATTCTATGATTCTATGATTCATTCTCTTTGAGTCAATGCCTCAAGAAATGTTTTGTGCCATTTGGGAAATATTGCATTCACTTACACATTTACAAGTAAACCGTAGTTTCAAATATAAAATCTTTCTTAAATGTAATCTCAAACTTCATATTCATAAATACTGTCAAAATCTCAAAATCCAGTTGTTATCTGAAATGTCGTTTTAACAAATAGCCTTTTTTTTCTTTTTTTCTTTTTTTTCTTTTTTATTTTATTTTATTTTATTTTATTTTATTTATTTATTTTTCAAAAGACATCTGTGGAAAATTCTGAAAACAGCATTAGTTAAATTGAAAAAAGTGGTTATGCAGCACCACACACACCTCTGTCATTGCCATAAAGTACACATCATACTCATAATGCTAAGAGCTGTTCTGTTAATGGTAGCGATATCTCTCACAGCTGAAAGTTACCTCAGTAACCTTTAGCAAAGTCACTTACTTACTTCTTCAGACATAGTTTCTTCAGGATGAGCATGTATAAGCAGGTACTCTGATGATGCCAGTCTGTTATCATTCCCATATCTCTTATATCTAAAGCACTGGGAACACTGCCTGCCTGAGTAGCTGACTACTGTGGTGTCAATTACTTCTTGTTAAATGCATCATACAGTATCATTCACTAATCTGTTTCTTTTTTAGTGCTGACTGCTGGCTGTCATTATTATGCCATACTCAATACACTAACTGTACACGGGTGGCAAATGGGCTTTTGCTTTCCTTACTGCCACAGTGTCTTCAGTGAACTGCCGCTGTTCCCATGAAAAGGTCATACAGTATTATCTTGCCTTCAGGTGCCCACTGTGTCTGTGAGCCAAAAAATTTAAAACTGAAATGTCAGACTTTCATTTTCCAGTAGAAAGTTGATGATACATTAAAGTAAAATAAAATAAAATATAAAATAAAATTTAAAGTCTAATAACGTATAATAATGGTTATAACCTCTAATAAATGTCTACTTTTTTTTAAGATGCATTTTTCAAGTCTCTAGAATTAGTACATGGCACACGTATAATGTCACTTAGTTTATTTCCACTGTTTTCAGAAGAACTATAACATCCATTAGACACACCATTTCAGTCTTTGGGCTGCAAAGTTAACCTTTCAAGCATAAAAAATCATCCAAAATCATCCAGTGCTATTACTGCCATTCTTCAGAGACACAGACTGCATGGAACTTTGAGAGAAGGGGAGTGCGCTCACTACATGAACGATCATTTTGCAGCAATATTTGATCATAATGTATTCTTATCGTCTTCCACTTCCACTGAAACGTTTCCACAAAAGGAGCATTTCTTGACCTCAAATAAAAATAAAAAATAAAAATAAATAAATAAATAAATAAATAAATAAATGAAAGCTTGAAGTATAAACTGATTCTCAGAGGGAACTGAAAATACTCTGATGAAAGTAAGACTGAAAAAATGCCTCAAAATATTATTCAAAAGAGAATTACAAATCTAGAATTTCAAGAATTAAAAACTGCTGTAACATTTTAAAACAGACAAGCCCATTCAATTAGTTGATTTCTTTCCCCCCCCTTCTTTGGTCAAATGTTCTTAAAAAAAAACACTGAAAAATATATAAAGGCTTAAAAGGAAACCTCAGAAAATTATGAAACTCCTGATTTTCACAGTTCAGACAAACCTATTGTCATTATACTCAGCATGCTGTTATTATGCACAATTTGTATGCCACAGTATGATGACTGGGTTAATTAAAAGCTCTTGTAATAACCATGCAGTTAAATTGCAATTAGTGCCACCCATGAACTTTATGGCAGTTTGACTTTGTGTGGTGAGATTCAGTAGAACATCTCTGGCTACACATCATTGGGAAAACTCGAGTATCCTTTGCTTTTAAAGAGGACTGGACAATGATGTTCTCTACGTTCACATATTCAATAGGGCAAATCAGCCACATTCTTTGGGACTTTTCACCACTGCAATAATGGTTACTTCTGATTTCACCATTTATACGGAGGTGTTCAAGGCCAGGCTGGATGGGGCCCTGGGCAGCCTGGTCTAGTATTAAATGTGAAAGTTGGTGGCCCAGGTTGGTAGGGGGGTTGGAGATTCATGATCCTTAAGGTCCCTTCCAACCTGAGCCATTCTTTGATTCTGTGATTCTGAAATCTGATGATCACTCCTACATTTAATTTAAAGACTGAAATAAAAGTAACACCTCTTTAAAAAATTGATAATAGAACTGCTGTGGTATCTTAAAGACAAGGTGTGGAGTGAAACAATGTAATAAAACACAGTTGTGAGACCTTTCTGGAATATGCAAAATTAGCTGCAAACAGGAATTTGACTGACTGAGAGAAGACTGCTGAGTAAAAGCAATTACAAACAGTACTATGACATGGGTGCCATAAAGGTAGATTTGGACTTGAAAAGTATCATGACTGTCTACAAATCTGAAGGAAGATTAAGAAAAGAAGGTATAAACACAAACGCACGAGTATGTATGTATGTACATATGTTTGTGTGTGTGTTCAATTATGTATGCATATATACCCATGGGTGAATACATTCAAATATTCACAGAAATACCTTCTTCCATTGCATCCATATGCACAAGAAAAGATAATAATTATATAAAAAAGATGAACAGATCTAGCTGATCTAAATAACCTAGGATGCTAACACACATGAGCCTGGTATTCACTAGTGGCAGAGACACAGTACAGACATTACAGTATTGTAATGTAGTATAGTATTGGGACACATAGAGGTGCAACAGGTATACTAGATCAGGTACCATAACCAGTCTATCTCCCAGACTGCAGGAGATCACACCAGCTCCAGGCCAGCAGAAAAGTCTGGCAGTGACATGACGGAAACAAACTGAATGCACAGTGCTCTGGTGTACTTCACATCAGATAACACCAAGTCCCACTGATTAACTGTGCCATATCTTTAAACCATTCCACCGTGCCAGAAACAGGCCTCAGGAATCCTGAGATTTTCTGCTCCGGTTTTGGTCACAGGCTGTGGCAAAATACACTGAAAAGATGAGCATCTTCTAGTTGTGCAATGTGCCTGCAGTTTTCTTTCATTAGTTCTTATGTATGTACCTAGAGTGAGAAGGAAGAAAACACTTCTGGATACATACCCCCACAGCTTAGACTCAGCTTTAGCATGGAATCAGAATGAGGATTCTGTAAATTGCCCTTTAATTCACAATTTTTTCACTCCTATGCACTGTAAGCTTTTGATAAGTATATATCCAGGATTTCCTGTTAACAGGATGTGCCGCTCCCATTCACTAGACTAGGACACAGTCTCACAGACTGTAAGGTACTAGAGTGGCTGTAGTCCATGTACGAACATAAAACTGATTTTCTTTAATGCATATTTCAGTTACTGATCAGTCTGATGGTCTTCAGATCTAGCTATCACAAATTTGCCACCATCCCTTAAATTCCCTTGAACACTGGTAGAAAAATGAATGGAAGTCCAATGGCTTTAAACAACAGTTACAATAAGATGGCAGAACAACTGTTTGAAAATACGTTATAAAAAATAAAAATAAATTAAAAAATAATTTCAAGAAGTTATTAAGTAGGGTATACTTGGTTTCCTGGGAGTGAACAAGTGCATACGTTCTTTGAGAAGCAGACTCTTGAAGTCATAAGTGTTTCCAGCAACTGATTACAACTTCAAACTACCCAAAATATTTGTCCAGAAACACAAGTCATCTGGTCTAGAACATTTACAGATTCAGATTCAAAACTTGCAAAGGGATGTGTGATACTTTCAGGTAGATAGACGGTTGCATGTCAGTCAGAGGAGTGTAGTAAGAGCACTACATCACCTCCTGTTCTGCACCTTGTGCTGGTAGCCAGTCACTGCTGGCTGCTATGGAAAGGAAGGTTCACTTTATCAGGCAGCTCTGGGCTTTGGCACTTTTTGATCGTCTAACAGGTAAAAATGAAGACTTCTCAAGATCAAATTAGCTTCTCCTTTTAACTTATAACAACGTCTAGCTGAGCTCCTGCAACACAGGCCGAGTTACCCTCACATTTGATTTAACGCGATTTTCCTTTTTTCAGTTACACCACAAGAGGGAGCGCCAACATTTCAACATTTCCAAGCATTAGAACAAGCTCTTACTGCTCACTGCCGCTAACAGATGCTGGTTCAATATTATACTTCTAGCACAACGACAAACGTATTTTAATATGTTTAATATGCAGAGGTGTATGAAATTTTAAAGGATTCTTTAATTTCAAGCTCTTGAATACCAGAAGAAGAAACATTAATTAAAATAGGATTGTTTTGTTTTGTTTTGTTTTGTGTTTGTTTGTTTGTTTTTTTGTTTTTCCTGCAGAACAGGAAAAGCACATTAATGAGACTATTAGGAATGAGCAGTGGAGCATTACTGGTATTTACAACATAGGCAGATCATGGAGAAATACTGCATTGTTTTCTAATTGTCTCTTTCTACACTGTAGCCTTGGGGTTCTTGGCAAGACTTCTTAGACATCAGAACCTTAGAGATACAGCAGCAACTTAAAGTTTTCTTCATTTCACACATACATTTCATCATTTTACAGAATTTAAGAGAGAAGTCCAACACAACTTGGATGGGGAAAATAGGAACAGTCCAGAGAGTTACAGACTAAAGTTGATACTTAGAAAGATGTTTGCACAATTCTTTAAATATTCAGTTTATAAACACCTGCAAAATTTAAATGGACTTGCCAAATAATAACTTCAAACCATTTTTTTTTTTTTTTTACTCAGCTGATACACAAGAAAGTGTATTTATAAATTTTTAAAGAGATATAGAAGTAGCTTCAAGCCCATGAAAGAGCCAATTCAATTCATAGAAACATAGAATCCTTAAGAGTTGGAAGGGACCTGATCCAGCCTTGCTTTGATAATCTCCAGGGATGGCACAACCACCACATCTCCAAGCAATCTGTTCCAGTGCCTCACCACCCCCACTGTAAAAGACGTTTTCCTTATACCCAATCTAACTCTAATCTCTTTGAGCTTGAAACCATTTCCCCTTGTCCCATCATCACAGACTCTATACTAAAGAGCCCGTTCCCAAAGCAGACAATTCAAAACAGCTTTGTTAAATTCGGTAATTTGTCCCACACCCAACCAGATGAGTTTCAACAATGATTAATGTAAAGTGGGTAAATATGAAAGCCAGCAAAGCAGAGAGAGAGAGAGGGAGGGAGAGAGGATTATACATTCAAAATAATTGCATATAAAACAGTACTTGGAGATTACAATCTATGCTCAAGATGGAGGATCAAAGAAGAGACAAACACACTAACAGTCTATGAAATAGTGGTGTTTTTGTGTTTTTTGTTTTGTTTTGGTTGTTTGTTTGTTTTGTTTTTTCATAAGAAAATTTTAATAGAGCTTTGCAAAAGACTGATGTCCAAGGTCTTGGATTCTGGGAACCACAGTTTACAGCAAGCATATAACTGGGACCTGTATCCTTCTCTTCTACTAAAACCAGCTTAAGCATGGGTTCTTGAGGCTGTTCTCATATCTTATCAGTTGCTAATTATCTCTGGTTTCCTTCTTCATTCTGCACATTGTGACTGTAAAATAGCATCTAATGGCCCACTAAGTATGAGTTACTTAATATACTTTTAATTTGCATCTTCTCCTTTTTAATTATCAAAGTCTTAAGTGATTTTAATTCTGCTACTTCTTCCATGAGGGAGTAATACTCAAGTAGCTCAGGCAGTAAAAAGAGTTTTTTCTTCTGAATGGGGTGAGTGGGAAGGAAATGATCTTTTTTAATGGCTTAATGTTAGGGGAAATCCTAATGTTCTTAGCCAAGTTATCCTGCAGCCAGAATACAGAACTGCCAGTTCAAACTCATCAAAGGCAGTTCAACAAAACTGCTTCTTGTGAGAGGCTGCCAGCTCTCCCAATCCAAGTCTGCTTCAGTGGATGCCAAGGTGTTTCATTTATGTTCAGCAAAAACACTCTGTGGTTCTCCTCTGTAAAGCAATTATATAAAACCTGCAGTAGTTCTTTCCCAAGATCAGCTCCCACTGCATAGTGAGACTGACAAATCAATGTTCTCTAGTGGTTAAAACATACCTTACTGTTCTTTATTTCTGTGTGCCCTGAAAATATAGCTCTGACATAGAGGGATAACACTGCCTTCTTGTCTGATACTGGCAGAATTGTTCATTAAAACTAACCATGAGTCTACCCAGGGTCACCAAAAGCCTTTATCAGGCATGTTGCTCTCTTAAAACACAATATATTACAACCTACAATGCATAAGTTTCTGAGAGCAAGACAAGTTGACTGTGTTTGCCTCCCTGCACTCTGTCCTTACATTTTGTGGAAGGTTGGCAAAATTGTAGAGTGAAGAGTAGTTCTGAAAATAAGGTCTGTAACACAAGTGTATGTTAACAGTAATAGTCAGAATATATTATTTCACCTAGTGTAAGATACTGTCAACCATACCTTATATAATTGGAGATCCATGTTTTTGTGATAATCAAGAATCTAAAACCACCCAAAAAAAATGAGAAATGAGAAGAAAAAAAACAATGGGGAAAAAAAAAAAAGAGTGCAGATACAGAGATTTTGAAGCAAATTACTTTTTTAGATAAATTTGGTACCTTACATGATATGTATGTATGTGGGTAAGTGACAGTCTTGTACTCATAAAAGGTCTTCACAAAACACTGGTTTATCCAGGTTTAAATAAGAGGTTGAAAAGACACTGAAACACTTACTACCAGAAGGAAAATAACTAATCTCCTAAGAAGTAACCTGGAATGGGGGAAGAAGTACTAAATTCTCAGAAATGCTAGCTGCATTAATAATTCATTGTCTATCAGTATCACTAAACTTATACAACACCTTGTAAAAGCTCCACACCAAATTCTAGTTTTTACTTATATTTTTATGTTCTCTGTTATTAATACTCACCTAAAAATACAGCCAATGACATCTCAGAAAATCAGTTCCTTAAAGTTGCTACAAAACACATTATGTTTCTATACAGCAATCTCTAACACTGCTCTATATCTTCATTTTATTTGTACATGTAAGAATCAGGATCCTTAACGTTTTTTATAAAATCATACATTAAATATGTATCCTTTATACATATGTGCATTTACAAAAGCATCCATAATGCTCAGACTTTTTGTAAAAATGCTTGTCAAAGGCTACCACAGCATACTTCCAGGTTGCCTGGCACAGGAGAGGTCTGAGTTTCTTTTCTTGTATTTTCCTTCTAAACACTGTCTTTCTGTAAAATTAGTGTCAGAATTTTACACACTTTATTTGTACTTATTTTTCTGAATACATGAAAAAGTGGACTGCAAATAATTTGGTATGTTGTTTTGCAATGCATTATTATGCATAGGTTTCATACAAAAAGTATGAGGAATTGTGACCCTGTCTAAGACACTAGCTTAGTGTCTTACTTTCAGCAAAACCGAGTGCTGGGTCCTGTACTTTGGCCACAACTTGGAGCAGACTGGCTGGAAGACTGTGTGGGAGAAATGGACCTAGGGGTGTTGGTCAATGCTCCATGGAACATGAACCAGTGGTGTGCAGAGATGGCCAAGTAGGTCACTGGCATCCAGGCTTGTAGCAGAAATACTATCTAAGAAAAATTCTTCTCCAAAAGAGAGTTTTTCCACTTTGAAACACTGAGGAAGTGAAATACAACATTAGAGGCATCCAAATTAGATGGAGGTCATGACTGCAGTATACCTGCTTCTTGTTACATTCAAAAGATGACTGATGTATCAAAACAGTCAGTATACTATACAAGCATCACAGTCTTCCACAGCTGCAGTTGGACACATACCTGTGAATGAATGGAAATGGAAGGTGATGGTGTTCAACTGTGTATTAGGTTAGGTGTCAAACCTTCTTTTACAACACAATGCAATTTGCATACAAAGCTATATGAGATGAGGACTTTAAATTCAGTTACCGTTCAGCAGTTTCCACAAATAGGTGGAAGGTACTTCAGCTGCTGTATCTGTCAGATCACGTGGTCTCTAATCATGATCTGAAAAGCAGTGGTATCTACACCTCTCCATGGGTGTAGCTTCCCTCCATGGAAGCAGCATGCTCTATCCTGGCAGCATGAACCTTCTGCTGGCTACTCTGGTAGCCAGGCTGGCTACTCTGCCTAAACCTATTGCAAGCTGCCACCTTCCTGCCCTCCCCTACAGTGACAGTTATTTTCTTGCCAGCAACATATTCTCCCTGGTTGATGCCAATGAGGGGCTTAAAAACAGCACCAATGGCTTAGTGGGCAGTAATGGTAATAGAACAGTTGGTCTAGATGATCTTGCAGGTCCTTTCCAACCTTGTGATTCTATGATTCTATTCTCAAATAGAACAACAGTAGTCATGACAAAGGAGCAGGGGCACATGTAGAAGGAAATCTGGGGTGTGAATGTGGTAAGTTGTCCCTGCCCTCAGGCTGCTATTATTTTACTACAATATCGGAGAACTCCTTCATAAGGGGAGGGGATGCTATCTGCAAACCTGCAAGTGCTAGAATACACAGGAGCAAATGAATCATTCATAGATGCAGTCAACTGTTTAGAAGAGCCAGCTAGATATTTGTCTAACCTTACATACAAGCAATCAGATAAAGTGCACGTAATATGTATGCAATCAATAAATATACCTGCAGTTTAAATACAAAGAGTACAGATAATAAATCAAAACAGTCATAAATTATATATGCTATGTAATCTGCTTAATGTGTAAAACAATATGTGATTACGTTACTTTACAATAATTGCTAGTATGTATGGGGAACTAGGCTGTGAAATTGTATTTTCATTTAATTAATTCCTCTTATGATTAGAGCTTTTATTTCTTCTTAGCTAGAGTTTAGATCAGTCTATGCCAGTTGATAAAAGCATTTGAACAAATTTTTTATACATTGTTTACAAACAATAAAATCTTGAATATATCAATTTCAAATGACATTTCTCATTTCACTATAAATTAAAAGAACCAGAGAATTGACATAATAAGAGAAAATGCAAATTATTTCCTCTTAAAGATTACAAAATCGAAAACTAAAATCTGTTTGAATGATGCTAAAGAGATGAAGCACAATAATGAAATTCAAAGAAGCGAAGTTAAAGCCCTTACAAATCTTGCAGCAATCAAATATATAGTCATCAAAATCAGGGAATGATGGGTTACTGATTCCTCCAGCAATGGTAATTTACTGGTAAAACAGTCACTGTTTTTGATAACAAATGTGTATCTCTTCTGTTTATATACTTTTAGGTGCACTGAAACATACGGAAGTAGTAATAGAAGACATTCACATTGCAGTCTTATTTAGACAATTTGAATTGTTTTACAGGAAATGTTTACTAGTTCCTCTTTTATTGTATTTACCTGAAACTGCATTTTTAATGAAAATGCTTATTATTTTTCTTCTTCTCTTCTGAATTTCCATTAGATAGTTAACTCTTGAGTTTTTCATGCCAAAAATCAAGTGTAGACATTTTAAGTAAAGCTTGGAATTACAGACAAATATTTATCTTATGGTAAAATGCTGTATCTCTGATTGTTATCAAATCCACATCTACTTTTGATAAACTATAGTATGTATTCTTAAAGGAATCTAATATAGAATTTTGCTTCAAGTAGGCTGAATATATCTCTTTGTGATACCTACAACTTTGTTTTTGAGTAAGCGATGAATTTCCGGTCTCTTTCATGATCTGATTTATGTAGTAGATTTATAGTTAGCATTGACAAATATCAAGATTTCTTCAAAATAGGGCAATGAAAGTATCATTATTTCTAATATGTTAAAGTAGCTTCTGAACTTATTTCATGATTTACCAATTCACTCTAAGGAAGCAATCAAAATTCAGTAGTTATGAAGAAGTAGTCATAGTACTGACATGTTTAGAGGCATAAAAAAAGTAAATAAATCAGATTTAGATACTAAAGCAGTGTATTCACAGGATAACTACTTCAAAAGACACTGATCTCTTGCATCTCCTTAAGTGCCTGAATCTGATAAACAATGAAAGTTACTAAATATCTAGGTATGGCACTTTTCACAATTAGAAATACTGTTATCTGGTCTCTTGTCAATAGTCATGCATACTCCTTCCCCAAAATAGAACTGAAAATACACTACAGCTTGCAGGTATATGTTTTGTGCATATCTGAGATTATCAAAACATATTTTTCATTACCTTCTTCCTATTCCTTTTTTAAATCTCTGGAATGTATTGATTTAATGCAATTGTGCAGATAGTTTGTTTTCTGGGATGGTATTGAATAAGGTCATGTGATTTTTCACCAGGGAAGCTTCAATAAAAAGTAGCTACATAAAACAGACCCTAGCAGGAACAGAAAAAATTAAAATGCATTTCATTGATAATGTTTGTGAATAGCTCTTGTCATAGGAATAAGAAATTCAACATGTCACTGCTGCAGCACTTCAAACTGTTTATGTGTATATAGCTAGTCATCTCAAGCAAAAATAATAAGGAAAAAAAGCTATAAATGTAGTCTATTAACTTCTTACTGCCAGCATTCTACAATACAAGAAAGATATTTTTTTTCTAGTATGAATGACATTTAAATAAAAAATAAAATAAAATAAAATAAAAATAAAAATAATAAAAAAGAGCAAGACAAAAGTCTCTTTCCATAAAATATATTCATGCTTATTTTCAGAAGACTCATAACTGAGAGTTCAGGATTAGATTGAGATAAAAGGAAAGAGGACAAGAAAACTTCAATAAATTTGTCATTTTCATTATCTCCAACAATTTCAAAAGCTGTCTGGTGTAAGTCCACAGAGATTAGAACATAGTGAGGACATACTGCTTTTAAAAACCTCATTCCAAATTTTTGTAGGCTTGTTATTACATACAGAAGTAAATACAAGAATGTAGAAAACTTCAGCATAAATTAATCACTTCCACATCCAGGAAATGCTGGAATCTGCCTGCGTAGTTTGATTTTCTTCTGTTATGCTTCTGATTCCCACATCTCTGTGTGCATATATAGTTTTCCACATCATGGTCACATACTTAATTTTCCTCCAGATACCAAAACCATGAGTGCCCAGAATATATAATGAACAACTAATCAATAATTTTTTTCATCCCTTTTATTCAGCATTAATCTCAAACAAGATTGATCTTTTGGCATTTAAGAATTATATTTCAATGCAAGGTTTAGTTAGGAGGAAAGATTTTCATTATAAAGCCTTGTGCTTTTACTCTTTCATTTCCTGGTCCCATCCCCACTTCCTTCAGCTCTTGCCTTGAACTCATTTCACCTTCCCTCAGGTCCCCCATGCTGCATTGTCCAGTGCATGATAGCACAAATCTTCACACAGTAAAACAAAACCAGAGCTAAGAACAACCTCTCCCAGCACCTAGTAAACTTTCATCTGCCTAATCACCATTCATGCAGATGAAGAGGAAGGAAAAGCACACTGAAGATGGTGCCAGAGCAGAACCTGTAACCCAGGTGAGCCTGGTTCAAACTGTCATTAAACCACACTGTGAGTGACACAGAAACTTGCCCTTCCATGGAATGGGACCTTGCTATTAAATCACACATAACAAAACACGAGACCCTAACATTAACCTATGAATACCAGAAAGGCAGCCCATCCAGGCCAGAACTTCAGAAATCTTTCTAAAAACTCTTTTTCCTTCTGCCTTATGACTGACATGCAACATCTAGCACAACAGAATGGAGATAACACAAAACAATTTATTAAGACTCGTAAAAAGTTTCAATCATTTGTTTTTCACTGTGTTACAAAGCATGTGCATATTCATCAGCCTGTACAGTCAGCTGCCTTATGTGGGGTTTTCCCGGGCTATACCTCAGCTCAGAAAGATTGGCATGTGACAATATAGGCTGGGCATAAAAAGCACATCCTTTATAGGAACAGACATTTTTACCTACTACCCAATGGATAGGAACACATACCTCCCCACCCCCTATTTTATTTTATTTTTTTTAATCTTAATAAAGAATAGCTTATAATGCTCGTTTTCCGTGACATAGCTCTCTTATGCCTCTGTATTTGCATGAGTGTACAAACAGGATTACTGATGCATTAATTGCTTATCTAAGTTTCCAGCAGTTCATGAGTCACTCTAAAGATATATAAATAAATATTAATAAGCCAAATTCAACAGTATTCATCTCCTCTTTCTATGGATGTTGAAAAACTGTATTTATTATTACATGTCAGAATCAACCGAATGCATGGTCAAATCTGAACTACACTGAAGCCACACTCAGCAGTACTGACCAACTAGATCACTGTGTTTCAAGGGATCATTGCCTCACAGTCTTACTGAATGAATTGCAAATGAAAGAGAGAAAAGACAGATCAAGTATAACACAGAGGTTACATTATGGTGGCCACAAGTGATTATAGTTAAATAGTTACAATGTGTGTATTTGATGCAAACAGTGAAAAATGAATTTCTTAGCTATTAAGGCTTCGAAGTAGTTCTATATGAGAAGATCTTACTGGAACAAAAGTCAACAGTTGATCTTCAAACAAATATACTGGCCCTAAATAAGAAATTTAATATTCCTTATGTCTACTGAGGAAAAGGGAGAAGGAAAGCATAAAAAAAATCAGGAATATCAAAATAAAGCATTTTGGTTTCAATCAATCAAAACAGCATAGAACTCTTCACCCATTTAATTTTTCATTAAAATGGAATGAAATATATTATTTTGAAGAATAAAATCTTCCATTTTGAAAACAGAAGTATCTTAAGAGTCATTAAATCTGGGGCAATTATGGTACATTATTCAAAATTCAAATCTAAAGTTTAACAGAGGAACTCTTTTCATACCAGGTGACCCAGTGTGAGTATAGCAAGAAAGAGGACCTTTAAGCTTTGAGTCTTCACTTGCTTTTCCTAACTTGTTCCTGAAGACTGTAGAGTAAAAGATAAATAATCTGAAGAGAAACAGGGACTACCCCTCAAAAGCATGTGCAGCCTTGGAATTGGACAGAAATCAGTGAGCCACCTTTGAGCCAAAACAATAGTGAAAAATCTGTTCAAAATTCACTGTTTCTCTTAATACCAATCAGCAGCATGAGACTCCAGATAAAGTAGCTGGCTTGTATAAAGTAGATGAAATGGGAAATTCCTAAGAAAGGACAATATCCCTACTAGTCACTGATTGCAAGCAGGATGAAACACCCATTTTAACAGACTGCAAGTCTTAAAATAATAAGAAATGAAGAATTCTCCATTTTACTAGGTCAAGTTGTTTCAGAATTTATATCAACTGCTTAGTAGAAGAGGCTGTTTTCTCTTCAGCTAATCAATTAAGGAGGAAAGTTGTGGTACTCCTTTAAGCATGACTGACACGTCAGCTGATGCCAGTCCTTAGTGGAGCACAGGCATAAATGGACCTGTGTCCCCTCCAAAAAGAAAGAGCATGTCACTGCCAGTGACATCTGCATGCAAGAATACAGAATACTTCTAAACAAAAAGGGCAAAGAATTAAAGTTTAAATTTGATTGTGAAACAAAATTTTCTTTCAGCAAAATTTTGAAAATGATGTGGCTTCATGAGGAAAAAAAAATCAACATTATTTCAAATATTTAGGAGAACTCTGGTTAAATTTCTTTCATTTTGAAAATTCTTTACTATAAATAATCTCAAAATGTTGAAATCTCTACTTGACGCCAAACTTATGAATAGATAATATGAAATAAGAAGTTCATATGGATTATTAAAATATATTAAACTGTAGTGTTGGAATAATCCATTGTCGAATAAAGCTGAAGTTGAATACAAACATATGCAATGCTATAAAAATGGCCAAACAAATATTAGTTTTTAGTGAGACTTTTTTTTTTTTTTTTTTTTTTTTTGGTGGCATGTATGCACATAGCCATGGCTAACAGCAGCTTCTTACCTGCTCAGTTAATTCTGGTCCATTGACACGAGCTTGCATGAGAGCATCATTAACAAGTGAGTGAAAGTTTAGAAGCATGTGCTCAACATCGTATGTTCCATGCATGGCACTCGAGAGCTCTTCCAAGGACTGAATGTATCCCTGCCAATGAAGGTCAACTTCTGCCATGTAGGCTAAGCAGCCTCGTATGACGTTGAGGCAGTAGCCCATACAGGGCTTACTCAAAATCAGCCCCTGGCAATGGGGGCAGTATTGCATTCTCAATAACGCTCTGCTGCAGTCTTTAGAGAAATGCATATGGTCTGTTGTATTGATTACTTCAATCCCCAGATTCAGAGCCTGCAGGAAATTCCGGCTGGGTAACAGTGATCTTCCCATTCGTCTTACTACTTTCTCAGGAATGTCACCAAAGGGCCTGATATCTCTTCTTGCCATTTGGAGGCATTCTGCGTATTCCAGTGTAACATCAGTCAGACCTGGATTAATCATGTGATTGTAGACCACTGGGAACAAGTTGTCAAAAAATCTGTTGACGCATTCCTTTATGCTGATGTCTGTGCCAAATATGAAGAGTGCAATGTCTGTGAAAAACTCCTGAACACGTGTAGCAGCCTCAGCAGCCATGTTTCTATATGCATTGCAGAAAAGTGTGCTTGTGTAATTCTCAGCCAGTTTGATGAGCATTTCAAAGGTTTCTGTAATGCAAAATAAAGTTTGAAAAATCAGAAATTAGTACAAGAACTTAAAGAAATCACATAAGGATTGTTTTAATTTTCATTTATCCCAAAAGCATTTTTGCAAAGAAGTTTAGAATTTCTGAAGAGATAAACTACACGCAAACTGTGAAAACTATATTTTCTACTTAGACAAACACCTTACAAATAATGCTAGTACAGAATAATAATCTGTTAATAATAATCTGTTTTCTTGGAAGAATAAATTATTAATTAAGTAGAGTCTAAACAATTTTAAAAGGAAATCAGTTGTAAGCTGTGTTATTAAGCTGCTACATACAATGAAGCGTTACTGCACCTGTCTACATATATACATACAACAGATCTCTCAAACCACAAATCATTCTGTAACTTGCAATGATATTGAAATGCTTTTAGTCATTCTCCTTCAAATCATATCTCTTACTATCCCTAAGTGGATGGGCAAAAGTAACATTAAACAATAGAAACTACTCTTCCATTCCATTAAAAGTTAACTTTTAAAAGATAAAAGAGCTCATCCTCTTGATGAAAGAAGAAGAAAGGAGATGTACTAAGCATACACAAGAACATATTTTTAAATAATGCTGATTAGTCTGGCAATTACTATTGTTGAAGTGATGGAAGATGCAGAATTGCTCTCAAAGCCTCCATATCTCAACAGGCTATGAGTTTCTTTCATTCATTGAAACTGAAGCAAATATATTATTATTAACATTTTACACAAATGAATTTCCCTTCAGAAGCAATATATGACAGAAGACAAAAATGACAGACTGGGGTGGGAGGAAAGGGGCATGAAATGCAGTGCTATAAAGGGACCAGTGTTATAAGAGGGACTGTAGCCTGGTCTTCAAGGGAAATTCTTCTGGTATCCTGTACACCCTTACAATTTCTCATTTATTTATATTTTTTCCAGTATTTTAAATTGAAATCTCCACAGAAATAAAGTTGAGGAAAAGCATTAAGTACAACCAGTACTGTGCAAACAGTGATGTTAAAAACAGGAAGAGTCGAGCAGCATGAAAATACGTCAGGTAATTATTAAATTATTAAATGTCTATAGACCAAGGTTAACATCATCATCTATATAATATCTTTATTACTGAACCACATAAAATAAGTGGTAAGTTTTCAATCCATACAAAACTAACACATATAAAAGACATTTAAAACATAACCAAGATGACCCAGACAAGCTCTTTTTAATGTTATTAAATGCTCACTTGTTATTAATTGCTTCTTTAATTCACAGGCAAACAGATCTCAGTGACTCTTACCTCCACTCTCTATGAGATTAACCACAATACAGTATCTGCAGCATTACTGTGTTGCGACTTCTATTGTTTACCATGGGCAGTAAGCAAATTCATTTTTCTTTTGCTAAAGTTAATATGATTTGTGCATTCCTAAATCAAAAACCACAACTGTCAACATACCAACTCATTAATTTTTGAAACAAAAGTGTTATCTCTCTTCCTGATTTAGTTAACAAACAAACAAACAAAAAAAAGACTAGAGGAAAAATTTTTAAAAAAAAAAAAAAAGTAGCTGAACAGTTTTTACTTTTACATACTGCATTTATTCACTGGATTCTTTTGCCTGTATACTACTTATTTATTTATTTATTTATTTATTTAGACAATAGCATATTGAACAAAGTGGTCATAAAGCGATGTAAGATAACTATCAGACTAAGAGATCTTTTTTAGAAATAATAGTATCTTTCATTTGCTTCCTTTAGCACTTCTGTTCCTGAGAGACATAGATAATTCTAAACCATAAAGAAATAACAATAAAACCAGTAGATTCGTGGTTTTAAAAGACATAAAATTATACATATGCCTCATTTACTATTACACTGCAAAGCAAGGGGGGCGGGGGGGAAATCTTGTTTTTTATTGCTGTATATTGATTTGGCAAAGGGATCTTTCTCCCTGCTCATATAAGGGGAGCTACTACATTTCTTTAATCTTGCATTTGGTAGAATGGCCCTGGCCAAGGGGAAATCCCAGTTCATTTTTCAGACTAGCTATCTGGCCTCATGGCATCACTGAACATGAGATTAAACCCAGGATTTCTGGTAGTTAATGTATGTTGTTAAGACAACATCTACTACTCAAAATTTCTTTCATCAACTGCTAAGATTTTTCATGAGTTTATCTTATGAATTACTACCTGACATTTGTCAGCAAGATGCTTTTTAATGACTGTTAATGTTTAATTAGAGCTCATGCAATAGTGCCAAGAACAATAGATGTTAAATTTAAATGTAAATCAATGTTTACTGTAGTATGAATAATTATGCAACTAAGGGTCTGTGTAATTATTCCCTTGAGCTTTATATCTTAACACTTCTTAATCTGTATCAAATTCCACTCAAATATACTATTTTTTCTTTGCTACATGATCTACATTTAGAAACCATTATCTATTTTTACTATTCAGCTTCACTGAATGTGCTCATAGCCTTTCACCCTCTTTGTAGATGTTCTGCTAAGACATGTTTTGCAAGTTCTGCTGTAGCCGTGACAGTAAATACATTCTCAAGGTATGTAATGATTTCCAAGAAGGAGCTATAGATAACAGCTGCTGTGAATATGTCTCTTCCAAACTATAATCCCACTGTGATTTCTACTCCATTGTGTGATTCTGCTCCATCATGCAATGTGACAAGGTGCCCACATCTCTTGCATGACTCAAAATGGAATGGTTATCTTCATAGTCCCTTTCCAGCTGTCTAACCTAGCTTATGAGAGCTAGAATCAATCTTACTAAATAATGAAACCACATAGAAACAGAAGGCCAAGAGAAATGTGAGATGCCCTCTAATACATATTTGGAACATAGGATAAGTACAATTGTATCTATATTCTTATATTTCAACATATTTACTTAACTTATTCTTAAAAAAAAAAAAAAAAAAAAAAAAAAGCTCTCAGGGAGGCCACAATCACCAGGAAAACTGTTCCACTGCTTCACATCCTCTCACCTAATGGAAATGAATTATTTACCTCTCCCTCCATGTAAGTATTTCTGATTAGATCCTCTCCACCTCATTGCAAACATCACCTAAGTTCCACAGCAGATGTCTGCATCTCAGTTAACCAGTAGAGAGGAACAGGCATGATTCATCTGAGCTAGTTTAGGTGTCCACATGGAAATAAGACAAATCACGCTCCTTCTCTAATTATAGAGAGAAAGAGAGTGATTAGTTTGGAGAACATATGTGAAGTCAGGTGATTACTTAACACTTAAAGATGTTATTTAACATCTCTGCTTATCCCTGACATAGAAGTAAATTATATTAGTTTGGCCACAGCTTGTCCCTAGTGAACAAAGTTTCACTGCTACTTCTCAACTTAATATCGTTTTGTGTTCAGCTTTTCAATATTTCAGCCTGGAATTAAACAGTCCAAAATGCTCACTTTTCTGTTTAACAAGAACAAGCAAATAACTGCCCTATTCAACCTTTCTCTACTTCTACACATCCAAAGACAATTACTCATGTACATGGCAGCGTGTATTTGACAAGTAAAACTCCTTTACATCCTGACAGTGATGCCTCATAAATATGCAAAGAGGTCTTTCAGCTATTAAAACTTTGATCAACAGCGGTGACATCTGGGCTTTAGCAGAATTAAATATTTCCAGTAGAATCTGGCAGAGCACGTGAGAACATTCTGATCATCTACATTTTTTGATGACTCTGTATGAGAATGTAATTTATAACATCAGAATCCTAGAGTAATGGATACTGTGATGTCAGTTATTAACACCTAGTTTATCTTTGCAGTACAAAGTATAAGGCACACTACAGTGCCTTCCAATTTATATAGTTCATAAATGATTTTGAATGAATGGATGCAAATACTGGTGAAAGCAGTGAAATTTACAAGGACAACTGCCAAACTCAAAACCCACAAGGAAGAGGGCAGTAAAAGACCACATCACCTTATCAGACCTCTCACATGAGCTCACAGGGTTGTGATTCATCTCAGCTACCACTGCAGCTAAATACCATATCCTCATTTATTTATTTATTTATTTATTTTTCCAACAGTGGAAAGTAATGGGGATGTTTAAACTGTGATTCATCTTACTTATTTTAGGTGTTTATGAGAAGATGAATCATGCCTCTATCAATTTGCTACAGAGATTGCCAAGGGTGTCAAGCCCAGCAATCCACTGTTATACTAATCAACATTAGTTTTGTTATTTCTCTTGTAGACCAAGGTTATCTTAATTACTTATTTACTCGTAAATTCTTTACTGTTGACATATCTACTTCTATCTTCTATATTGTTTTTACAACTTTTGTAGGATTAACTTATAGTGTCTGCCACTAAATTTCCACAGTGGAAAATCAGATCAAGCTGTTCCTTTCAGATATCTGGCTGTCCAGAGCCTTTCCTGTAAGTAGATCTGTTTTAAAATTTTACTATATTCATCTAATGTCAGCTGCATCAGTGTGATGTGAAACACTGAATGCATTTCTTGTGAAAGTAATGAACTTCTAAAGAAAATGCTTCTTATACAAAAGCTGAACAGTACGCCTCTGTAAGTTGCATGTCATGTCCCATTTCTTTATGAAGGCTACACTGAGTTTAATGTTGGCCAAAATGATACACTTTTAAATGCATGTATTTAACATACATGTACTTGTGTACCTTATACTCTGTTCCTCCAGTAAGAGGCAATTAAAAAAAAAAAAAAAAGCATTAAATTATGAACTAAACTCTTTCCTCTTTTGTGTTTCTGTTGAACTATTTTGATTCTGCATTAATAACCAAAACACGAAAGATTAAAAAGAGTGTAGGACATAATGGAGGCTTTGCAGACAGACGAATTTTAGTACTATTTGACTATCAGTGACTCAACAAGCCGAGACTCTCATATTTTCAATCACTCTTCATATGTAAATTGTGCCATAAAACTGTGGTCTAATTTATCAGTCTCCCTTCTTTTCATTCTCACCTCTGAACATGACTCTTTTCCAGAATACCACTACAAAAGATGTGTCATACATAATGTAAATGCCAATACTTGAATGCTAAAACATCCAGAAACAAGCCAGAATTTCAAAAAGATCACTCACTGACAGCAACTGCAAAAAATACATGCAGAATCTCTCTGTCTGAAAAAAGTGTAATTTTCTAAGACACAAAGAAAGGTGATTTATTTGTAACATTAAATTAAACTGCACTTCCAATATTTTGCACATTTCTAAAGCTTCCCACCCAAGCCCACTGCATTAAAGAGGTATAAGGAGAGAATCTGAATACAGGACTCACAAATGCAATTGTCACAATTCCCAGACATGTTTCAGGTCACCTCTAATAATTATTTCCAAGATAATCTGCATGATTCTACAGACTCTACAGAGGCCACTCCCGAAACACAGTGTGAAAGGAACTGTAAGTTTTGGCATACTCCAGAGTTTTCCAGAAAGCTCTCAATGTCCTTGTGACAGTGCACTCCTTGCTTCCCCACCCAGCCTGGTCATTATACCCAAGACTTAGCTCATACAAGGAGGTGCAGAAGACCTTGTCATTGAGACTAATAACAACAAGGATTTCACTGAGACAGTTAACAGCCACCATATTTTCTAAAACTGATTGCTCAGAGAACTGATAACAGACACCTAGCTCAACAGATCCATTTCTAAGTTGTATGACTGTGAGTGGATTGTCTTAGTTTATAAGCAAAAAGCAGATTAGGAACAGAACCCCTTAGAAAGTTCCTCTTGCAAGCAGCTGGCTGTACACCAGAATCTCTCCTTAATTAGGGACACCTCTCAAGGTTACTTAACAGCTCTGCAGAGATTCACCTGTGATGTGGTAACACCTTGCCGACAGATCCTCAGTAAGTTGTATATTGTTTTTCAGCTATACTACCTTCCTAAGCTTTGATCTCAGATTCATTATGCACCCCTCCCCCTCCGTGTAGGGGATAGGCAAAGATATCTAGCAATTTTTAATTTTGTAAAGTTGCTGTCATCATTGTTCAAATTACCACATTATTTTATATCAGTAAATATATTTCTGCCTTCTCCTTACAAGTGAAGCGTGCAGTGTTTTTGTCTCCATCCACAACACTCCTATATCCCTCTGACATTGCTGGAAAAAGAGGTACATGGTGGAAAAGCAGTACAAGTTGTGCCCTCTGTTAAACATACAGAGTAGCAACCCTGTTCTCCAGTCAATTTAGCAGACCACTTTTAACCATCAGCTAAATCCAGTTTCACAAGAAGATTATGCATTACACTATTTCTAAAGCTGGCCACTTGCCTATGAGTGACAAAATGTCTGTGATCACAACTCCACAGCAGAGTACATTAAAAAGAAAAAGAACTGAGACAAAAAGATGAAAACAAACAGTGTACATCTCTTTTGACTATACAAGGAAAGAAAACTTACATTTTGGTTTCAACGTTATGTTTCTTGCATTAGAAAAGCATGTCATTTCAATCTCCTTTAATCCTCAGGGATGAGTGATAATTGCAGCTCTTGAGCACAGAAATATTGTTCTGAACACAGAGCTTGCTCTATAACTTTCTAACGTTTCTGTCTATTGGTGCACATGATAGGAGGAGTGATCCCCCATGTGCCCAGCACTGAATAAACACATACATTCTTTATAACCTAGTTATGGTTATAGAGTATGATTCCGCACATCATTCCCATATAGATTAAGATGAAACAACATTCAAGGTCCATACATAAAATAAATAAATTTTAAAAACAAACAAACAAACAGAGAATTTCCTTTTCTGATCATCACTTCTACCTTTCTTGAGGGAAACTGTTATTTAAAATCTAATATTCCAAAGACATTACAACAACTAGTTATGTGCATCGGTGGAAAATCTGACACAGCATACTATATTGTTGATGTGTAATTGTAGCCAAGGTTGTAGCATTCATCTGCCATACACACTGGCCTCTTGTGACATAGAATAGAATAAATAGCCTGGTTCCACTAATGCTCCACAGATAATGATCTTCAAACACTAAGAAAAATCACCAGGTAACAGTTTCTATGCTTCTTTGAGAAAAGTGAAGCAAGTCACTGTGGTGTTGGACCACCTACTTCTGCTTAATCACATAATCATTTTCTGACCCTTGATCTCAAAGTCCAGAGGGGAAAATGAGACTGGAAATCTCATACATCTCATACCGTTCACAGAGATAAGGAAATGTTACCAGCTCTTGATTTTTATTTTTTTTAATATTATTATTATTTTTAATAATCTATTGTGCTCTACTATGGTTTGATCTTTGACTGTTAAACACAGGAAATTCATTCATGTTGTGTGCTGCTGGAACTTGGTGATTTTTCACTCATTCTGTCCAGAAATGAAGAACTGAGTATGTGATGCTAGCTAGAGGGAGCCTGGGTCAAATCCTGACAAGAAAAAATGACTGAATTTTCAAAGAATGTGTTAAGAATACTTCTCTGAAGGAAATCAATTACCTGGACTAATAGTGACAACAGTGTTGCTCTTTTATTTAGCAGACAGGAAAGAAATTTATTTTGGAGAGTGGAGTCTGAAAGGTTTTCAAAGCCGCTTGAGTTTCAGCCTGTATTTTCTTGCTAAAGGAATCAAAAGAAATGGTTTAAATTCCTTCAGGTAGAAAGCAACTGCACCCGAATCTCCTATATTATCTGCATTGTACATATGCCATTACAGCTGTGTTAAAAGCTTGTAAAATACATTAGAAATCAGGTTCTTTGGGATACTTATGGTGGCATAATTTTTGAGCACCTGCAGTAATTTGGAAACTGCAGTAGCTATAGAGTGTTAGTTAGCTAAATGTCGGGTTTTTTTCAGAGCACAATTCTGGATATAGACAATCACACTTTCTCTAGCTTCTGGTATTTCACTATCAATCCAAGATAAGTTTGTGAGTGAGTCATCCCAAAAAACTGCTGTTCAACAGGACCTGATGGCCTCCTGGCACTACATGAAATTATGATAGTCAGAGCTGTCAGCTGTACACATTAATCCCATTCACACATTTGTATCATGAAAGTCTGCCAGTTTACAGGTTGATACAGAATATAAGCCTCAGCAGGCTGACACACATCACAGAAAAATTTATGTGTCAGACCTAAATACAGGAAGGATGTCTGAACCCATGGAAGTCAAATTTAACTGCCACGTTTGGTATTTAATTGCTTCTCTGAACTTAGCTTTCTAATCTAACTTTTAAATATTGTTTACAGACTTAGAAGCTTTACTTTTACTAGATGTCAAGTTCTAAAATCTAAACAAAAAATCCATTTAAATTCCATTTTTCTTACTGTGTGGTAAAAATACAGCATATCAATCACTTGTCAGTCACACAATATAGTGAGTGAGAAATGGCACTTTGAACAGTGTACTTTATTGACTGAACAGTTTTAATGGATTATATTATTAAAACATATCCCATCTAATCAAGAATCTTGCGGATCCTTACCTGTGTTAACAGCAGGTAGTAATACTTTGCAAAACAAACATACAGCAAAACCAGGGGGATGTTCTATTTATATTTCAGCAGCAGAAATACTAAAGACTGTAAAAGCTAGTAGATATTCTTATATGTGCTGTTATTATAGAGTATTTTACAGAATCTGTTCCATGATATTGCAACATAATTAAACTGTAGTGAGAAGCTCTCTTCTGAGATAACAGACCGAAATATGAGATATGTTATTCAGGACTGAGCACTGGGTGCCAGACAGAGACAAATGAGGATATGGAAAGAGAAGTAGAATACTTACTATTTTTCACAATAATCTGCAGTGTAACTTGAATCACTGAATAATACTGGGAATATATAATTTATTATATATATTATGTTGTATATGTATAATATAGATACAATAGTGGGAATCAGGAATCCCGAAGCTCCAGAAGCCCCAAACTGACCTGAGGTTGACTAACTGTAAAGTCTTTCCTTACTGTAAAGACTTGGAAAAGTTCTATAATTCCCTCTGTTTCTATTCCTTTGAAACACTTGCAGAAAATATTTACTTGAATGAGTTCTGTAAGGGTGATTTATTATTTGACCTGGATGTTTTGTACATTAAGTACCTATATATATATACATGTATATGTATATATCTTTAACATTATATGAAGCCACTGCATTTATTTGAAACATCATTAATATTACATCTGTATTTTCATATCACAACAATAGACTGAGGTATATGACTTTTTATGTGCGACTATCATGCTAATTACAATTGACTGATTACGTTTTCTGTTATAGAATAATAGAATTCTTAGAGTTGGAAGGGACCTTTAAAGGTCACCTAGTGCAATTCCCCTGCAAAGAATGGGGATATTCACAGATAGATAGGCTGCTCAGACCCCATCCAGTATCATTCTGAATGTCTCCAAGAACAGGACTTTCACTACATCTCTGAGCAATCTCTTCCACTGCCTCACCACCCTAATTGTAAAAGATTTTTTTCCTTATGTCCAACCTAAGTCTACTCTCTTTAAGCTTGAAATCATTTCCCCCTGTCCTATCAGCACAGATCCCTTTAAAGAGTCTGTCCCCTTCTTTCCTGTAGCTTCCCTTTACATACTGAAAGGCTGCTACCTGGTCACTTTGGAGGCTTTTCTTCTCAGGCTGAACAGCCCCAGCTCTCTCAGACTGTCCTAGTAGGAGAGGTGTTCCATCCCTTGGATTATTTTTGTGGCCCTCCTCTACAGCACTCCAGGGTGAGATCCCACCACTGCAGAGTAGAGGAGCAGGATTGTAAGGCTGGGAACTATTGCACTAGTGCTAAACCAGCAAGATGGAACAGACAGCAACACTATTGATACCAACTAAATATTTGTTGAAAAGGAATACAATGAAAAACAAAATATCCAACAATATGGAAAGCAAGTACACCTAGACTTTATGAAAGAAGACTTACGAGATTAAGAAGATGTAAGAGATTTCATGCTCAGGATAGGAAAGGGAAGATCAATAAAATAAATGTAAAAGACAAAAAGAAAAGAATTCAGAAAACTCAGAAATGACGATTAAGATCACACAGGGAAAAAATCAACAACTTCAAAGAAATTGTATTAAAAATAAAATTTTAAAGTACCCAACAGAGAAGAAAGATGGAAGCCCTGCTTACTTAGGAAAATCAGTCATTACTTTCAAATACAAAAAGAATGTTTACAGAAAATGAAGAACAAAACAATATCAGTGTAAGGGTAAGCAGAAGTGTCTGCTCTTTTAAGGGAATCTAGTCAAGGGCCCTATTCCAAGGCAACTAGGGAAAATAAGAAAGGGAAGCAAGCATGGGAACTATGTGACATATATTTATGAGCATTTCATGGAGAACTTCTAACCTGGATGCCAATCACAAGAAACAAATCTCTCAGTGACATTAACTGGGCTATGAAACTACAGGCACTGTTTCCAGGAAGATCAACATGAACTTCGCATCTGATAAGACTGTGAACCAAGGAGCCTGGTACAGTGGAGAAACAGCAGAGCTCTGCAATCCGTAGGGGTGCATGGGGGAACAGAGCAGTAGGAGGAAGAATAAAGGCAGATACATAGAAAAGAACTTAAAAGGGATGGTTGCATGTAAAATGTGGCCAGCTAGTACACTTGTCTGGCTAAGCTCTGTGCTAGATCACCACAGTCTGTCCTATCTTCTGTCTTTCATTAAATCTCTTCTTATCTCCCTCTGTATTTGCATACTCTCTTGTGTGCATGTGAAGCTGCAATGACTACGTGCCAGGTACTAGTGATACCTGGATGTAGGTGACTGAAGCTCAGTCACAGCTCCTGGAGTCAGTCAGGGAACAGGCCCTCCATCCTGCAGTGCGAGGCAGTGGGATCTTATACTCCCAGACAATGGGGTGGAAGCAGTGTGTGCTCCCAAACTGGTGTGAATGAGGCAAATACAAGGCTCAACACTAGTAACTGTAGTGCAGCTTTGTGTCAGAGCACATATGCCTTATGCCAGCTGCTAGGAGGGGTCTATATCTTCTTCAACCATTTCTTTTTATTATTTATTTATTTATTTTAATTTGTGTGTGTTTGAGTTCATGTGCATTGCAGCAAAATTGATTTAGGCAAGTAGGGGACCCATGAAGCAGCTGTGAGGGCCTGGGATCCAGGCAGGGGTGCTGGAAAGACAGAGATGCCATGCCAGGCATAAATAAGAAGGACATGCACATTTGTGTGTGCTTGTGAAACAAGAGAGTGCTGTGTGTGTCCTGAAATGGTGAACTTGTATTTCTAACAGCCAGAGAGGAGGAGGGGGTCTCTCGTTGTTTAGGTGAGAAGCTGGTTGGTAAAATTTACCACTACTCTGTCATGTAAAAATAGTTCATTTTGATTCACACTGTCAGTAAATAAATCCCTGTGAGACTTTAAGAGAAGAGCACAACTTCTGCATATTGCCCAGAAATCCAGAAATGTTAAGTAGATCATGCTTCAGAGGCTGTTCTGTTTTGCATTCCAACACCAGCTGCCAGTGCTCCCTCATGCATTTGTTATTACAATACTGGATTGAAATCTCTCTCATTAACTAATAACATAATCTCATTTGTTTTATTATTGTCATTTGGAAGTACTGCTCTGCTATGCTTTGCAGAATCAGTTGTGTATGCAGTTAACCAATGTATAGCAACCACTTTCTGAAGCTAGATTTATACAGTTCTACACCTGTTTCTTGTTAGAAAACACTAAAAGCAAATACGTTTATAAAAGCCCAGTGCAGTATTCATTTCAGTCACTTTACTACACACACTCTAAATATTACTTACTTCAAAAAACAAAGTTAGTATCTCTCATCTGAAATTCTTGTCCCATGTGAAGAGTTGTAAATGAAACATCTTGGACTCTAAAACCAAGTATTTCTAGAACTTCCATAATAGAGACAAATTATAAAGAATAGATGCTGTTTTCAGATAACATTTTTCATACTGAAATATACTTAGTATCTCTGTGTCATGCAGTCATGTTCTTGACGCTAAAATATACCAAATATAGTAACACTGAACATAATATAAATGATTTTAAAAGTTATTTTACTTGTTATATGTCTGAAACACTTCAGTGTGCTTCAGATGTAATATTCAAAACACGATGAAATTAGCTTTAAAATAAATAAATGACTGAAAAATGTCCTAGACAAGCTTGAGCAGTAGGCCCTGGTGGACCTCTCATGAGATTCAGCAAAGCCAAGGGCAAGGTTTTGCACCCAAGTTGTGGCAGCTTCTGCTGTCAATACAAACTTGGGGATGTAAAGATAGAGCACAGCCCTGCTGAAAGGGATGTGGGGGTGCTGGTGGATGGCAAGTTGGACACTGGCTGCATTAAAAGAAGCATGGTCAGCAAACTGAAGGAGATGATCTTGCCCCTCTACCTGATCTAGCTGTAAATGCCTGTTTTTTTCTGCAGGGGAGTTGGAATAGATGAACTTTAAAGGCCTCTTCCCAACTCAAACGATTGTATTAAAAAAAAAAAAAAAAAAAAAAAAAAAAAAAACAGCATCAGTTTTCACTTTCAAACTCACTTATAATTGAATTGGTTGACATAATGTGCTAGAACATCTAAAGCCGAGTGATAGAAGCATTTATATTCAACAGATGCCAATAACACTATTTATATTACCTTAGCTAGTTTAAAATATTCCTTTTAATGTCTTCCAAAATGGGATTACTGGAATGATAATGGTCAGATTATCATGAATTAAAAAACAAAACCAAAATACCTGTGCAGTTTGTAGAGAAAAAATTCATGTTTCTACGACGGATCATTTGAATAGAGTTTGTATAAACTAGTTAGATTACAAAATATATGGGGATAAGTTTATGGAAGACTGACTTAAATAGACTTTGGATCAGACCTTCAATTTGCTGTTGACTTCTGTATACTTTGAATACATAGCATGCACACAGGAATTTTATCACGAGACTTAAAAATAATTTTCACAATGCCAAGTGGAAATTTTATGCATAAAGCTCATTTTCATGATGAAAAATCATCAACTATATAAACATATATATGTGTGTGAGTGTGCAGGTGTAGTTGATACAACAGAAGGAAGAGATGTTATCCAAGGGAATCTGGACAAGCTAGATAAGTGGGCCCATATTAACTTAATGACATTCAACAAAGCCAAGAGCAAGGTGTGGCACTTGAGTCAGGGCAATCCCAGGTATGTGTACAGACTGGAAGGAGAATTTACTGAGAGAAGCCCTGGAGGCTGGTGGATAAAAAGCTGAACAGCAGTGTGTGCTTGCAGCTCAAAGGCCAACAATATTTTGTTGGCTGCGTCAAAAGAGCAGTGACCAGCAGGGCAAGGAAGGTGATTGTCCCCCTTGATTTTACCCTCATGAGGTTCCATTTGGAGTACTGTGTCCAGGTTCAGGGCTCCCAGGACAAGACATGGAACTACTGGAGCAGGTCCAGAGGAGGGCCATGAGAATGATCTAGAGGCTGGAGAATCTCTCGTACAAAGACAGGCTGAGCTGGCTCGTTCAGCCTGAAGAGGGCTTGTGCAGACTTCACTGCAGCCTTCCAATACTTGAGGCGAACTTCTAAACGTGAAAGTGCCCAACTTTTTACATGGTCTGATAGTGATAGGACAAAGATGAATAGTATTAAACTAAAGGAAGGGAGATTTAGATTAGGTATTAGGAGAAAATGCTTTACTCAGAGAGTGGTGAGGCACCAGAACAGGCTTCCCAGAGCAGTTACAAATGTGCCATCTGTGGGGATGTTCAAGGCCAGGTCAAATGGGACCCTGGGCAGCCATCACTAATGGGTGGCAGGAGGGCTGGAACTAGATGATCATTAAGGTCCTTTCCAATGAAAGCCAGTCTAGGATTCTATGATAAAGTTTAGGATTTAATCTAGTAGTATTTCCCCAAATGAAATCATAATTGGAAGTATGTATTCATTACATGAATTGTACAATGATTTCTTTTCAATTTTTGTATGAGAGCTATTATCAATATCATTGCACAGCACTCACTAACTTATAAGCCCAGAGCAGTCTGACAGTTATCAACTATGAGAAAATACAAATTTACTTTCATCTTCCCAACCTATAGCAAATGAAAGGAACGTACTAGAAAAAAAAAGTAATATAGAATTGGGGCAATTTAAAGAAATATTAGGTTTTTTTTTTCAATTACAAGCAACTTTTTAAGGTTCTTTAGCATTTATCGACACGGAAGGGACTTTTTTAACATAAGTGAAATGAGAATAGATGATCAGTTTAATTGAGATGGTAAATAGTGGGGTGTGTGATATCACTTTGATTTTTAGAAAATACAATAGATTAAGATGCACCAACGCTGTTATTCTCATTCCTTTCTCTCAGAAAATAGTTTTGTAAGTACAACTTATAAAACATCTGCACATATTACTCTGCACAAACTCAGTGGAAACATAACACTGTATTAACTAAAACACCATCAAATATGATGAGAACTCTTATTTAAAACAAACAAACAAACAAAAACAACAATTAAGGCTGTTTTTGTGCATCTTAAGTTTTGTTTCTTCGCAGTCTCACAGTCATTTCAGTTCTAATACCATCTGCTCTAGACAAAAATGTAAGCGAATAAGATTAAAAAATGTATTCAAGGACATCACATATTTTTTGTTGAATAATATCTTTGTATGTCTTTCACTATGCATACTGTATTTTTATTTTTTTTCCTCACTGGGACAAGCTATTAGCTTGCAGTGCTTTTGCTCTGAATAATTACTCTTTACCTGGTTAACCCCTGAAGCTAAACTTTCTCTTTCTTGAATTCTGGGCTCTGAAGAGGTTCAGAAAATGCTGCTCTGTTTCACTTTGTAGATTATTCTGAATTGCATTTTTTTCCTTCATTTTCTCTCCTCCATTTTAATTCATCATTTTTTATTTCAAATAGACAGCATTATTTTTTCTGTCAGTACTTAGTATCATGATCTGCTGCCTAATTCACAGATTCAATGGATTGTACAGCAGAGATGGACAAGAAATACCTGTCCTACCCCCCTGCTACTAAAATTAGAATCCTGATCATTGCAGGTCTGAAACACTGAGAAGATTAGATATAAAATTCAGGTGATCAATCTCATATATTTTTTTACATCCACTGTATTCCACTTTGTTTACATTTTATTTTACTGTCTGAACATTTCATATTTACATTCAGCATATATTCTGGTATCTATAATCTTCAGGAACTAAACATTTCTAAATAGCAAGTAACTGTTAAATTTGAAATAATATCTTTATCGTACTTCAAGTATAGCTGTCAGTGTGATTAATAGACAGGTACCTGCAGTGTAGAAGTGTATTTCAGCTTTCAATTCTAGAACATTTTCAGTGGGATCTAAAGCAGTTGCAGTGGAGTAAGTCCTGAATATGCTTTGTTTTCTTTCCACTGACTACAGATTGGATGGGGACTACTAATTCAAAGATAGCTGCTTAAATTAGAAACTTGCAGTGCTAGATAGAAGAAAGTCTACATTATATTTGTGTGCGTTATTTTTCCTTTTGCTTGCTGTTTGGAAAATTTTCTTCTCAACACCAGGACAATTCATTGCCTCCACAAGTTGGAAGGTCTGGAAAACACTTAAGAGATAAAATGTGTTAACGCACATCAGTTATGGTCTACAGACTTAGTCTGAACTTTCTTTAATTCCAACATATTCCACCTTCCTGGTTTTGTTATGTGCAGAATAAAATGACATAAAGCAATATACTGATGAATTTAAACCTGGAAAAATGGAAGCAGAAAAGGAGTTTTAAAACAATAAAGAAAATTAATTCCTTCCAAATGCAATGCTACAGTAGGTTGTATTACTCTGACAGATGTTTCTCTTTATATGAATTTTATTATGCTACAGAGGGCAATTTGTTTTAATGAGAACATTTTTTTCAGGATAATATTTGCTCTAGAAAGCAGAACTTTTCTAGCTTTACATTCTAACAAGAACAAATCCCTTTGATTCACTGGTGTTACCATTCCTCTGTTGACTCAGTCAAAACACCCATTAGTTGCACACAAGCTGCAAGAGTGAGAAAATAGGAAAATGCTGATTAATGGCTCAATCCTCAAAACATTTCAGCAATGTTATTTACTTCAGTGTACTTCTTTGCATGAGCTGACTGCATGACAAGGAGCCAAGAAGGTGAAATTGTAGAATTACAAACATAACATCAGATTGCTTGCTTCTAAACGTGAATATACTTCTCAGATCCACTTGGTAGCTATCTTTCTATGAAAAAGTACCTTACTGCTATTGTTTAAATTGTGTTATCATCAGGTATTTGACTTTCAAAGGTATGCTAATAGTATCTTCAGTTTGCTGTATATTTGTTTTCAAGGTGTTACATATTGTCCATTTGAGAATCTGGACACTTTCTGATATACAACTAGGAAAAAAAACAAAAAAACAAAAAAACATATATAACTACTAGTTCTACATTTCGTCCACCAATATCTTCCTGCATTTCTTCATTCTCTTTGAAGCTGCAACCAAAACGAACACAATAATCTGTATTTTATGCTGAAAAGACAAAGTGTAAAGAAAGTGACTTTACAGAAGAAAATGTTTTTACAGAATTACAGGTACATAGTGAAGCTGTGCAGGGAGAAAATTAGAAAAGCCAAAGCTCAGCTAGAACTGAGCTTGGACGCTAAAGTAAAGGAGAACAGTAAATATTTTTATAAACACATCAACAGCAAGAGGAAGGCTAGGGAAAATCTCCATCCCTTGTTGGATGCTGAGGGCAACTTGGTCACCAAGGATCGGGATAAGGCTGAGGTACTTAATACCTTCTTTGCCTCAGTCTTTAATAGTAAAACTTGTAACTCTCTGGGAACACAGCCTCCTACGCTGGTAGATGGGGAGGGGAAACAGAATAAGCCCTGCATGATCCACAACAAGATAGTTTTGGACCTGCTTCAAAAGCTGGATGTTTATAAGTCCATGGGGCCAGATGGATTGCACCCTAGAGTGCTGAGGGAGTTGGCGGATGTGGTTGCCAAACCACTTTCCACCATTTTTTGGCAGTCTTGGCTGACTGGGGACATCCCGGAGGATTGGAGGCTGGCGAATGTGACGCCCATCTTCAAAAAGGGACAGAAAGATGATCCTGGCAGCTACAGGCCCATCATTCTCACCTCTGTGTCCAGGAGGGTTATGGAACAGATAATCTTAGGAACCATCATGGACCAATTAAGGGTCAGCCAGCAGATCAGGCCTAATCAGCATGGGTTTATGAACAGTAGATCCTGTCTGACAAACCTGATTTCATTCTATGACAAGGTGACCCGCTTGGTGGATGAAGGTAAGTCTGTTGATGTGGTCTATCTGGACTTCAGTAAGGCCTTTGACACTGACCCCCATAACATTCTCATGGAGAAGCTGGCTGCCCATGGTCTGGATGGGTGTACACTCCACTGGGTGAAGCACTGGCTGGATGGCCAGGCCCAAAGAGTTGTGATCAATGGAGTGGAATCCAGTTGGCAGCCAGTCATGAGAGGTGTCCCCCAGGGCTCGGTGCTGGGACCACTTTAGTTTAACATTCATTGATGATCTTGATGAGTGAATTGAGTGCACCCTCAGTAAGTTTGCAGACGACACTAAGTTGGGAGGGAGTGTTGATCTGCCTGAAGGGGAGAAGGGCACTACAGAGGGACCTGGATAGACTGGATAGATGGGCCAAGGTTAACAGCATGAGTTTCGATAGGACCAAGTGTCGTGTCCTGCATTTTGGTCACAACAATCCCAGGCAACCCTACAGGCTTGGGGAGGTGTGGCTGGAAAGCTGCCTGATGGAAAGGGACCTCGGTGTGCAGATGGACAGTTGGCTGAATATGAGCCAGCAGTGTGCCCAGGTGGCCAAGAAGGCCAATGGCATCCTGGCTCATATCAGGAATGGTGTGGTGAGCAGGACTAGGGAAGTCATCTTGCCCCTGTACTCGGCATTGGTGAGGCCTCACCTCGAGTAGTGCATTCAGTTTTGGGCACCTCCGTACAAAAAAGAAATGGAGGTACTGGAGCAGGTCCAGAGAAGGGCAACAAGGCTTGTGAAGTGCTTGGAAAATCTCTCGTGAAGGGAGAGGCTGAGGAAGCTGGGGCTGTTTAGTCTGGGGAAAAGGAGGCTGAGGGGAGACCTTATCACTCTCTTTCAGTATCTGAAGGGTGCTTACAGTGAGAGCGGGGCAAATCTCTTCTCAGTGGTGAAAAGTGACAGGACGAGGGGAAATGGCCTCAAGTTGCACCAAGGTAAGTTTAGGTTGGATGATAGGAAACACTTCTTTACAGAAAGGGTAGTTAAACACTGGAATAGGCTCCCCAGGGAGGTGGCTGAGTCACTGTCCCTGAATGTGTTTAAGAGCCGTTTGGATGTGGTGCTCAGAGATATGATTTAGCAGAGGCTTGTTAGAGTTAGGGTGCTATGGTTTGGCTGATGGACTAAAATGAGGAAGGATGATGCTTCACCAGGCTCCTAAAATTGTAGGGCTTGCTATGGGTCTGAGTAGCACAGGCTGAATCCTCTCCTGTGTTCTTTTACTTTCTTTAGGGAAGACGTTTGCAATTTTAGGTTTCAAGATTTTAGAGATAGAGAGCCTATCAAGTAAGTTAACTCTTGCTACATCTTTTAGTTTCTACAGGGTTTGTGATTAGATTGCATTTGCTGTCTTTTCTGCACCTTCAATCTGAGAAGCCACATGAGGTGTCAGAGATGTTCTATGAATCCATAAGTATCTCAGCTGGCACCTAAAGCCTGATGGTTAAGCCTGATGCTTGTGTGATAGTTGTAACCCAACCACATGGCAAAAAACTCAAAAAACTGTTGATCTCAGTTTAATCTTAGATGCTTTGAGTCAGTCTCAAGGAGTTCTGAATTAGTATTAGGGAGTTCTGCTTGTTCTTTTTTTCTTTGTTATGCAGTAATTGGTCAAAGTTGCAGAAGTCTTCCTATAGGACAATCGATACAACTTACAACAGAAATCATGGGAAAAAAATGTTACTCAGTAGTGTTTGTTTCGTTGGCCAAACTGCTTAAACTTTTTCTTAATCTGGTATCCCAGGATGCCTGTTTTCACAGGTCACTGAGTTTTACACGATTTATTTATTTATTCTATACAGGAGAAAGAATGTTTACGAACAGTTTTCAGAATGGAAGCCAAGTTATGTATTTCTTCTGAAGTCACTTCACTGACTTTCTTTAATAGCCAATTATCTATCTAACGTAGTTTACATATATTTTTATATATAGAAAGTACACTAAACACAAAAGCTGTTTAATTTCAAACACTCACTATTTGGACTTTTATACTACTGTGTATGCATATTATCTTAAGGTAATGACACAAAGACCATGGGCAAAATTTAGAAGAAGCTATAGATGCAGCACAGTGATAGCAATCAAGCAAGGTAACTGAAGGCTTTTCAGTCATTTGATACATAGTTATAACAGCCTATGCAGCATGTATATCATGCCATACTTTGAAGTTAGGTTAAGCCTGTAATACTGTCAGCTTCATCAGCATGTGTATTGCTGCTGATAATCAGAGCACTTCCCACAAAAAGTGAAGAAGGAAGCCCCTGGAATCTGATAAAGAGGAAATGAGCACCAACTTCAGGTTAAATATACTTTTATTTCTGCTTCTGCTATTTGAGGATAAAATAGATAAGAGAGGCTCCGTGAGGGGGAGGGGGAGGGAGGAGAGGGAAGAGAGAAAGACGCTATAACTGGTATTGTGGGACTGACCCTTAAATGACTGGCTAGTTACTGTAGCTAGGGGTTTCCCTAGTGTCTCATACGTTTCTAGTTTCTAGCTTCACTAGAAAACTAGCTATGTATTCTTGTAAAGCTTGGCACTGTAAGCATTTCTGGAAAAATCTAACAGACATTTTAATGTCATGTGTATTTACTGTCCCTAGAAATATTCCTCAGTATCAGTGAAGTTTGCAAAGAGATGCCCTTTAGCAATATTTACTAGAAAAGTGGTGCTTATTTAAGTAAATATTTTTAAAGATGAATGAAAATACAGAAAGAAATGTGGGTTTAGTTTTTTAAAGGACCAAACCATATGACATAAATTTGGAGAAGTTAGCACTGATGGAGAGATACAGTTCCTAGGCCAATTCCAACAAAACTGTTCTGCTTCTTTCCAGATTTCTAACTTGGCTGTTCAAGATTTTCTTTTTTCTCTTTTTTCTCTTTTTTCTTTTTTTCCTTTTCTCCCCAAAATTACCTCTCTCAGCCCCACAGCATAGTCTCTATCCCAGCACACATTTATTCTAAATATTACTAAACACGTCAAATAAAACTTCACATAAATCCATTTGTCTATTCCTGTGTTCTTCATCACTGTATGAGTAGATTGTCACCCTGTATTTACTTTATAAGTCCAATTGTTCTCTTCCAACTTCATAGCCTAAGAAATATACATGCAAAGAGAAAATGATCAGGTCTGTAAATATAAAATGATAACACTTATGAAGAAATAAGTATATATGCACACAGGAATGCAAAACTAATTGTATGAAAAGTAATTGCTTTGACTGAGTACAGGCTGAGCATTGTCTTATTGTTATTTCATTATAGACTGCTTATGAGTCTGAAGATGTAAATTACCAATAGTACAAATTGCCATGAGAGGGAGGGTAACTAAAACCTATAACCTAGCTGTCCTTCCCTTATTCTTTTCCTTTTCAATTATTGATAATAATAATACTCCAGGAGCTCAGTTTATTACTTATAATATCACTCTATTTAGTGCACATGGATCTCTTTAAAACTAGCAACCCACTACTCTTTAATTTCCTATTTCTTTCAGAGTTATTTTTCTTACCCTTAAGGATTTAATTTAGACCGGCAGGACAGGACTTATTAGGCTCATTCCCCTCCCATCCTCTTTTTTTTTTTTCACAGATCAGTGAGACCTTAGCTTTCTGTCTTAATCCTCCAGTGCCTTCAGAGTCCTTTTTTGTGTGTTTTTTTTTTCTCCATCATAGATGACAGTCACAATCAACTGAATAAAGGCACAGGGTCCTTTTATATATGCAATTTGCAAATTTATTTTTGTCTGAACAGCTTTAAAACACTTTCCCCTCTTCTTCAGCTCAGGCCAGGTCCAAACAAGATTGGCAGGATACCCCCCAGCAGCACCACAGGTACGCAGCTCCAGCCATGGAGACACGGTGCCGTCAATTTGTGCTCTACACTGTGTATGTCAGCGTAGCTACCACACTATGAACTGCACACCTTGAACTGCAGAGGGGCTGTGTGGCCACGGCTGATGAACAGAAACGAAGCAGAGGTGAAGTTGTAGCCCTCTGTCTGTCATCTGATGTGGTGCCTGCTTTTCGCCTCAGGCTACACAACTGTGTCTCACCTGAGACTCAGGGTAGGCCCCAGTATGCCAGTCCACTTCTATCTGCTCCTGACTTTCCTCCCCTCTGCCCGCCAAGATTGATTTTTTTAAAACCACTTAGACACTGGCCACTTAGAGTCATTAATCATTAATTTAATCCACCTGCTCATTTATTAATAAGCTTACTTTCTCTGAAGTCCTCATTTTCCCTTGATATTCACTCGTATCTACTCTAGATGACAAAAATGTACTCTAGGAGTTAAGATGTAGTTTACACTTTCTTTGAAGTGAATTTTTACATTTGGAACATTTTGGGTATGGTGCCCACCTCTTAATGTAAGCTTTATTTATTTATTTATTTATTTATTTATTTATTATTTTTCAGACATACATGCAGAAGCTTGCAAGACAATCAAATCATTATTTTTCTGTGTGTGTGTGTGTGTGTTTGGTGATGGGGGGGGGGGGGTGGAGAAACAAGAAAAAAAAAAACAACCCACACCTTATCAGCACTGAACTGTAAATCCAACACAGAGAGGCTGGCCCTTGCTGTGCCCTGGTAACTACATTCATCTGATAAAAAGCGTGCACATGTACTGCTGTGTAAACGTGGAATATAAAGTAGTTAAAAAACAACATGAGATTTTATATGTTGAAACAGGCAAATGGCTTGGAGAAACCTTTACTACATATCATACTGTTCTGGATCATTATTTAAGAATATGAGATACAGAATTACAGTGAGTGTAATGAAATAAAAGTAGTGGACACTAGATAGACAACCAGAAAAAGAACAGCTTTTTTTTCTTTAATCTCTCACTGATTCACAGGGGGACTTAGAGGAAATCATTTTATTGTTTATTGTTCCACTTCTCTTTTTATTCTCTTTACTTACACTGCAAACTATGATTGAGACCTTCTATGTCTGCACAGTCCCAGAAACAGAAATGTCTGAGATCAATACATACCCTGAAGTGATTCAGTAGCTGTTTTAGTCATAATAGGCTGTTTTACTTATTTTTCAGCAGTACCTAATCTTACAGGTCCAGACACCTCTTCACATACTTCCTCAGTTTTCCCTAAAGTTTTCTGGACTGTCATTTACTGATATATCCTAAGGCAGAAGTATCCTGAACCAAGCACAGCTGGCTGTTTCTCTCTCAGACCACAAAGCAATGTAATAGCAATTCAGACGATATCCTAAATGCCTGCAAAAACCACTAAAGTCATTCACAGTCTTTACCACAGTTATCTACATCTCAGGAATCACCAAGTTCTTGGAGCATTCTTCCTAGAAAGAAAGACAACTAAAATCTAGCTCCTCAGCTTGATGAAGTCTGAACACATTCTTCCATTCAGCAAGATGACCCTACAGGGGGTATGTAGAAGGAATGTATCTGCTCCATTTTGTTTATCTGGTCAAAGGAGAACAAACCAGAACACATAAAGACAAATCTGACAAAGGAAGGTCACGTAGGTACAAACCAGTGGCACTAATTTGTAAGGATACATGAAGTGTAAAAATGTTTAATTTTCCTGCTAAAAGATGGAAAGATACGGAAGGCAGACAAAAACACAGAGTCATAAAATCTGGACAGTCAACATTAACCAAGTCAGTAATCAGAAGCAGACTTGGTCAGTCATACTAATTGAGAGGCTATCAAAAACTGCAGGCAAATCAGCACTTTCCAACTGGTAAGAAGGCAAACTTGAGGGTGCAGGATGTTGGAGAGGGTCAGTGGGACTGTGCAAAGCAATGGAGCAGTGTACAGGGGAAAGGGGAGAAGAATGAAGTGGGGTAGACAGAAATGCATACAACAGGGTCCAGGGGACTAAATAAGAAAGATGAACTATGTTCCACCTTGAGCAGCAGTACTGAATAATAAAACAAACTGATATAATAGAGATAACGATCCATTTTTTTTCAAAATCGTTTTGTGGTGATCTTATTATTCAAGCTTTGTTGTCAGGGCTGGGTTTTTTAACAGCTTTCAGCATCCTTCTTATGCAGTCTTTAGTATATTAAGGGCCAAAGCCCAGTTGAAACTCAAATTGGCCAGTGTGGTAAATAAACAATTTTAAAAGATTTTATAAATAAACTAACAAAAAAGGAGGGCTAAGGAGACTCCACATCTTTTTTGGCACTTGACAGGAAACATGCTGACAGAAGACAAGGAAAAAGCCAAGGCAGCTAATGTTGCTAATGTTAATGTTCAGTCTTTCTTAGTTAGGCAAATTGTTCTTAGGATACTTGGCCACCTGAGGGGGAAGACCATGGCAGAGAGCAAGATGAATCTTCTATGATATTCTGTAACTGATGTATTACATCATTTGAATATGCACAAGTTTATGGGACCAGATGGAAGTCAACCAAATTCAGTTAAATAAGGAAGATAGATTCCATCATAGAATTAAAAATTAAAATCCGTGAATACAAAAGGGAGGATTTCCCTTTACAATCTTTAGTAATTATATTTTCAGCTCAGTCAAATGCTAGTCCTTCAGAAATGAAATAGACAATTTTATTTTCTTAATTTCAGATTCAGAAATCTCTGAAACTCTACCATTTGTCATCCTGGACACCCTAATGGTACAATACATATTTGAAACAACTGAAAATGTTATGTTTTGTTCCATAATATTTATTTTTAGTTTGGTTCACTGAGCTTAAGATCTCAGTATATATGATGGTGATTTGGATGAGGTCAAATAAACAACAGAAAATGAAGAAAAATACACTAAGGCCAAGCTGATTTTCAAGTAGCTTACAAGCCAGCTCATCTGACTGACAACAGTTAAAAATGTCATCCTCTTATGTTCTTGAACAACTTCACTGAAAAACGACTGAGAGACCTCACACAAACCACACTCATTAACTATGTTCACTATCATTACAGACAGTAAAATCACATTTGGAAGACCGCTGACTTTCAGAACACTCAGAGCTGTGCCTGGAAACTTCTATAATCGTCTTCAGGTACATTAGTTCTATTATATTTCCTGCCTGCATTAACTACTACATTAAGCTACTAAGGTCACTGAGCTGGCAAGATTTAGGTTTCAAATCAGTTGAGCATTTAAATACAAGTTTCTGTATAATGCTGTGTAGGAATGGATTTAAGCGTGTGGTTAAATGCTTGGCGTATCAGGCCATGATCTTTACAAAGCTGAAATACTGTGTCATTTTTATTTCGCAAGTTCTTCTAAACATTTACAACATTATATAAGATCGCACAGTATTCCATTCTTATCTTTTATTGTCTAGCATTCATCATCAAGGAGATAAAATGCTTTGAAGAACTTACAGAGTCAGACTCTGTAGAGAGCTACCAGGAGAGGCTCCAAGTGTGCTGCTCTCAAGTCACTTCACAAGGTTTTCTCCTTTCATATTTCAGATCACTGAAGAAATGAGCTTAAAACAATTCCAAAGCATAGTCATAAATCCATAAAATTATTGGTGGCTTCTTTGTTTTTGGAGGGTTTGTCTGTTTGTTTCTTGTTGGTATTGGTTTTTTGTTTGTTTTTATACACTTTCTTTTTCTTTGCGGTGGTGGAGCTGGTAGGTTTGGACTTTTAAAATTTATTATTATCAATATTATTATTCAATATAAAGAAACTTTAAGTCCCACAAATGTAACCAAACTAGCAACAAATGTAGTTCATCTCCACTTACCTCATTAAATCAGAATTTAAATGCACTGTTTAGATGAATAGCTGTCATGTTAAAAAGAAATCTTCATGAAAAACATAATCCAGATGTTGCTAATAAAGCTAACTAAAAAACTGCTTCATCTATCACAGAATCACATGATGACCAGAACTGAGAGGGACCTCCCTGCTCAAGCAGAGCTGCTTAGAGTTGTTTGCCCAAGACCATGTCCAGACAAGCTTTTGAAGATCTCCAAGAAAAAAACACAACTTGACTAGCAAAATCATGCCAACATTTCCACTGAACAAGACTGGAAAGATAAGTATTTTTAAAGTATCAGCAATACTACATCACTTTGGATTATGGTAATAACTGAAATTATCAACTGGAATAAATGCAGAAAAAAACATCTGTGTTCTCACATACTGAAGAGATACATTAATGTACTACACTGTTAATTGCTTTAAAGAATTAACCTCTAAATTCAGAAAAGAGGAATCCCTCTTTCAGAACTTTTGCTTGCATAAGTCGTTACTTTAAAAAAGAAAACAGAAGTTTCTCTCTGACTCAGAAAGCTGCTTCTGCTCTCCCTGTGTTGTATGTCTGTAATAACTCTTTGCCTCACATTGTAGAGATTTCACTGTAGAATATTACATTTTTATTATACTCTGTGAGTTTTTTTCAGTTCTGAAAACACTTTTATTTAAATCTAATTTTCTGTAAAACGTAAATAATTATGTACTTTTCATTTGAAGAAAGACAGAGGAAACTGAAATATGAAAGTCTTATTGTTAAATCAATGATCATGAAAATACTATAAAGTGCACACAAGTAAAACTGTTATTAAAATCATAATATCACAATAACTGAGAAGTCAATTACAGTGCAATCCACTTTAATGTCTTCTTTATTGCTGCCATTAGGTTAGAAGGAAATAAGAGTGCAGTAAGGTACAACAGTCAGCTATTAGCAAGGAGCTGATGTAAGAATGTTGCATGAATTTAGTGGAAAAAGTACTTAACTTTTTTAACTTCTTTTTATAATTATTATTATAATCCTGCACCATCTAAATCTTTCTGCAGTAATTTCCCACTGGTTCAAACAAAATCCACTGCTGAGAGCAAAATCATCTTATTCTTTGAAAGCAGCGTTGATGCTGAACACACACAACATACAGAATTCCAGATGTTTTCAGTTTCTAGGATTAAGGAAACTTTACATTAACATCTTCCAGGGGCATTATTTACAAAACCTGGCATCCTTCAGCTTCACTAGGGTCTGAGGTCAGCAAGAAAATAATATGAAAAAATTATCTTTGTTAATCACAAACAAGTAGACCCATGAACTTGTACCAAACTCTAAGAATGCAGTATTTATACCACTGTATAAAATGTTGCTTTTACCACACAGAAAATTGAAAGCCGCCAGCCATCATGGACTTCTGAACTGTACTTTTCTGAACTCAACCACACATTATAATCTTACGTTGCATAATGAAAAACTGTGTACATGCATTATTAAAAATAGGAAGAACTATAATGAAAATATTTTAAAACTATATTTCTGAAAGTTTAATGGGAAGAGAAATTCTTTGCATACATCCTTATAATGTAAGCACGGTTTTCCCCCTTAAATTTAGCTTTAGTCAGGATACAAGAAACATACATACTTCCACGGTAAACACATTATCATAACAGATTTGTGAGCCAACTGGTTATGAAGAGTAATGACTGCCACAAGTTAATGCAGATCAGTCTCAGAAACAAAACAGAAAACTGTAGCTTATTCTAAGACATTTTTCATAAAATGTCTGTAGTAATAAAATTTATTGTTTGTTTCTAGATGTACTTTTAGTATCTGGAGAAATGGAAATGGAGTACAGAAAGCAAAAAGAGCCTGTCGAACAGTTTTCCACAGAAAGTTCCATATTGGGAAACTAAGAAGCTGTGGCTTTGTAAAAGGATGGCTATGAATACTAAATACTGCTTCTGTCTGCCAAGTGACCAGTCCTGAACTGAAAGCAAAAAGCCAAAAGGACATAAATGTACTCACACCTTCTGTAAAAATAAATAAATAAATAAATAGAAACGATTTGATTAAATGGTAAAAAATAGGTAAATTCATGCAAATCATGTCTATGTTTCTACTAATTAAATATCCATGGACAGGGTATATATCCCCCACCTTGTAGGTCTGCCTAGCTTTCTGAATGTTTGTTCACATGACTTCCTCTTAGTTTTGGAAGATAATCTGCCATTTAATTGGCATCAGTTTCATTTCATTATTTCTAAAATATTTGTGTTTTTCTCCTGCCTAGAGTGTCATTCCAAATATGCTTACATATACAAGGCACTAGGATTCCACCTAAGACCTTCAAGATCACAAGAAATCATGCTAAAAATATGTGTGATCTACAGCAGGGTGAGTAACAGCTAATTACCCACTTTTTACATGATGCTTTTGCATTCAAAAACAGATTCTGGTTCCTAAGCAAACTGATGGAGACTGATTGGATCCCAAATGCTTAGATATACTTGTTATTTTCAGCCAAGGAAAGAACCTATATCAGTCAGACTGAACTGCCTGAGACCAATGTCTCCACTAATCATATAGGAAATGCACAGTTTTGTACAGCACAGTGGATTATCCCCATCAACAGAGCACAGCTACCTAAGCTCCAAGTGAGACAATGCCTAGTTTAGCACCTTAAGTTAGATAAAGTGCATTCCAAACTATATTTCCTTTGTGACCTTCTTTTTCATGTGGTTCTTTTATTAATTAACAGTCAAGGCTATGTACTGTATAGTTGTACAGAAGTTAAAGGAGTTCTTTTTAATTTTACTACTCAATAAATGAAAATCAGCATCACAGTTCTTCAGTGTTAGCAGAAAATGAACAACATACAAAAACAAGGTCATCTCTAAAATATATGTTAGAAAGGTAAGGAAAGATGGGGAGGGAGGGATTCTTTATATATAAAAAAAAAAAAAAAAAAAAAAAAAAAAAAAAAAGGAGAATCATAAAAATCATAGAATCACCAAGGTTGGAAAAGACCTTCTAGATCATCCAGTCCAACCATCTACCTATCGCCAACAGTTGTAGTAAGGGTAAATGCAGAATCATAAAAATCACAGAATCAGGGTGTGTAGGGACAGGACAAGGGGAAACGGTCTTAAACTAAAAAAGGGGATATTCAGGTTAGGTGTTAGGAGGAAATTCATTACCTAGGACTTAGAGAGGCACTGCTATATGCTGCCCAAAGTCGCTGTGTGATGGGTGTCCCATCCCTAGAGGTGTTAAAGGACATACTGGATGGGGCCCTGGACAGCTTGATCCAGTGGGTGGCAATCTCACCCATGGGAAGGGGGTGGAACTGGATGGGCTTTAAGGTCCCTTCAAGCTCAAAAAATTCTTTTATCCTTTGCTATGCTCACAAACCATATGAGGAAGGCAAAAAAGATTTGAACACATGGACTTATTTCATTTTACATGAAATATATCATTTTACTGCACAGGATAGAGTGCACCCAATAGCTTCTCCAAGCCATAAACGTGTAAGGGAGTCTAAACAACTCCTAATTTCTCTAAGACTGACAAGCAAAGTATAAAAGCAAACAGCAAAAATTGAAATTGAAAACAGGTAAGTCAAAAAACATAAAATATGGACAAAGAGAGAATAGCAAAGGAATGTGGGGTAAAATAAAGAAAGAAAGAAAGAAAGAGATATTCCCAGTTTGGATCTTTTCTCATTTTATTCATCTGTTACATGTAGAGCTTTTATTTTACTCAGACCTCCTAAAACACTCATCTCACAAGAATCAAAAACTATCTAGAACAAAAAGAAAAAGCACAAGGGAAGGAAAAGAAAGCACTAATATTTGTATGACATTCAGGGCTCTTAACTCTCATTAGATGTTGAGTGGATCAAAGAGTTTCCCAGATATTTGGTATTGCAAATTCCTTTAAAATCAAAGTCCTGTATGATTCCTTGTCCTGAAGTCACCACTGAAAATCTTTCTTGGTTTCAAAGTTTTCACTACGCAAAAACGAACTATATTCAGGTAAAAGTGTATTCAGATAAAAGATTCCTGTTAGTTTTAGAACTGCATGGGTCAGGTTCTAAGCTAAGGCTTTACTGTAATTACTTCTTTTTTTAATAGCTAGCAGCTGAAAATAGAGTTCTTAATGTTTCTCAAGTTAGTGAGCATTCAACTGAGGTCTCTTGTACAACAAGAACGTATAAATACAGTAAACCTTTTCCCTGAGCTTCCCATTGAGAGCTATTATCTTTGTCAGTAGCTGACAGCAATTGATTTACTGTGATCTCAACACTAATTACACCTATAGGGGGTAACTGCACTGATAAATTACTATTTACCTTCCCATGTGGATAATAAATAACATGATCATACTTTTTCAAATAGCACTGTGTCTTGATAACAGCCTCATGTGCCTGTGTGAAAGTATAAAGAACAGACCAATTCTGAGTATTATTATTTCACTGTTTAAAGTGGCAATGGACTTTGAATAATTTGAATAAAGGATCTACCCCGTGATACAACAGGTGATTATTTTTTCTTCCCTAAGGTCAATTCAGAAAGGGTAAATTAACTACATGCCACTGGTGCACAGTACATATTAAAACAATATGTTGAGTCTGCAGAAGTCTGAACAGTGAATTTTGAAATGATTAATTATTTTTTCAAATTCAAATCATAGTTGAGTCCAAAGTAAAATGCTTGAGTTTCAGGAGAGCAAATCTGCCTGACGGAAGATGCTCAAGAGCAAGAAAGCTACATTATACTGTAATAGCTGCTTAGAAAATCTACAGTAAGTTGACCTTACCTTTCAGTACTTTTAGCTACATATAAAGACCATGATTTTATATCCTTTGACATAATATCATAAAAATCTATTCATTACCAGAACACACAACTACTGTCTATATCAAGAGTGTAGTCTGAGAGGTGGTGCATGGAAGATATTTTTCAGTTGAAATTCAGGAACCATTTTGGCAAGTGGGTTAGTTGTTAGCATATCCGTGAACTTCTGAGTAGGGTATTATCAGCCTTTAGTACCTGTAATCTTTGGTTAAAATACTGACAGGTAAGAAAACTTCAAAATTATGCAACAACATTAAAAGCTATGAACATGGTGAGAATTCCTTCCAAGATTTCAGGTAAAAGTGCAATCTGACAGGCACACATACTGTAATAATATTTTACAAAATGTGTACAGCATTAGAAAAGACAAAGCAATGTCAGTAACAGCAACATAAAACAATGTGAGAGTAAACGCAAAGAACCTGTGGATTTTGCTCCTGAAACTACCTGAACCTAATTTTTTTGACACATTATAAATTTCATTTTTTTATAATTCTTGTATAACTATTAGTATGGATGACTCAGAAGATTATCTGTGGGCTGATTAAAAATAATAATGGTCCAGGGAAAAAGCCTGTTTCCTATCTATCTAAAGTCTAACTAGAATCTTACCTCAAATATTGTATTTCTAAGCAGGCAAAGCTACCTGTAAGATATAAGAATCAGTACTTGCTAGAAAATATATATATATATATATATATTTTTTTTTTTTTTTTTAAATCCACACATGACACACTGCCAATGTAGCCAACACATTTTGTGTCTGCTCAAATAAATAGAGTGAATTTAAATGCCCCAGGGTTAGTTTTCATGGCTATTGTACACTGCCATTATGCTGTTCCTATTTTCTTTCTCCATATAATTACACAAAATATTTCCACAAATTATAACAGAGGTGATGATTAACATCATATGAAAAACTAGAATTTCAACACGGAATACTTAATGTTTACAACAGAAGTGACTGATTTAATTAGAAGTGTTTTCCTCCCATAATCTATTAAGATCATCATACCTCCAACACACACAATTACATCATCTAGAACATGGAGAAAAGCATTCTTTAAGCCATGGGTGTAAGCAACAGAAAAGAAGAAATTTATCAGGGCTTAATGAAGATCCTGACCTATTTTAAGTGCAAAAAATACTTATGGATCTCTAACTTCATAACAGTATTCAAACTATGTGGAGACTTTTGGTTTCAAGTTGGTTATTCTAGTCAATGTTATTTTTCTGCGTAACAGCCTCAATTGGTAAATAAATTTCTGTCCATTATACCAAGCAAATGAACATTCTGCCAAGAGAGAATAGTTTTGTCCACAAAATGTGGCTTTGTGAAACTTGGCTGAAGGATGGGCTACAGAATGGCTAATCAAGTGAGTCTATCATGAGCAGCAGGAAATCATAAGAATAATTTATATTAAACATTTTGTCAGTATCGTCTTGCAAAGTGGTATAATGAAAGGACACTTTATTCCCTATCTACAAGCAACCTATAAAAAAAAATAATGATGAGATCCTTAACAGCAGTCCACCACTTACATAGTTTTGTCTGCAGTTTTGGGAACAACTGATCCAAAAAGACAGTCCTGATAAATGACTGATTAACTGTTCAGAAATGTGTTAAGTTTGTTGTTCCTTTCTAGCAGATAAAAAATAACTGTTATCCCATGACAGCAATGCCAAAAACATCAGGTCTAAAGTTAGGTAATACCACAAGACATAAGTGAGATAGAATCACATTATCCACAACTAACAGTACAAGTAACCACAGAATCTGAAAAAAAAGTGACGGTTACACATTTACATGTCAGCTTTTCACTTTTTCTTTCTTATTTTATTTTTTTTTCTCTAATTTTATTTCAGTTGGGCTTTATTCTGTTCATATCAATACCTAAATTTGGGTAAAAATTAAATTCCTTCCAAGTACAAAATAATTTAGACTATTTGAGAGAGACTGATCTCCATGTGAGACCGACACTACATTGGTTTACTGACAGGAAAAGGTAAATTCTGATAAAGAAAGGGAAAATGAAACTATGTTGTGACAAAGACATTTTATTCTATAATGTTCACCAGAAACCACTGAGTGGATTTCAGAAATCACTAAGTGAAACAAATTGAACAGTATTCATCCAGGGCTTTTACAAACCACAACTGGAACAAATTATCTGGATATTCAGAAAATATTTGATTCCGGTAATACTCTGAAATATGGAAAAGAAAACAAACTCTGTTTGTAATTAAAAAAATTGAAAATGTATAAAAATTTGAAAAGTTCCTTTATATCATTTATGCTATACTGATAGAGATTCCAGGCAAAATGATACAGCATTTCGGGAAACAGCAAATTCAGAAAGTTCTCAAAAGGTATAGAATAAAAGCACAATTAATCCAGTACATGACTTTGTGTGAAACAGACCTTCTCGGCAACCTTCTTATTTTTTAATGAGATCACAAGAACATTTAATTGATAAAGGTAAATAAGATGATAACATAAATTATTTCCATTATTAAAACAAGAAAAAACACTGCTTGAAACATAAAATGTGATCAACTTGAGATCATTGCAGTTAGAAGACCATGACATTTTCTAAGGGCCTGTGTGTTGATTTACTGTGTTTCTTAGAACAAAATATAAAGTCACTGCTGATAAAACTTACAGATGACAAAAAATTGGTGGACATTCAAATGTGGTCAGGCCAGCCCTACAGGCAAATCTGGATCTTTTGGAAATATGCACTTATTGCACAGGCCAGGTGAAAATACATCTATCAAATGCAAGGTCAGATGTTTGCAAGGGGAGTATAGAATCAAAGAATCACAGAATGGCTTAGGTTGGATTGGACCTCAAGAATCCTTAAGCTCCAACACCCCTGCTGTAAGTAGGGCTGCCAACTTCCATATCTAAAACTAGACCACACTGCCCAGGGCCCCATCCAACCTGACCTTGAACACCTCCAGGGACGGGGCATCCACAGCCACTCTGGGCAGCCCATTCTAGCACCTTAGCACTCATAATAAAGAATTTTCGCCTGATATCCAACCTGTATCATCCCTCCTTCAATTTAAAACCATTTCCCCTTGTCCTGCTGTTTCTATCCTTGTAAAGAGTTGACTCCCTTCCTGTTTGTAGGCTCCCTTTAGGTAGTGGAAGGCTGCAATGAGGTCACCTCGCAGCCTTCTCTTCTCCAAGCTGAACAAGCCCGTCTCCTTTAGCCTGTATTCACAGGGGAGATGCTCCAGCCCTCTGATTATCTTAGTGGTCCTCCTCTGTACCCGCTCCAACAGCTCCCTGTCTTTCTTGTACTAGGGGCCCTAGGCCTAGATGCAGTACTCCAGATGGGGCCTCACACAGGCACAATCACCTCCCTCTTCCTTTCCCTGCTGGCCACCCCTTTTCTGATGGAGCCCAGGACACCATTTGCTTTTGAGCTGCAAGAGCACAGAGTAATGCAGTGTCTTGTAATAAACTGATACTGAACGTCCTATATATTGACACACAGGGAGCTAAGCTCAGATTCCTTTTATGACCACATAGTTATACAGGATAACATAACCTTTGGGACCATATAAAGTCAAAATTGGCACACATATATCTGTTTTTTGCAAAAGCTAAGAAACTTTTTGGCAAGTGATTGGTTGTGGCAATGGTTGTAACATCGAAAACCTTAACTCTGCCAACCATCATTAGTCTAGCTCTAGCTGGTGCTTAAAACTCATTCTAATAAAGAGGAAGGAACAAAATCAACAGTAACATGTTGCCAGGCATGAATTCATGTAGAATACCAAAAGGTAGACGCAATACATGAAAGGAAAGCAAAAATATCTAGGCATTTCTTGAAGGAAATCTATAACATAACATATGCAGAAAACTAATTAAACAATTATGCAAATGTGTGCCTTCCGTACAAATCTTAAGACAGTCCCACACATGCAGCAAGTGCTATGATAAAAGATTTTATGCTACTACTGAGCAGATAAAAGAAAGAAGATAGGAACAACCAGCAGTTTACATGAATAAGGAGTATCAGTTGTTAAAATAAAAGACTGCATCTTTCTCACAGATGTCCTTATTTCATACTTTTTCTTCCCATTTGTTGTGTGAGGACTGCTCTGAAAGTAATGCCTCCTATTTTATTACATTTGCCCACAGTGACAGAAGAGGCTGTTGGTGGTATGGTAGTAGAGGTTGAACCTTCCCAACAATATTCCATTATGTTTTGTTGCAGTGTGACAGATGGCAGCAGAGAGGCAGTCTGACAAAATGGCATTTGACATGGAAGTGCATAGGAAGCAAAGGTGTGTCACTGAATTCGTCCATGTGGAAAAAACATGTACCCATATCCACTGATGTTTGCTGACTATTTTTGGAGATCAATCAGCCTCATTCTGGGTGACCATGCAGATTTTAGTAAGTGCATCTTGTAGACTCTTGTTCATCACCGGAAAAAAAATGCATAATTAATGGTGGAGCTTATATTGAAAAATAATGTTTTGTATCTGAGAATTTGCTCTACCAAATAGTACTATTGTGCTCTTAATATCTGTTGTCATTTCCGTGGAAATAAATAGGAGGCATTACATTTACAGTAGCATACATGCAATTGATACAACACTGGAATAAGAAGTTCAGAGTTTTTAGTGGTATGAGTTAGGCTATAAATGAATGGAAATTCCATTTCCAAAGTGAAGAGATAAACGATTCTTTGTAACAAGATTATAGGAAAGTTAAAAAATAATAATAAAGAGAAAGAAACAATGACTGACAGTAAGGACAAGCTAGTGACACATGGCACCATAACTTCTGAAATGTTATGACTTAAAAGTTGCATATAATATTAGTCCCTTATGAGAAATTCCGTATGTTAATAAAAGTAGAATTATGTCATGATTATATGTGGACAGTTAGGTAGTCTAAAATCATTTGCACCAGAAATGTCATTTGCAATACACTGAATCACATTTACCCGGATACTTTCATGTCCAGGCTTTGCTATTATTTACAAACCTTACAAGTAAATTGAGGTTTCAGAGTTGTGAGGTAAAATAAATATAATTCAAGAACTTGACACTCTTTACTTCAGTTTCACATTTTCTTTGCAGTGCTTAACAGTGACAGAAACCTCTGTTTCAACTATTGTTAGAAAAATACAGAAATAAGACAAGAGATCAATCAGATAGAGATCACTCTGTGCATGATGACAGTAACATATTGCCACAATATTCCATGTACAAAAAAAAACAAGCAAGACATCTTGAGCCATCACTCTTCCTGCATGCAGTACTGACAGCTAGTCAAGGACAGTAGTCACAATATCTGATTAAATGTATTTTATTAATTTTCCTTTTAGCACTGTAAATATATTTCATGAAACTGATCTTTATGAAAATCACAGAATCTCAGAATCACAGAATGGTATGGGTTGGAAGGGACCTCCAGAGATCATCGAGCCCAACCCCCCTGCCAAAGCAGGTTCCCTACACCAGGTCACACAGGTAGGCATCAAGGTGTGTCATGAATATCTCCAGAGAAGGAGACTCCACATCCTCCCCAGGCAGCCTGTTCCAGTGCTCCATCACCCTTCACCATAAAGAAGTTCTTGTACACATTCGTGCAGAAATTCCTATGCTCGAGTTTCTATCCATTTCCCCTTGTCCTGTCTCCACACACTTCTGAAAAGAGTCTGGCCTCGCCACTTTGTCCCCCACACTTCAGATGTTTATAGACATGGATCAGGTCCCCTCTCACTCTTCTTTTCTCAAGGCTAAACAGACCCAGTTCACTTAGCCTTTCTTTACAGGGGAGATGCTCCAGGTCCTTCACCATCTTTGTGGTCCTCCGCTGGACTCTTTCCATGAGATCCCTGTCTTTTTTGTACCAGGGAGCCCAGAACTGGATACAGTATTCCAGATGAGGTCTTACCAGGGCAGAGTAGAGGGGGAGGATCACCTCCCTCGACCTGCTGGACACACTCTTTTTAATGCACCCTAGAATGCCATTGGCCTTTTTGGCTACAAGGGCACACTGCTGGCTCATGGCCAACCTGTCATCCACCAGAACACCCAGGTCCCTCTCTGTAGAGCTCCTCTCCAGCAGGTCATCCCCAAATCTCTATAGTCTATAGTCAATTCTTATCAAGCAAGATAATTAGGATCAATTTGTGGGTTTAAATATTGTCTTGTAAACATAACCTTACCTGAGTATTATGCTTCAAATTTGAATAATCATTGCAAAATACACAGAAATATTAATAAAACATACAAAGTACAGATGCCACAATTGTGTTATTTATATGCCACAGTTACGACAAGAATAGGTTACAAAACTAACAAACATAAAAGCCAAATCATCAGTCTCATATGCTACTAAACTATGTAGTTATCTTCAAGAATAACTGAAGTATACATTGTTATTGTTATACACAGAGATAAACTATTACCACTACATCATATGAGTGCAAATATTTTCAGTTTCACCCTTTTTCCTTACTCTAGGGGAGAATTTCAGAGACCATATTCTTTGATTTTCAGTAAAATGTGTAACTTCATTCTACTTCAGCCATATTCAGTGCTTCAATCAAGTTCAATAGATGACAGAATATGTGCACTCAGAGATCCTATTTTTGGTAAAGTTTAACAGATTCACTACACATTGCAATATGCTTTCTCTTTAGACATACCATAGTGGCAATGGAATGTCTTTGCATGCTTGTTTTTCCGCACTTATAGTGTAATGCAAGCTTTTTATTCTTTCTAATTCTTTGGCAAAGACTGCAGCATAAATTATTAGTACATATATTCCCAGTATCCTATACACTCATGAACCACCATAGCGTAATTAGTGAAAAATAATTAAACCATAACTTAAGTATTATTTATTAAGTAAAAATACTGAACTTCCAAGACCTTGCCACACAATCATTTGCTTCTCTGTTTTTCTCACTTCTAACTGGTTGTGCACTCCAGAAGCAGATACAGTGTAGCCTTTGCTAATTAACTACTCCTTCACTACAATTAAGTTTAAGAGTGAATGGCTTTTCTGTTAGGAATGAATGACAGGAGAATTCTACTGAAGTTACTTAAACTCTGGGCATTTGTCACACACTATTTCATGTACCATTGCTGAACAATGTCAGCCTCACCTTCTTAAAAAGCCTTTATGAAATACAAAATGTATGACCACTATACTTCAGCAATGAACCCTCACAACAATAAAGAACAGCTCTCCAAGAAGTTTGCAATTAAATGGTTCTGTGAACCCTTCATATTTGCTAAGCACATTCTTTTGCAAAGTCTAGGAAACTTATTCAACTGACCAAGATGTTGCTTAGTAGCAGTTTCATCATTTGTTTCATACTGGGAATATTGAACCAAGAGTATTTCAGCACTGCAGTCAATTTCTACCATGGTGAGTCAACAGAGAAAGGCAATGCAGAAAAGATCTAATCTGAAATTCACATCAACACAATTGCTAATCAGATGCAGCTTTTGATAAAAATTCCACTTAAAGCTTTTTGTGTTAGATATCACAAGCAAGAAGAAAGAACAGTTCAGCACAACATTAAAAGTTAACTTGAAAACTCTTGTGCTTCAAAAGAAAAAAATAAAATGAAAAAGGAAAATCCAAATGCTAGTAGCTAAACGTTATAAGAATTTTAATTATGTGCTGCTATAATAGTGTTTTATTAAAAGCAGACTATGGACAGATTGAATGAAGTGATATAAGAGTAATTTCTAAAGACACCTACTATACATAAACTTTACATTTTACTAATAAATTAAACACGTCTGTGACTATCCCTTGTCACTGAAGACAGTCTTCACGGAATGACCAACATCCACTTTAAAGCATCATGCAGACTGTCAACAGCAGATGTTCTCAAGCCATTCTGACTGCAGAACTACAGAGGAAGCTTTTGGTATTGTGCTAATTACTCACAGTCCAGGAACTGTTTGGACAATTAAACAGTCAGTTTCAGAACACGGAATGTACCCTGATATTTTCTGATTAATAAAAACACAGCTTAATAAAAACATCTTTCCAAAGATTTAAAGTTCTTAGCTGAAACTTAAATGAAGCACAGGTCAAGACTGGAAAAAAATGTTAGTAAACATCAGTGACAAGGCACCCAGAGGAACTGCTTTATCATCTGTAAATCACATAATATTTAAAAGTCCCTAACTTTAAGATTAAACACTAGTAAAAATGCCTTTACCAAGAGAGCTGTTAGACCCTGGAAGAGGCTTCCTAAAAGGTGATTGATGCCCCAGACCTTCAGTGTTCAAGAAGCATTTGGACAATGCTCTCATTAATGTGCTTTAACTTTTGGTTAGCCCTGAATAGGCCAGGTAGTTGGACTAGATGGTTTTTGAATATTCCTTCCAACTCAGCTGTTCTATACTGTTATATTCTATTTCTTACATGCTACACAAAGCACTGTATTTCTAAATTTTGTTTTAGAAGTCTACATAGGGCTAACTTTAAGTAAAATTATAAACAAATAAAAAATAGTAAAGTAAAATAAAACTGAAATACACTGAAAGTGGTCACTGCTGATAATGAACAAAATAGTACATATGTGTCCTACCTAAGAAAGTACTTTAACCACAGAACACACACAGAGATTATATGTTGAAGCATAAGTTACCAATCCAATGGCATTCTAATTTTTCATTTTAGTGGTATTTTTTTTCATTAGTAGGCCTCTACTGACCTTTAGCATAACAGAGATTTGAAAGCTTGGAAAGCTTTGAAAGTTTTTGATACAGAACCTCATTAGTCACAATAACATCCAGCATACCAGTTATAACAACCTACAAAACTGCAAATTAGCACATAAATGCAAAAGCAAATATCATTCACTACAATCATTCTTTGAAGTTTTTCAAAGTGTACATTAGTGTTACGTACTTATGCTAAAAACAACATTAATGTACTGTGTACTTAGCAACCATTCAGTGTCTTAATATGTTTGTAAATGCAAAATGTCTTTCTAGCATGATTTCACTACCACATTGTTTCTTAAATCTTCAGTGAAATATATGAAGTATAAGTTATGGCAAGAATACATGTGACTGACTTCCATATTCTCAACTAAATACAGTAATATTAAATAAATAAATTTCATTCTAAATTTCTAGGATGTATCATTGAAAAAGTATACATATGCTACAACCATAAATATTTTGCCTGATCATTTATTTTAACAAATAGAATCAATCTCAACTTACAGTGATACACTGCAATCAGTACAGAGCAAACATAGCAACAATGAAACTGAGAGAAGATTAAATTCATTTTTTCAGTGTAGTTCTCACAAGCATAATAAGTGAAGGAAAATAACGACTTTTATGCATGAAACACCATAAATGGCATTTTGATTCCACTTAATCTCATAACAGCCTGGTTGGCTCCAGTCATCTTCTATCATAACTGAAAGAATTATGGAAGAGCTAATTTACTAATAAAAATGCAACCCTTCTGTCTCCATTTATTTATTTATTTATTTTTTTGGGCACATTTGCAGCTAAAATGTTTTTCCATCTTAAGACGCTAGAAGAAAGATGTTGCCAGGGAGCCCCCATATTTTGTCTTTTGCTCTGAAAACTATTTTCTGACACAGGAGAAAAAAAAAAAAAAAAAAAAAAAAAAAAAATCATAGAAGACCAACTAAATAAAAATAAGTAAATAAATTTAAACCACCACAAACAAACAAACAAAAAAAGCCACCTTTGTTGCAGTGCTCCCCTTTCTGTAGATCTAGAGTTTGAACAGAATAATTAGACTCTCCTGCTTTTCCAATGAGAGTTTTATGAGCTTTAAAGGATATTGCCCAGATGACCAAGATGTGTAAAAGTTCAACATCTGGCATGTGATCCTTTCCATAAAGCTGTGCTGACAAAAATGATCCTTCACCTAAAATAAATTATCCTTTCACAGGATCAAGTTAACAAGGTTCTTTGCTTACTATGCTTTCTTTGTAGTAAAGATATTTGATATTTTACATCTAAGGCAAGGATATAGATCCAAGTAAATTCTATGCTATATGAAAGTAAGTTATTCCTATTAAATTAGCAGTAAAAATTTAGTTAATGGTATTGATATTTTAAAATTACCATATTTCAGTGTACACACAATATTATAAGTAAAAGACAGTCCCAGTTTCTTACATTTTATGACAACAGCTTTCTGTTCGTCGTCTAGGACATCTATTAGCAATTGTCTATTTAGAAGAAAAGAAAAAAAAAGAAAAAAAATCTATTGAATTAACATAACTTCAGATTTTTATTTTCCTGTCTTTAAATGGTTAAATGTAAAAGTATTATGTCATTATTTGCACTTTTCCTTCCATCTACTTGAAGTTTATATTATTCTATGATCTACACCAAATAAAAGAAACAATTTTATCATACTGTATGGACAGGATCAGGACAAAAACCATCAAACCAACACTGTGTATGAAGCAGTGCTATAGATGCTTCCTGAAGAACTTTACATTAGACCTGGCATTCTCCAGCTTCCAATTGAGGCTAGATTTTGTTAGCCAGGGGTGGTAAATTTGCATTTACTAGTAAACTACTCTGTGGAACTGAATTGATGTATAAATTTTGCAGACACTCCATCCCAATACTATTAGATTCACTGCTTTTGCATTCTTCTGAGAAGAACTGCCTTCTAAAAAATTCATTTTCTGCTTCCTATTATTGGAGGAAAGAGTGAAAAGTGGATCTCTGTTTATCATATACACTCTACAGCATATATTCTGAGGTGGTTAAAAATAATTCAAACTGTCTTTGAAATGCAAGCTTACTGTGGCTCCAGTGCTGTTTTATGTTTTGTTTTGTTTTTTCTTTTACTAAATTCCTAACATTCCATTCTAGACTTTTTTTTGTTTTGTTGTTTTATTGTTTTCTTTTCACTCCTATTGAGTACTAAGCTGACATAACTTACAAAGCTATCATAAATTCAGTGTTTCAGCACTGAATAGCAGTAGCTCAGAGCCACCTTTTTTTTAAAAAAAAAAAAACATAAAATTTACTTTTTCCTTTTCTGTGATGCCATTAAACTGAGTGTCGTATGGCTTTCTTACATCTACATAAAACTTAAAATACTTAACTCAAGAACAAAGATTCTTGTAGTTATTTGTAAAAAACAAAAAGAATAGTCTGGAGAAGAAGTTAGATATCAAATCTAGCTGTCAAAGCTAGTATGTGCTACTCATTGTAGCAGCACAGCACCAAGCATGCCTGTGAAAATACACAGGACTCATTTTACACTTTGATGTGTGGCCTTTGTTTCTTGAAAGTGATCTGCTTTGCACTGATAACTCCACATATTGTTTGATGCAAAGCTGGTTACGTAAGATGCCCCTAATGAATTCCCTCAGGGCAGCTATAACCTGTGCTCTCATACATTTTAAAAGGACTAACTCCTAAAAAGTTACAATTGCAAAATAATCTATAATTAAAATAGTACTTTCACTAAGAAGCCTCGGGTCATTTTAAATTTCTAGGTCTCCTGCATCCTTTATATTAATAGACACAGCCATAGTTTTATCAGAAAATCATACTATTGATTCAGTACAAAGGCATTTCATGTCCTATTTTATGTGGTTCTAAAATATATATCAATATATATCAATGCTTGATCATACTTTCAATAACTGGTAACAACAGCTGGCTTTCCAGAAACAGAGTATCCTATAATTCACTGAAAAACATTGCAATAGATTTCCAACAGAAGAAAAGTATGTTGAAGACTGAACATAGCAGTCAACAGAAGTCTTCGTTTCTGACACTGATTTCTCTACAGCTCCTCATGGTAACTTCTAGATTAAACTTAAACAAAGTTCCCCTCTGTTCTAATTCAACACCTCAATGTTTTACTATTTTGCATGAAATTTTGTATTATATTCAACCAACATCTCCTCAAAATCCACAGCAATATTTTGTGGAAACCTACCTTCAGTTTCCTGCTGACAGCAACTGGGTCATTAATTTTAGAAATCCTATATCAGTCAAATTCATTCCATCACTATGTGGAAAATACTGTAATAAATGTAACGTGCCAGACTTGATTGACCGGATTTCCATCAAGATGCAGCATCCCCTTTATTTATGGCATCAGTTACAAACATGAAAACTCATAGTATGATATTCTCACATGAATGAATGCTTTCTATCCTATAAAAAAATAGGGCAAATTGAGATGAATTTTGAACTAACTCCCAATTGCCATTATCAGCCCCTTATTCTATGATTCAACCACTGTGCTTTCTTTGAAAGCAAATTACTTAAAACCTGACTATTGTGTCATGAAAACATGTTTTATAAGCTCTGCTAAAGATTTTGGAAATTGCCTCATTAGTCTTCTGTGGAAACAATTGATATGATCTCTAAATAACAGAACTCCAATCTAAACACATTTTGTTTAGTCACTACATGTTGAAAGGGACAGAATAATGAATAAAAAAAAATAGTGAAATGCTGAAGGTCTAAAGCAAAGAGCCAGGATTTCTCTCTACGGTAGAAAGCAGCCTTTTTTATCAACTGACAACCTTGAAAAAATGCCATCAAAATACATGCATATAGGATATGTATATACCCAAAAAATATGTTCTTGGCTTAGGTAAATCATAGTATCATGAGATCATCATCATATCATAGTATCATAGTATCATAGTATCGTGCGAGTTGGAAGGGACCTTAGAGATCATCGAGTCCAACTCCCGGGTTTTGAGCCCCCTGTGTAGCGAAGCGGCACTTCTACCCCTGCGCCACAGGGGAGATTCAAACCCAGGCCCTCCAGTGCCGCAGGCAGCAGCTTAAACCGCTGCACCACTGGGGGCACACAAATATATAGTTTTTACATGTATTTCCTATGTAACACTAAACTCTTCTCTCATGCTTGTGTTTACTAACTACTCTGAGATTTCTGTTAACGAACAAATGAAAAGAATCTCCATGAACAGCCATCAATTATTTTTAGCGTAAGTAAAATTTTAGAAGTGAATGATGCCAGACATTGAAGAGACACTTTGGAAGTTACTAACAAATACTCATTCATCTTTGTAAAAAAATTAATGGTATACAGCTTTGAATATCAGAATATCCTTTATAAAAACAGAAAGCACAGCTCTATATTTTTCACTGCTTCCAGGACTGTGTTTGTATCAAAATGTATAACATTATTTGCCATAACTTGAGTCAGCAGTGCCCTGTATCCTCCCCTTGTCCTTGTTTCAGCTCAAAGAGTGCCAATTGCACACCAAGGTTTAGTTGTTGCTGAGTGATGAGTGTGTGCCCAAGACTGGGTAGTGTCACTCAGTGTGGAAAAGCCACCATGATGGATTACGTGAAGAACATACTGAATGTTAAAAGACTCTTTAATCTACCAGAAAAGATGTTCACATGCACTGAGATCACCCACTGGATCAAATTATCAAAGAAAGTTATGGTTTCATTATCTCCTACTGAAAACTTAATAAAATTGGCTTCCTCTTTGAAAAACAGTAGTTAAATTTTAACTACTAAACTCAGTGTAAATACATAATGTTTGACTAGATGATCTTCTGATGCAACTTACTCAAAGATTTTTTCACAGTTCAGACAGGGCTCCAGCTGTCAGAATCTACAAGTAGGGTATTATAAGACCAGATCTGTGGGAGAATAGTATATTTCTCTCACATTGAGGGGATTAGCAGAATCTGCAGCTAGCCATCAAAACCTACAGTCTAAACTGACTGTCTAAACATCACAGAGTTATGAACTAGTGCAACAGCAATGAATCCAAACTGACACAGGGAGTCACGTCAACCCCTATCTTAAAACATCTGGATTTCTTCAGAAGAAAAAAAGAAAAAAAGAAAGAAAAGAGAAGAAAAAAATAAAGAAAGAAAAAAGAGAAAAGAAAAAAGAAGAAAAAAGAAAGAAAAAAAATAAAAGTTACAAGTGGAATAATTCAGTCTTTAAGGCCTGAACTCATTTATCATTTATGTCCTTTCAAGTTCAGAGTCCAATAGCTGTGCATTCATACTATAGCTTCAAGTAAATGAATGAAAGCTTGCAGTTATTACAACAGAAAATGGAAATATGCTTCCTCTTTTTTACCATTTAATCCATCTCACAATGTTTCTTTCAGTGTTTCTTTTCTCGTATGTGGGTATATCATTGCCTGGAGCACTGGTTTATATATTATATTCCACAGGATTTTAACACAACTAGAAGAGATTTTGTATTGCACAGTAAAAGTTTGTACTCTAAGTGTGATTTTGAGTAAGTGGAAATGGGTAGCACATATTAAATGCAGAAAAAAAATTAGATTATCCTAATCTAACAAAATCACATTTAAATGAACACTTTAAAGCATTTGATAGATGAGCTCCTTCTATTTTATGCTGGCAGACACTAATAAAAAAAGGAAAAAAAAAATAAGAAGCTACTACTAAGGAAAAATATAATAATAATTAAAAGTATATATTGTATGACTGTGAAGGGAGGAAGTCCGACCACAAGTCAACAACTTCACCCTACTGAGATTATCAGCCACCAGAGCCTTTCTAGCTCTCCTGTATGTCAGTAACCTGCATGGTGATGATATCTCCTTGAGACACAATGTCTCTCAAGGTTACTTCTTGAGGCCAAGAGATTTCTTACCAGGTATCCAACATTTTCAAGCAACATTTTTTTAATAAGTGTGCAACAGAAGAAAACACTTTTTAATAAGTGTGTACCAGAAGAGAAACCTCTAGACACAAGACAGAACTTTTTCTCTCAGAGAGTGGTCAGGCACTGGAATGGCTGCCCAGGGAGGTGGTGGAGTCACCATCCCTGGCAGTGTTCAAGAGGTGTCTGGATGAGGAGCTCCAAGATATTGTTTAGTGGTTTGCTATAGTTACGGTAACAGGAGGATGGTTGGACTAGATGATCTTGTAGGTCCTTTCCAACCTTGTGATTCTATGATTCTAACATTTATATACATTAATTGATATTTGGTGTATATCAATTGAGCTTAATTATCAGAGACGGTAAGTAGTGGAGTGCTTGATCACCATTAAACACTGACTGATACGTCCTTTTGGATATCCTCACACCAATTTGTTTCAAAGTAATTCACCTGTGACAATAAGCCAGATGCAAAATGAAGTAAAGATTTAAATCTGAGTTGGGTTCTCTATCTATTCATACTCAACACTGTAGTGAAGAAAAAAATTTCTAAGTCCTCATAGGTTTTAACATTTACCATTGATTTTTCTTTTTCCTTTTGTCCTCTCTGGCACTCAAGCCAAGTGGCACAAGCCACAGCTTTGCCAGAGAGCATAGAATCATAGAATCATAGAATCATAGAATTATCCAGGTTGGAAAAGACCTTGAAGATCATCAAGTCCAACCGCAGCCTAACCAGTACCCCATCTCTAAAAAAAAAAAACAAAACCACTCTGCTAAATCATATCCCTGAGTACCACATCCAAACGGCTCTTAAACACATCCAGGGATGGCGATTCAACCACCTCCCTGGGGAGCCTATTCCAGTACCTAACCACCCTTTCTGTAAAGAAGTTCTTCCTAATATCCAACCTGAACTTGCCCTGGCGCAACTTGAGGCCATTTCCCCTCGTCCTGTCACTTGTCACTAGTGAGAAGAGACCTGCCCCACTCTCACTGTAAGAACCTTTCAGGTACTGGAAGACAGCAATAAGGTCTCCCCTCAGCCTCCTCTTCCTCAGACTAAACAGCCCCAGCTTCCTTAGCCTCTCCTCATAGGGCTGATTCTCCAAGCCCTTCACGAGCCTCGTTGCCCTTCTCTGGACCTGCTCCAGTACCTCCATATCTTTCTTGTGCTGAGGTGCCCAAAACTGGACACAGTACTCGAGGTGAGGCCTCACCAATGCCGAGTACAGGGGCAGGATGACTTCCTTAGTCCTGCTCACCACACCATTCTTGATACAAGCCAGGAGAGCATAATACTGGTTAGACAAGATAGGTAAACAGTAGTTTCAGTTTTCCTCTCATGCTGTATTTTTTATTAGTATAGACACAATGCTAATGTTTACTGAAGTTAGGGAGTATGAATACGAGTAGGAGCTGACAGCATGGCTGTGGTATGAAGTCAGATTTCTCTGACCCCGTGGGTGTGTGTGCTGGTCACACCTTTCTCTGACTAAGAACTGTTAATATTAATCCCTCCTTGTGCTCTCTAGGTGAATCTCATATCTTTTTGTTTGACAGCCTGCAGATTCCCATTGAATTGCTACAGTTTTCTTAAGAAACTGAGAACTGGTGCATCTGCTACCAGAAAGGACTTTTTTCAGCAGGGGCAATAGATGTGTAGAAGGACCTGCCACATCTGGATCAAAAAGAATGTTTATGATGACAGGCAATGTAAACATTTGTCTATCTTTTTCTCTCAGATTTAAAATCTCTCTAAAAAAAGGGATTGTCTACCCCACAATTTTGTGGGATACTTACACAGGAAAATGACATCTTTCTCACTCATCCCTTGTTAGAACTGCAATTTTATGAACATAATAATACTAAAGCTCAGTGAACTAAGGGTATGACATTACTAAGAATTTGTTTGAGTCATAACCGTCTTCTGAATTATTATTTTTCCCACTAAATCTGAATATGTATAGAAATATTTGGTAAATCAATTCTTTATTACCTTGCATTTGAGATGGATGCTAAACTTCAACATTTCATTTTTCTCAGATGGATGAAAATACAGAGGACAGAAGAAATAATTTAAATAAAATACTAGTCAAGTCTTTCATCACTGCGACTTCAATGCACCCCTAGCTTTTATTCTGATTTTGAGTTCTGCTGAATTTCAGAGTTGAGTTCAGATATTCAGTAATAACTTACAGATTCAATTTGTGGATCATTCACATATTATATGAGAAATCTTTAGTCTAACAAACCACAGTATTCTTTTAATTAATGCTGTTTTATTTATAGAAGTTTGTATAGTAATTAAATGCTAATAGGTTTTTAGTGTATATTGTACATAATTCATGCAGGAAATTTGCACATTTGAACTAGAAATACTGGTTCTGATCCATTTTATTTTGTGTTTATCTGACTATTAATATCTAATACAAATTAAAGTATCCTATGGAGAACCTATGTCAATTTTCCCTTTCCTCAACCTGAGGTAGCCCATCTGATTTATAGTAAACATAAGCAGTTAATTATTTCATCTTGGTATGAATGTAAGTATATTAATAAAGAAGATTGTGAAACATAATTTATGACAGACTTGACATCAAAGATACTTTTTAATTATAAGCACTGGAAGTAGCTCAAAATCGCTGTATCTTTAACTATGGTTTCACAAGTCCTGGGCTGCAGTATCAGACAGACACACAAGCATTTGTGCAGCTGCTCCATGAAGCAGATCAGGAAAGTATCCAATTTTAAATTAATGCATAAGGAAAAATATCTTGCATTAGCTTCCCACTCCAGCAGCCACAAAAGCATCTGGGCTTCAGTCAAATTCCTGACTGAATCAGCTGAACCTCTATTTGCAGCAGGAGCCTGAGCACAGATTAAACCAAAATACTTAAAGGTAATGAATATGTCTTCTTAATATCTGAATTCACATTCATGTTGTCTAACTTTAGGTGCCAGCTGGAGCACCCAGACAAGCCACCAATGAAGATGGAGAAGTTGGCTCATCTTCTGCAGATATCTTTCACTATTGACAACAAAGCAGCCCAGGAAAGCTGTTAGCTTAGGTGTCTCAATTAAGTGGAAAGTATCTGGGTTTGGAGCCCTTGTGGATTTAGGTCAGTTACTCAAATGCAATCCCTTTAAATGCAGACAGTGAGGAGTATAGTGACCTTAGTCTCTTTCTGTTGTTCATGGAAAAAGATTAACTCTAGGAGTCTGTCTTGGACAAGCTATGCTATCCTTTCTTTCTAAAGTCTTCAGAGGGACTTCAAGTGCCTAATATAACATGGAATATATTCATCTGATTTTCTAAAACGTAAATCACTAAGCACAAGCAGACAACAATAAACAGCTTTAAACAGCTAAGTCAGATTACTCGTCTCAGAAAAGTCCTTCAGCATGTCCTCAGTAGATGACATCATTACCTCAGTGTTTCCACCACTCAGCTGCCTTGACTGGCAATGTCAAATCACCAAGCTAATTTCAATAAGATGTACTCTCTGCTTACCACATCTCAGATGAAAAAATACAGATACTGGATGAATGAAGGTGGCACAAATACCTATCCTTTCTATGACAAATTAGTAAAAAATTAAAAGTATAACCTGAACATAATTGCATATGTTACAAAAGCTCCTGTTTTTTTCTGTACCAGAGGAGATGACAAAAATTGAACTTTGCTGCGTTGCTATACTTGTAGGTTTAAAGCTAGAGCAGTAAAACACACACACACACACACACACACACACACACAAAACTGTTCAGCAATAAAAGTTTCTTGAACTACCTTTCCTTCACACTGATACCAGAGGCATTCAAAAGCAAATGTTTGTAACCTTTGAAGGAAATGTAACTGCAATGTTATTTAATTTTCTTTTCAGAATAGAATTATTAATGAGGCACTACAAGCAATCTTTCATGGTTATTCTTACAGGATTTTTGGTGAAAAATTAATATAGAAAAGAAACCACCAGTATTCAGTTGAATGCATTTATAAGTGTGAGGGTCAAGGGCAAGACAGAACTTCGCACAATACTTTCCTTGTGAATAACAGGTGAGAAATCTGCCAAGCAAACTACTTCAGTTTCACATTATCAACAAAGTTGCCTTTTGAAAGTGGTTGGTCATCTGCTATGTTTGTTCAAGTTATCTTTGACTGAAATGCGCTCCCTGCTTAAAAAATGAATTCTATTTTCTTTAAAGAGCTTGAGACTCCTAAGAAAATCCTATTTCATTTGAATTCTAAAATTTTAGGGGAGAGGTTTCAGGAAAAGGTAAGCATCCATATGAATGCTTTCTGATGAATCCAAATGGTATCAAATTAAGGCAAAATACATACTGAAACCATGAATGCACATTTATTACATTATCTTGTGTTTTTAACATATTCATATTAATTATTCATATTAAACATTGAGAGCATACAATTTTATCACAATATATGGCACGTCAAATAAGACTCATGTTTCAAGTCCAGATCAACAGAGAGGCATCACCCAGCACTCCTCTTGTCAGGATTTGAATCTGGCTCCAATGTATTTTAATGAAACCAATATCTAGAAAAGGAAACCTGAATTTCCAAAAAATATCTGACTGGCTTTTCATTGACACATCCATTTGATTCCATCCATCAGACATCAGTCACATTTCTTTGTCAAACAACTGACACCAAATGACTCTTTGCAGAAATCAAGATGCTTTCCAGTAATTACATGCCTTTGATTTCTGGCCTCTTATCATGGCAAAACAGCTGTGTAACTTCAACAAAGTCCCTTTAAAGGCTAACGCTATATCAAATACCTTTTTGCTCTTATTTCAGAAGCCAGATTCCTGCTTGCATTTCAGTATGCTGAAGGTATGTAGTAAAGTTTTCATATCTGACAAGTAAAGAATAATTTATTCTTAAAGCCTCACAGTGTTTAGATAACTCCTAAATTAAGAATGTTAATGATGTTATTGTCTATCAGTTCTACTGCTATCAAAATTATTGTCAATAACATCTGCTCTAAAACAGCTTAAGTGGTCTTCAGTTACATAATCACAGACTTAACAGCACAAACAGAGAAGCTTCAGAGTACCTATAACAGCCAAGGAGGCACAGCACAGGATCTGCAGATCTCCAGAACAGCTACTTGAGTAGTTGTGAAATCCAATAGCATTATACGTCAAGTGATATACATGGCGAAAAGAAATTCTGCTTCATGTGTAAAATTGTGCCCTCAACAGTTGACCTGGCATAAGATCTTAAGACTGCAATAGTTATTTCTGTGAAAAATTCAGCTTAATTCTCTAGCAATTTAAAAAGTAAATACATAGTAGGTACTCTTAGAAAAGTAACAGATAGCAAAGCAGGAACCATAATATGTTGTTACCTAAATTGATGCTCTCCTGTGTTTTGAATACTGTGCTCAGTACCCTACTGACATAGGCTTTGAAATTTCCCATCACTAAAGCTCCCTAACTTCTAATCATAAATAACCTTATCATATGTCCTAGGAAAATCATAGTTGTTTATCCCTGTCTGGGGAAGAATGAGATTTGTTGACTTCAATTGCTTCAACCTACATTTTTTTCTGGCATTTTATTTTTATAGTTTACTAAGGATACTAAGGAAATCTCTGATAACTGAAGTTGTAACAACAGCCAGTATCTGAGAACTCAGCCAAACAGACTCAGATGAAAAGTAAATCATAAATTTTAATGATCAAAGGTGATTGGCCGCTAGAACACAAACATCTCAAATAATTCAGTTCAGATTTAGCATCAGCTTTTGGAGATGCACTGTATTCATTTGCCAGCCACTGCCTTACTTTATTAAAAAAAAAAAAAAAAAAAAAAACTTGCTTACCCAAGGTGTGCTACAGCAGTCAGATTCTATGATTCTATTTTATCCTTAAAAAAGGTGAATGTGAACATATGAAGACATTCATGGTAGTACAGACTAGCATTAAAATAGTTCCTTGAAAGATGAATAACATCAGTTTCATCAGAAGATTGAATGCAGTCTCCCCCATGCACATTCTCCCACAATATTCTTCCTCATAAATGAAGTTAATGGAAGACCAGTGAATAACATTCTCCAAACTCTGATTTCATATGGTATGCTTTACATGTATTTTAATTACCACAAGGCTCATGAATTTTTCATCCTTAGCAAATCTTTTCAAATCATACAACATAATTTCAGTCTTCAAGTGACTTTCATTTATTTTTTTCAGCACCACAGACCTGCATTTCACTGTCATTTTTGTTCTGCACTCAGTTTTTATAAAATAATTTGACAAGGCTTTTTGTAAGAATAAATAAGGGATTTGCATATCTCCCAAATTTCTTCTCTTTCTCTTTGCACTCTCCATCATGATTCACTGATTACCTAACTGAATTTGGAATCAACTTCTAAACCAGATAAAGAGCCTGAGATCCATCAATGAAACTCCAGACCCTCAAATTCTGCAACAAAACTGGAGTTAAAGATTTTGGGTAATGTTTAATTTATTGGAGAAAAGGGGATCAACGTTCTTCAAGACAATCACTTTGTTTGTTATAACAATGTAAGATACTTTCATCCACTTGAAGTACTGCAATACTACTATTTTACAATGAAGAAATATCTTCAACCCTTCCTTCTCCATTTTGTCTTTAGGTTATCAGCTTAAATTCTTAGTATAATACATGAAAACAGTAAATATGGAAGCAAGCAGTTATGATTTACTATTAAGTAAAACTTGGTTATTCTGTACACGTTTCTCCAGTGAACATTATTTCACTAGAGAAACTACATTCTTTAGTAAAGAACAACAGGTATTCTTTTTTGCTATCCACTTTATCTTTTGTGATTCATGACTCAGTGTTACTATGGTAAGTGTACAGAACTGAGAACACGCTTATTTGAAAGAAGAATGCAAGGATGACAAATTGCAAATATTGTATAATATACACAATCATTAAAATTTGCTTAATTTTGTTATATCACTTAATTTTGTTAAGTCACTAGGTTGGAAACCTGAGAATTGGCCTTTAAAACAATACCATGTCAGAACAATAGTTATGTTACAGTAGAATGCTAGACTGAACCACAGCATACTACCATTAATAAAACCATAGATTCCTTACATGAACTAAGAAGTCATTTAGTTACCCTGATCAAATACAGTCTCTGTAAATCCTAGCTGAAGTTAAGCAATCAGAAGTATAACAGTGATACAAGCAAACTGCTTTTCAACATTATCTTAATGTGTGAGTACTTATAATTATATTTGTTCTTGGTGCCTACTTCTGCTTCAAGTTTAAGGAAGGTATCAAAGCTGCACTGATGGACTGCAGGAGAGAAGTCAGAAAATCTTTCAGTGAGCTTGTGTAGATGCTTTTATACTAGCATTTCAGATTATGTCACAGAATGGTTACACAGTTCACAAGCACAGTTCTTTATATATGAATCACAGAATCGCAGAATTGTAGGGGATGTAAGGGCCCTCCAGAGATCATCAAGTCCAACCCTCTTGCCAAAGCAGGTTCCCTACAACAGGTCACACAGATAGGTGTCCAAGCAGGACTTGAATATCTCCAGAGAAGGAGACTCCACAACTTCCCTGGGCAGTCTGTTGCAGTGCGCTGTCACCCTCACCATAAGGCCACATCCAGCCTGGCCTTGAATGCCTCCAGGGATGGGGCAGCTACAACCTCCTTGGGCAACCTGTTCCAGTGTGTCACCACACTCTGTGTGAAAAAATTCCTCCTAATACCTAACCTAAACCTCCTCTGTCTCAGTTTAAAACCATTCCCCCTTGTCATATCATTACTCAACCTCATAACCAGCCATTCCGCACCCCTGTTTATATGCTCCCTTCAAGTACTGGAAGGCCTCAGTGAGGTCTCCCCAGAGCCTTCTCTTCACCAAGCTAAACAAGCCCAGTTCCCTCAAACTTTCCTCAGTTTCCTCAGAGGGACTCCAGATGGCTGAAAGCCATTTGAAACATCTTCTTGTACTTGAGATAACATTAAAGCATGTGTTTTCATGGGACTTTTCACAGTATTAAATTTTTATCATTATGTAAATGATATAACCTTAGCATGGCAGGCAGAAGTGGGCAAACTAGAAATCTGTGCTGTTTAACAAAGGTAAAAGCCAAATTCATCATCCAGGGATGATGAATCCCACAGATCCTGTGATGATGTCTGAAAATCAGTTTTGCAAAAAAGGTCCAGGGGATCCTGGTAGACACCCAGCTAAGCATGAGTCAGCAAAGGCCACAACCAGTCTCTTGGACTATATTAGAAGTCATGCTGCCAACAGGTTGTGAGAGATGAACCATCCCTTTTATTCAGCTTTGGTAAGGCCATACCTGGAGTACTGTGTACAGTTGTGGGCTCCCCAGTACAAGAGAGGCGCTTTGCTATCAAAGACAGTGCAATGACTATGGAGAGAGAACTACAAAGAAAATGAAGTGAATAAGACAATGAAAGGCAAAGAGAACTGGGACTGTTTAGCTTAGACTTAGCCTCCTATTTATTTCCCGGGAAATGACAACAGATACAGAGAGAACAATAACTCTATTTGATAAGAGCAAATTTTCAGCTACAGAACACCATTTTTCAACATAGTCACCATCATTTGCTATGTATTTTCAACAGCCATGATAGGACCCTGAATTCTGTGCTTGTAAAAATCTGCACCAGGGGAAGTGACCCACAATCACTGTTGACACTGCTGAAATGCACCGCCCACTGCACTCACATCCATTGGTTGGTCCCCATCAATGGTCAGCAAGTGTCAATGAATGTCAATGGGGGTCATTTTATTTTACATGGAGGAATTCAACAACACATATTTGCTTCATATGCACTTCCAAGTCAGGCACTGTTTGATCAGGCTGCCCCTCTGCTGACATGTGTCACTAGGTACCAAGACGTAATGGCACACTGGTGGGAAGGTTCAACTTCTACTGCCATACCACCAATATGTGCCTCTGACATTGCGGGCCAACACAAAATATGTGTCATGGTATTATGATTTTTGGTTATTGGTATTCCACATCATAACATCACATAGTACACTTGGAGTTAAAGTATTAATGCTCCAGTTCTGGGCACCTGTCTGGAAGAGAAGAACTACATACCCCACGGGGCTTTGCGGTCAGAGAGTGGATATAACTCCTGTCAAGGTCACCTGATGACCCATTTTCCTTTGGTTCTCCTCTCTATTGCTCATCTTGACCACACACATCGCCTCAGCACTACTGTAAGGACCATAGATTTCAGATACTCTCTCATTATATTTGATTTATTAATTTCAGTTCTAATTATATTGTTTTATAGTGTGTAATCTTGCATTCTGATACCGTATTTGTTAAATATGTATAGTAAATAAAGACAACCAGCTGATTAATTGTATACATGAAATGTTAATACAGTCTTTAAATCTTCGCCTCCCTTCTGTTATTTATTAATTTTAGGTTGCAATCGGTTTTCTCTTCTATGACTTTTCTTTCTCCTTCATCCTCATTCTCTAATTCTATACTTCTACCATTATTTCCCTGAGGTTTGGCTTTTATGATTTATTCCAATCTGGTTTATTAGCTTTTTATTTCATTTTTATTAATCCATCCCCTATTTGATTGCCTTGATCAGTACACTCATATAAGTCCATGCTTGGACATTTTTTAAAGGTCACATTTAATTGGCATGGACATATGGATGCATTTAATTATTTAAGTGACTCGTATAAATATTCTTGATTGTTTCCATGAGAGGAACTGAGTTTTAAAAAGAAATGCAAAAAGCTTCAGACTAAGTGCAGCTTCCCAAATCTGTTTGACAGTATGTTCTTGTTCCAGTTGCATTAAGTACCATAGCAACTGCAGGGAAAGAAGTGGGATATCAAATAACTATCTCAGCTAGATAAGTAAGCATGTAGTTAAAAGTACAAATCCATTTTGTTTCCCCCTGCTACTTTGTTTGTTCTGTACCTAGTTCAATAAGTGTGATGTTCATGATCAAAGTCTGAAAGAATTGTTTGTTTGCTTTCTAATTCCCATCCCAGGCTCTAGTGCCTGTATTGGTGGCACTGTGAAAGACTCATTATTCAGTCCTTTACTTTTTACATACAGTGTACTTAAGTAAAAACTGCACACTATTAACACAGCTATAGCCAGGCACTGGAGGCCACAGAGCTACCTAATTCCACTTAAAATAGACTCTCTCAGAGCGTGGTCAGGCACTGGAATAGCCCACCCAGGGAAGTGCTGGAGTCAACACCCCTGGCAGTGTTCAAGAGGCCTCTGGATGAGGAGCTAAGAGATATAGTTTAGTGGCTTGTGGTAGCAGTGGTAATGGGAGGACGGTTGGGCTAGATGATCTTTCATGTCCTTTCCAAACATTTGATTCTACAATTGCATAACTGATCATTCTTCATTTGTTACAAGATCAAACATCCCTAGCTCACATACAGACACCAGATGTGAGCATCTGCAGTCTAGAAGAGTGAACTAGGAAACTTCCATCCAAACAACATTGTTTGTCATTCTCTAGATTATGCAGGACATTCTACACAAACTGGCAGGTATGACAGAAGGCAGACAGGATCAGCATCACTGAAGTTGTAGGTTCGAAGGATGGACAGGACACCCTGCTTCTAAAAATACACTAGATATATGTCTATTACATGACTGAAATAAGTCCAGAATCCCGTCCCAGTAAGTTGTTGCTAACACCTCTTGGAAAGCCGTACTGCATAATTTTGTTACCTCTTTTTGTTTTGGTACAGCTGCCATCCCTTATTTCCTTCTCTTCTAACTTCATCCTACTTCTGTTTGCTCATACTTTTGGAAACTCAGTAACAGAACCAAGGAGTTCAAGTTACCACCCACTGAATGATTGCCTCCAAGTTTTATTCAAAAGTAACTTAAAGTTTGTTTGATAAAGCCAAGAAAATAAGTGAGAAGAAATACAGATATCTGTGTTTTTTCTTAAACCACAGGAGTCATTAATCCATTTCACAGTAAGGACTAAGCATGTTGACTGTAGCAAGGGCTGTATTTAAACCTTAAATTATAATAAATACCCAAGAAAACATTATAAAGAAAACAGCAGGTTCATGATCACCAGGTGTAAGGGAAAGAAAGAAAGAAAAAAAGCAGCTTAAGGCACCATTAAGTATAAAATGGAAATATTAAATGAAAATCTAAATCTTTCCCAAGGGGGGTTACTCCTACAAAAGTTCCTCAGATATTAGCTTCTACCTATTAACAGAGTAAAGGAAAAGCCCTTGAATAAAATAAATTACAAATCTTAATCCTCTACTTTAATGGAAACTCTTAAATTAGGTGGCTATTTCAGGTTAATTTTACAACAACAAGTTATGAAGAATCAAATTCCTCTTGGAACTGACCAATATTGAATTTACAGCTTTCTCTACAATGCCGACAATCACAATAAAATCATAATCAGACAGTTAATAGCTTCAGTACAACAGTTACACAGCAAAAAGTAAATGATAATGGAGTCAGGAAGCAACAAGTGAAAGCTTTCTTTGTACATTTTACCAGTGATGTCCTAAACATGACAGTCATGGACAGCTGCAGACTAATTAGGCAGACTAATACAATACTAATACCAATAGAATACCAGCAGTGCTTCCAAAAGGGAGAGAGCAACTCATCTTTAGCAATATAACAATACCTAAGCTTCAAAAAGTGAAGGCAATTGGATTCAGGGTTATGGTCATAAAATGGTCATTAAAGCTAAGCCAATCTGCTAACGCATTTTAGCAGTTACTGGAAAGCCAACTTCCTAAATTTGTACAAAGTTAACACACTCCCCTGTTCATCCAAGTGGCCATAAGTACACATTAATAGAAAAATGACAATACCGTAGGATTTTGTCCTCAATGTGTGAACTCTATATCCTTTTTTATCACACAAAACCATACACTGCCACTATTTCTCACATCTTCCCAACTCCTGACCAATATCTGTATTAACTGATGCCTTTCAAATTCAGAGAAAACTGTGTGGTGTGTAGGGAAATTGCTTAAACACAATTCCACAAACAGCCCAAACAATTACTAATTTGCCATCTTGCACTGGAGCAACTGAGGCTCAACCCTCACTATTTTATTATTATTATTAGCATCTCTGAGTCTTTTTTAGAAACTCAAAAACTCAGAAGCCTACACAACTTGAAAGAAATTTGATCCCAGAAATGTATCTCAAGAACAAACACCCACGTTTCCATTAGAACTAAAAATTAAGAGGCAAATTGCATATCCAAACCAAGCACAAATGAAAATGAACAAGTTTGGAAACAAAAAGCAGAAAGCCATACCTTGAAAAGCTGCTGCATTACGAGATATTAAAAATTTTAATGTAGCACTAGATGTTTGAAGCACTTGCTGTATATCTTGCTTTGCCGCAGTCTGATATCTTTCCTCCATCTTTTTGGTACAGCATGTTGGATTTTTAGAAGTACAAACCTGGAGATCAACACCTAGAGAAAGAAACAATTGCAATGATTAATATGAAATAGAAGTTCACAATAGACAGAGAAAAGAGTTGTTGGTTTTTTTCATGTGTGTGTTTTAGGGTTTTTTTTTTATTTGTTTGTTTGTTTTTTAACGTTGGTATATACATTTAAAAAGAAAAGAAACACCCAGAGTTTTGAAGACATTTGGTGTTAAACAAATTTAGATGATGGTAGCAACTAAAATTCTGGAAAGAGTACCCTTACTACAGTTAACTGGTGTCATATAATAGCATTACCTTGACACTGTAATCTTATTCCAGCTGTGAAGATTGCTAACTAGTGTTGGTAAAATACAAAGGACACACATTGTACATCACCTGGAATACTGACCTGCTAGCTCATATGACCTAGTCCATAGCCAGCATTCTCATTCTGTAAATCCTGGGCTGAAAAGAGCTAACTACTACTAAATATAACAAACAGAACAGTGGAAAGCCCGTCCCTAATGGGTACATAATAAACATATTCATATCGACTCTCATATGGAGTAGTCATAAATCCTAGTCTAACCTATTTTATAATTTCTTTCTCTAATGACCGGCATTCCCCATGTATGTAAATTGTTATGACAATTTACTACTTCACTAACAAGATGGGAAAAGCTTATAGAAAAATGAACATAGAATCACAGAATGGCTTGGGTTGAAAAGGACCACAATGATCATCTAGTTTCAACCCCCTTGCTATGTGAAGGGTTGCCAGCCACTAGACCAGGCTGTCCAGAGAAACATCCAGCCCATCCTTGAATACTTCCAGGGATGAGGCATCCACAATCTCCTTGGGAGACCTGTTCCAGTGCATCACCACCCTCTGAGTGAAGAACTTTCTCCTGATAACTAACCTAAACCTCCCCTGTTGTCTCAGTTTAAGACCTGGAAAGTACTGGAAAGCTGTAATGAGGTCTTCCCAGAGCCTTCTCCAAGCTAAGCAACCCCAGTTCCCTCTACCTTCCCTCATAGGAGAGGTGCTCCAACCCTCTGATCATCTTAGTGATGATTATCCTCTGGACTTGCTCTAAGACCTCCACATCCTTCCTGTACTGGAAGCCCCAGGCCTGGATGCAGTACTCCAGATGGGGCTTCACAAGAGCTGAGTAGAAGGGAAATATCTTTTCAAATGTTTGGCAGACTAAAATTCAAGAGGAACAATTCAGTAATGTATTTCTTATTGTATAGTAAAAAACATCTTTTATGCACCCTGAGGATTCAAGTCAGAATACGTGGTTGTGGAGGAAGACAAAAAGAAAGAAATTCTAAAGTGGAACATCTGTATCAGCCTTGCCTTTATATGTACTTTCAGCTATTACACCATCTCTTTGAACTTAACATTTTATTTCCCTGCCACTAAATCTACAAATTATAACTCCTGTTAAATTGACTCTTCTAATGTTTTTCCGTATTTTCTCTGATAAATCGTTTTATGTTCTATGTTATGAATATAACATAAGTAATGGGAAAAGGGAAGCCTTACATGGCTTGTACTTTTCATATTCCATTAGGTACCTTACATAAATCAAGGTGTTTTAAATAGTATGTTCCAAAAAGCTCAAGCAGAAAAATTAAGCTACTGAGCAGAATATGCTGATGATACTAAATTGGCTGGAGAGGCAGATACACCAGAGGACTGTGCTGCCATTCAGAGGCAAATCAACAGGCTGAAGATTATGGGCAGGGAACAATACAAAGTTCAACAAAGGCAACTGCAGGATCCTGCACCAGGGGAGAAATAACTCCATGCAGTAGTACAAGTTATGGACTGACCTACCACAAAGCAGCCCTGCAGAGAATCATAGAATCACCAAAGTTAGAAAGGACCTAAAAGATCATCCAGTCCAACTGTTAAGAAAGGACCTAGGAGTGCTGGTGTGCAGCAGGCCAGCCATTGGCAGCAGTATGCCCTTCTGGGCAATGGCATCCTGAGCTACATTAGGAAGAGAGAGGCCAGCAAGTCACTCTGCTCTTATGATTAAACTAATATAAAGCTTATAGCAATTTTAACATGCCTAGATCAGTTCTGCTGTTAGCTCAACCCTTTCAGCTCCACACTGGATGTCAAAAGGACTTTTGTGATTAAATCTGGCAGGCAGCTGAGCACCACACAGCCATTTGCTCATTGTCCACCAGGGGGATAGAAGAGAGAACAGGAAAAAAAACAAAAACTCGAGGATTGAGATGAAGACAGTTAAATAGCACAGAAAAGGGAAAAATAATAATGGTGGTAAAAATATACAAAACATACTTGTTACTTAGTTGAAGAAGAAAAATTTCTTAAGTAAGTGCCTGGATAAAAGTTCATTCAAATGAAGTCTGGAAAACTGTTTTATCCTGCTTTCCTCTTCTCATTCGAGATACTTGTAAATGTCTCCTTCTGATGGTTTTGTTTTCTTTCCTTTTCTTCTCCTGTCTGTTTTTTCTTCTGCATCTAAGAATGATGGAGAGCAGGAAAAAAATCACCTGTGGAAGATTTGCAGTTTACTAAGTTGCTTCAACTATGATTGAAGTGGCAGAGTACATTTTTTGGCTTGCTGACCCTTACGTGAAAAGACATCAGCAGCCACAATGCAAGAAATCCAAAAATCCAACTAATGAAGCAACCCTTCAAAGTGCATAGAGTGTTCACTTGAAGCTGATAATTCATGAACCTGTGATCTTACTGCTGCTTTTTCTTGCTTTGAGTTGAGAGTGAAAGGGCAATGCACAGTAATGAGAGCACAACTGTAGAGAGAATTACCAAATTTTAGCCTTGTCAGTGCCACAGCAGTGGGATCCCATGGAAATGTCACTGCTGGTTGCTTTAGGAGTATGAGTTCTGTTAAATGCTTTGGGCTCAGGACACAACTTTGACTTCTCCCTCTGGTACAGAGGTGGGAGGATTCAGAGACAGAGGCTACGAGGGAGCTGCAATGGACAACAGGCAGTAGGTGAACAGAACTACAGGGTCCTGCTATATAACATGGCACAGATGGTTTACCTCCTCTCTTTCCTTGTGCAGTTTGAAGACTCTTACACACTTCAGTTTAGTTGCTACTGAGGTTAAGATATAGATTTCAGCACCGACTGAATTCAGTAACTGTTAACTATAGATACCCTGAAAGCATTTCTTGAGAACTTACAACATCAAACAGCATGCACTCCTTTAGGCCACACATTCATTTAATAAAGCCTTTAGGCTTTTTGAAGAGAACCATTTTTTTCTTATTTTTGACCTTCATCTGAGAACACATTTATCACAGTATTTTCACTCAATTCCATTTCTAGTCCATTCTAGTCTAGAATATAAGAAATGCCTGATGTAATCCTCAGGTATAATACATAGTAGTATGTTTTACTACAAACATAAAGGCATTGCATTCTACGGAACCAAATCACAATATTTAATGAATTTTAGAGAGTTTACCTTTTAGTTAAAAGGTACAGCTGCCTTGAAACTACAGCTTTTCCCTAGTTTTACAAAGGACAAGTAAGGTATAATTTAAGCAGTACATGATGTGTTCTAATTTAATGAATTTTAAGAATATTTACATCAGATTTCATTTTTTTCCCTTTCCTGTGATGTACTTATAAATTTAAATATACACACAACTATTTGTATTTCTTATAGTTATTGCAAACATTTCATTTTTTTTATAATTTTTTGTGCAGCTACGGAAACAAAAGACTGATTGCGTACTCTACTGGTACAGTTAATTTCAGTAAATCAGTGTATTTTAACATTATCAAATGAGAGAAATCATTCTTTCATAACCTTTATAAGGAGTCTTTCATAACCATATAAGGAGTTGTAATTGTTTGCTATAATGCTGTAGAGGCCTTTCAGTCTTTTCTCTACGTTAATCCCACATTACTAACATTTCTATTTCAGCTGCTTCACGGTACACAATGACTACTTACAATGACTATTCGTAAGAAAAAAAATCTAAATCCAGTATTTCCTTCCCCAGATCCTCCATGATGACAAGTCAGTTTAAACTCTTCTATATGTTACGTAAAAGATATCATACAGCCATTTCCCCTAATCTCAAGATTGTGTGAAGATAAATACAGTGTTTGGAAAGTAATCGTTTAAAAATAATTTTCTGAACTTTTGTAATTCATAAAGAGAAATAAATAACAATAAAAAATAGATCACATCATTTACATAATAGATCTGACAAAAATGGTAAGCTATTACTGTTACTTAGTAAGTAACAGTAGCAGAATACATTTACCATGTTGATGTTCCTAAACAGGACAGGCATGTGTCCCAAAACCCAAACGATAGCTCATACTCATGTCAGGGGTTTGCTTCCCCCATACGTCCAGTAGATTTGTCTAGAATTCTAGTTGTGGAGGTTCAATATAGAGAACAACTAGCAAATTAACAAGTGTGAATAATTAGAGGTCCACTATAGTTTTATAATCACAAGCAAAAATTCATTTGCCAGTAAATATCTCATCTACCACCAAGAGTACAGCTCTCGCAGAGATTTCTGATCCCCTTCCACGAATGGCAAGCATTTAATACCATATTGCAATTTAATTGACCTTGAAAGAAAATTTAAGTTAGGACTGGTTACATATATATAGGTTATATTTCATAATAACATCATTCCATAATAAAATCATAATCAATAATATATTCTTTAAACAAATGCAGACAATTCAAACTTTCAGCAGCCTGTCATACTCTAACAGCATAAAAATTTCCCTAGCCAGTAAATAAATATCCTCAATAAAAGAAGAAAGCCTTTCAATTCAGATTTAAAATATCCATACTCGATTCCTGATGTGGATGTTTTGGTGAAAACTTCCTTCAATACTGACTGAAAAATAGAACCACACTGCAACAGTTCAGTGGCTTGTGTATTTGATAACAGTTTTGAAGCACCCATTTTTAAATCAAGTTCCACTTCACTGGTTATGTTCTCATACCTGAGAGCTTGGGTTTGAAATAGATATGAAAAACTGTGCATTGCCTCAAATGAGAATGACAACTCTAATATTGCTATGAAATCCACTCCAAACTTGAAGACTGTAAACATAAGGCCTAGTTCCAATTTAATCAGATTGTTTACAAGCAACAGTTACTCCCCAAGCCCAGTTGCTGCATTTAGACAGTATCTAGCGAAGGACCACATAAGTTATAGCCATGCCATCTCTTACTAACCAATATTTATAGCTGAATTATCTGGCATTGACAGATAATGTTGAAGTGATTTCCCAATATAGCCTTAGCATCTATTTTGAGAAACCAAATACCATGACACAAATGTTTGACACATAACAGTAAATCCATAAAGCCAAACAAATCAGATCAAAGTGTTAGTACTGGGTCTCCTGTCACCACTGCAGAACCACAACATGCTTTGGGCATGGTGTTGACCTGCATTATGTAGCAAGGATAACTACACTAGCTCTCAACCTTCTGGACATGAGCCAAACTGCGCCACTCAGACTCTGAACCAGGCATCAGTACCTGGCACTCTCTTAAACAACTGATCCTGATTTAATAAGCAGCTAGAAAGCCCTAACAGTGATGGAGGGGGAACAAGTTCCACCAAGACGCTAGTCAAAACCAGCAGGGCTTGACCTGAGCACTAGCAAGTGGCAGAAGTGGAAGTAGATGCCAATCCTCCTAGCAGGGATGGCAGCACCAGTCTGCAGACAGGACATGGTGCCATGGCGTCTATGCAGAAGAGAGGTAGAGACATGGGCAGGAAACAGTCTCTCCCCCCTTCCTCAGGAGGGGAACAGAGGGGCAGGTGCTGATCTCATCTCTCTGGTGATGGCAGAAAGATCTAAGGGGACTGCCTGAACTCCAACCATTGTGTCCCGTAGAGCCAGAAACAACACACTCCATTGCTAGCCGCACCCAAAGGCACTGCCCATATAATAACTGCCACGGTGTTTTCCTGTTGTTCTATTAAAAATAAAGCAGAAATGCATTGGTCCCTCAGCAGGAAACCCTCCCAGCCCTGTGGCTAGCCCACCTCATGCACCCCCCCAAACGCCAGCACAGGACCAGGCTGTAGCCATGGTCCTGGTAAGCAACTCAAACCCCAGTGCCTACCCCACAGCTGCCCCAAGTCTGCATCCCCACACCACTTACCTCTGCTGACTGAAACATGCCCTGCAAGGCGCATCTGCCTGAACCAGTGAAAGTTGGGGAAACACAGGCAATGTTGTGGAGATGGGCTGAGAACAGCTGCCACCAGCCCTACAGCACTATGCAAGCAAAATCTTGCTAAAGCCTCCAAGTCTCATGAACATGCTCAGCTAGAGACCAGGAACAAATTAGGATGGGCAAAGCTCTGCTGGCACCCCAACATATGCAGTGGAGGGACACGAGGTCACAGTCCATCACCTGGTGATGTGACGCACCATTTTACTGTGACATCAAAACTAGTTGCCCAGGGTGCTGTCACCCCGTGGAAGCCTGCCCAGCCCCTCAGCTCTCTAGTGAGCACCAGCACTGCACCTCTACACAATCACTGGAGCTGCTGTAGTGTTTCTGTCAGAGTCCCCCAGCAGTCACACAGCCCTGGGCCTAGTGTTCCCCACACTGACCCCTCTTAATGAGTGACAAATGTACCCCTCCGAAGTAAACAGCAATTTCTTTTCTTTGAAGCAATGATTTCTTCTTTCGTACAAAGTTAAAAAAGCTGATCTTGCACAAAGCCTTTGTGCCACTTTCCCAGTAAATATATTGTGAGAGTCTGCTATTACATTTTAACAATTAACATACACAGCATCAGCTCACATGCAGTTCTTTGTGCATATGGGTACATGTGCATAACTCTCACCTACTATTAAAATTAAATAACTTAAAAATTAGTTATATTAGCCAAATTGCACATAGTATTTTCATTGTTTGGCACTGCTTAGCTTTCAAGCTTTCTACTATTTTGTCTTATTTTGTTTTAATTGATTCTTGAATATTTTCTTCTTCCTTTGATTTTCTCAAGTAGCATATTTTTTTAACATAAATATCATTACCAACCCTAAGGGAACTTTGTTTTTACTTTAAGACTGCTAATCACGCACATACAAAGTACTTTTATTGACCTAATTCTGTTCTAGCTCATTAAACACAGCTGCCTTCAATGATCAGGGAAAAAGTAACTGAATACAACATGTGAAAGAGCCCAACCAACTAAAAATGGAGTGGTTGCTCAAAGTCCACAGAAGGGTTTTGTAATTATTCCATTAAAATGCTATTGAACAAGCAACAGCATACAGGACAGTGATTGAGGAGAGCACATCAGCAACTGAATCAGGTCTTTCAACTTCAGAACAATCTACAATGAAAAACACATACTTTTACATGTTTTTGCATGTAAAAATCTTATTGTCCTAGGCAAGAACTGTTTTTGTCAATTGGCAAGTATTCTGAAATACAGTTAGAAAGTTTCCTAACTGTAGGAATAGTGGCTCTTTTCAGTACTGAATTCTGAAGGCTCTATGACTACAACTTATTTTTTAACCAAGCCCAAAGCAGAGAGAAAAGTGAAACAAATTATCCTTCAATAAATAAACATTAAAATATACAGTTAGAGTCTAGGAAAGATTTTATAACTGGAAACAATCTCCACGAGAGCAGAAAAGAGCTCAGCAGGAATAAAAAATAATAATCCAGAAGAATAATTCTATCTATTTCCAGAAGATTTGGAACTGATTTCAGCCTTTGATTCATGGTCTACATCCAACAAATCCATATTTTCAGTAACTTGGGATAAGCAAGTGCTGGCAGGATGAGGATGTTAATGACCAGAAAGCGAAAATACCAGACATGGTAAATTTCTGCCTGTCTGCTTAGGTGAATGCTTTTATGAGATCAAATCCAGAAACTGAAAAAATCCCAAAACAGACCCAGGATTGTCACGATAAACAGTCTTTTAAGAGACAGCACTGAAATGCCACTGGCTGGAAGCAGTCATTCAAACAAGCAATTTACTGCCAAACAGATTTGCAACCTGTATCACGCTTGAGTCTTTCTCATGCTCATCCTTTAGTATCTATTTGTAAACTAATCTTTATTACAGACACCACCCCGCATTAATCATTGCCATTAAGATCAGTGCAACTACTGCAGCACTGCTAAACAAAAGAGGTAAGGATCAAACTCAAGCACATGACCCTGAACTGTCCACCCTGCCAACTTCTTTGTGGCTCCATTTAGATGGCTCCAGAAAGTCTCTTAATGCATTTCTAGAGAAGATGCATCCAAACATGGCTTTCCAAGGATATCATAGGCAGCACTGGTACAGGTTTGGCTCCTTCCTAGCACCCTACAGGATCCCCTTCCTACTGGCAAGCATCCTAGCAATATTCTTCTTACATTTTATAGATCCAGAGGTGAAATGCTACCTGCATTCAGGAGCTAACAGCTTATGCTCACAAACATGAGAATAACACAGGCAGTAATCCTTACAAAACACAGATGTGATAAAACGGACTTCAACAACTGATAGCACTGCACAATCCACTTCCTGTCCCTCTTCAAATCCTTTTCTGGAGATCTGAACATGTTCAACAATTAGCAGAAGCACAAATGAATTCTTGATTTAACCTCCAGTAAAGCCAAAAGCCAAATTCCCTCAATTTCAACTGTACTGGAAACCTAAATTAGAATTCAAAGAAGAGTATGGGGTTTCGTCTGACCCAAACATTAAGCTGATTTTACTGCTATGTTAAGATGAACTAGCAAGAATATTTTAACTTTTTCTGACATTAAGACAATCTTCAAGCATAGCTTTTTGCCTTGTTAATTCAATTCTGTATGTGGAACTGTTTCCAAAAAGTCTCTGCAATAAACTTCACACCAATATAAACATCTTCATTCTTTTAATTATGTTTTTTTTTGTTTGTTTGTTTGTTCTTATGACACCATAAATGGTCTCCAAAAGATTGCTGAAGAGAAGCCTAGATTGGTTACTAAAATTAAAATAACCTGCTCAGAGTTTGGGAAATAAATAAAATAAAATAAAATAAAATAAAATAAAATAAAATAAAATAAAATAAAATAAAATAAAAATGGGATTGATTCTACAATTCCAGGAAATTTAACTTTTTTTCAATAAATCATTGAACTTAGCTTTTTGGTGCCAAGAGAAGCCTGATGATCAAATCATTGTCTTGACCAGTTGAGGAGCTCTAGGCATCACTGGCTGCTCCAACCACCTGCTGCCATCATCTACTCCCAAAATGCATTGGGCCAAGGGCTCCCATGTGCTGCCCACTCTCACTCCAGGAAGCACCTCAGAGGATGGCAGCTAACAGTCCTCCCAAGATCTTCCAGAGGCTCCAATAAACCTCAAACAGTGCTAGATGCCCACTCAAAAACAACCAAACTGAGATTCCTACATGAAGATCTAAGTCCTATTTTCTCAAGTCAGCGCCTACATAAAGTTTTTATGTACAAGGGCGTATGTTGATGGTAAGACAGTAGACATTGAACCTTCCCACTGATATCCCATTACATGTTGTTGCTGTGTGACAGATGGCAGCAGAGGGTCAATCTGACAGAATGGAGTCTGACATGGAAGTGCATGTGAGGTATGTCACTGAATTTCTCCATGTCAAAAACAAGTAAAAATCATTTATCAATGCTTGCTGAACTTCTGTGGAGCTCAAACAGTGGATGTGAGCACACTGAGGGGTTGGTGGTGCATTTCTGCAGTGGCAGTGGATCACCTCTGCTGGTGAAGAATTTTACAAAAGCAGGATGGAGGATCTTGTTTGTCACTGGTGAAAATGCATAGCTAATGCTGGTGGCTATTTTGAAAAACAGTGTTTTGTAGCTGAGAATTTTCTCTATCAAATAGTGTGATTGTGCTCTTTGTTGTAGTTTCCATGGCAATAAATAGGAGGCATTACTTTTGGAGTGACCTACATACATAAATCACTACTACAGTTCTTTTCTCCAGGCAACACATTTCCTCCTTACTCTCAGTAAGGCATGGAGATAAATGATGATGACAAAAGTACAATAGTTACACCAGACTATGGACAGAGAAGAGCACAGCAACAATCAACGTATATGTCGTTCATACTAATGTTACTCATACATGCAATGAGCACCAAACGTTTATGCCACTAATCGGGCTTCAGGGTTATTTTGTTTGGTTTTTTTGCTTGCTTGTTCGTTTGTTTTCAGACAAAATATCTACATTTGCAAAGAACCTATCCAAGCAGGCTTTCCAACAAAAGCATTTGTTTTCTTTTTGGTGAAGGTTATGATAAAATCTTAAGCTACAGACAAGGTAATAGAGCCTTGGATACCGTTATGTGTACTTGTGACTTAACTACAGTATCATAACAGATGATCCTAAACCTATTACAACGTTACAGAGTGCAGTTCACAACTCACTCTCAAAAGCTGTACTCCGAAGTGATTCCTGCAGGAACTGATATAACGTAACTAATCACCACTTGCAGAATTCATAAAAACTACACAGATTACCTTAAAAGGGGAAGAGACAATCCACGTTTTTAAGTAAGGTGGATGTTAATTCAACTCTCGCTGCACATAGAAGTCAGTTTCTGTTGAGAAAGCACTGATTCACATTTACTAATCCACATTTAAACGTGAATGGATTTTACACATAGGGATATTATTATTTAATTATGCACATAGAGAATAAAAGTATTTTCTGTCTCTACGTCCCCAACCACAAAATTATCCATACACTGCATTTTGAGCAATTATGACTGAAATCAACTAACATACGAGGCTGGGAAAACAAACAAACAAACAAAAACAGCACAGAAATCCAAGAAAGTACTCATTACTTTCATGATTTCCACTTTAAAAGTTTCATTCGCAATACAACGCCACGATGCACTCAAACTTTCATTATTTAAGACGTTACATCACTAGGAATTTTATCAAGATAACGTGCAGAATATGCGCACATCTACCGGCTGCAGCTGTGCCAATCCTCCCGTGCCATTGGGCGCTCACCCAGCCGCCAGACCCACGGTTCTTCCCGGCTGGCCGGCGACCAAAGCGGGACTCGCAGCTCGGTGCTGCTGCCACTCCTTCCCGCGTGGCCCCCCGCGTTCCCCTCACCTGCCCGCGGGAACTCCGGGACGCCCCTGAAGGAGCCGAGCTGACGCAGCTTGAAAACTTTCCGAACAGCCTCGCAGCTCCGCGGCTCCCCATCCCGGGGATCGGGGGTGGCCGCAGCGGTGAGCAGCAGCAGCAGGACACTGAGGCTTCGTGCTTCCATGCCCGTCTGTCCTCGCAGAGACCGCGGCTCAAAAGCCCCAAAACCCTTCGGTGCCTGCCAGCTCGCCGCTCGCCAGCGCCGCCCGCCGCCCCCTGCAGGCGGGGCCCTCCCTAGGGCTGGCGCTGCTCCCCGCCCGCCCCCGCCTGCGAGGAGGCGGTGGAACGGCACTGCCTGCTAAGGAGTGCGAGGATGGATGCCGGGATCCCGCAGCCCGGGGTCATCACACTAGAATCATACTAGAATTACGAACCCCCTTGAGGCACTTATTTTAAGGACATGCTCACCGATACAGCTAGAAGTTTTTCCTTAGGTTGTGAAACTGCCCGAGATCATCCAGCGTGCTTCAGCATGAGACTGTCCCAGCCTTCACTCCAATCCTGTATCCGTGGCAGCAATTTAAACACAAGACCGCAAAACTGTGAGGAATGTGTGAATTATTCTGAGCACCCACGTGAACAAGGGTAACATAACAGCACATCAGTTTTTAAAACCTGTATTAGAAATCAACTGCTTAATTGCTGAGCAAGGCAATAAGGCATTAAGTTAATACTGTCTACTGAATGACAGCTTAATTCATTACCTGTGGAGAGAACTACTGTTTCCTTTCTCTCAGTCATCTGTACTCATGGACCTGGCAATTCCTTTCTATCAGCAAATTCCAACATAGAATATTTGAAATGTCCTTTAATAGAATTTGTTCTACTTTCCTCCTTAAAGAGAACACTTCTGAATATTGAAGAATATGACTGGGGAAAACAATTTGGATGTGGGAGGCAGAAAGCATAGGATCTTACTTCGCAACTTGAAGATGGTAGAGGAAATCCTGAGAACCACGAAGTGATTCCTCAGCATGTAATACAAGACACATTCATTCACAATAAAGATACAGAAATAATTTATCAGAGGAGATGGGGAAAGTCTTGCCAGGTAAGAAATGTAGACAAATATTCTTTTTAAAATGTGAATTTCTTGAACTATAAAGAAGTTTGCCATCAGTAACAGATGATCCCAGAGCCCATGGATTTAAAGCAAACTGGCATTTTATCATATCTCCTATTGGTAACGACTCACTGAAACTTCTCCAATTCTACAGGTTAAGAAATCAAATTTCCATCTTCCATCTGTCTCTTTATTTTCTCTTGGCATACAGCACTAACTTAACAACTTACATAGAATTACAGAATTACCCACATTGGAAAAGACCTTGAAGATCATCAAGTCCAACCACAGCCTAACCACAGTACCCTAACTCTAACAATCCTTTGCTAAATCATATCCCTGAGCACCACATCCAAACGGCTCATACATACATAGCTAACACTCTTCTTCAGACTGTCATCTTGCTTGTAAGCACTGAAAAGCCTTTATTTGGCTGTGCAATGCTCCCTGTATCCCTTTGGAGAGCTGCTATGAAAATAATTTTCCTTGCTTTACTTACATCTGCTTTTCTCATATCCTTTTTGCCATATCAAGCACAAGCCATTTAGCTTTGTTTGCAACTCCCTTTACTGTTCCCATCTAATCCACAATGCTAATTTCCAAAGGACTGCAGCACCTGCCTCTACCTCCAGCTTCCAAGAATGAAAGTATTCCTTCATTTATCTCCTATTTTGTTTGAACTACTTTCAGATACCTGAACATCTGTTAACATCTGTTGTTTGTTTTGTTGTTGTTGTTGTTGTTGTTTTCCTTAAGTCATTCTTCAAGGCTTTCTTAGTTATGAGTTCTATCTATTATTTTTACATACATCACATCAGTTAAGGAAGTTCTTATTAAAACCACAGACTGCTGTGTTTACTACTAAGTTCACATCATGTGCCTGTGGAAAATTTAGACACCTCCTTCTGGACCAATCCACACTCTTCATAAACTCTTCTTGGTTCTGATACCATCCTCTTGCTTTGAACTTGGTGGGGAAACCCAGCACTCACACAGAACTCCTTGAAGATATAGAAACAGCAGGAAATGAATAAAAAAAAACTTTTCCTCCTCCCTCTCCCCCCACCCCTCAGTCACACAGAATTACTGTGCAGTTGCTATGGTAAGTATATGAAGGAAATCTTATTTTAGGTTGGGATAATTAAGCTAAAAGACCTGAACTGAAAGAGCTGTGCACCATTTGGATTCATAGCACTATCCTGTCTGCTACCAATGACCCTATAAACTTATATGAGGCCAGTAAAACTTCGCATGCATCTCTAAGTTGACCTCATCTACAGATCCATTAACTGCTTTATTTAAAGAGTTTGTACATTCTCAAACTTTTGTAATACTGTTACCTATAAACATGGATCAGAGTGTGGGTTTTAATAAATTTATATATATATATAAATGAAAGTGTCCATTTTATTTGATTCCTTGTGATTATAGTGAATTATCAGCTGAGACCTCACAAGGGAACAGATGAGACTATGCAAGGAAAATAACTGCAAGTCACAAAGGAGAATTGTAAACTATCCCCCCTTCGTGTTACAAACACTATTCTACTACTGTTCCATACGCTAACCTAAACTTTGATGCTTATCCGTTATGCCACTACCACTCTGAGTCCTAGTTCCCCATCCCTGCGTAACTCCTCGCGCAATCTCCACAGAGAATTCAGCAGGCCGGTACCCACCGCCAAGGACCCGAAGCATCGCTGATTTGTGCTGCTGCTGCCTGACGCACCGCTCAGCGGCCGCGCAGCACCCAGCCAGCCCCGCTGCCGTCCGTCGCATAGCCGGGAAGCCCAGCTCACAGCGACCGCATCCGGATTCTGTCGAGCGCCTCTGCCGGCTGCGGGACGGGCGGGGAAAGAGCTCCCTCCTGCTTATTAATTTATTTATTTTAAATGACCGCTGCTTCCTTTAAAGGGAAAAGGTTCTCAAAATGCAGGTATTGCATCTTGCTTGTCTAGAAAGAGCTTCAGCTCTTCACGGTAAATCAGAAGTTCAAGTGTTTGCTTTGGAATACTGGATCCAGTATGTAACTACATGTTTTCACAAAGGTTTTATTTATTTAATAATTTACACTTCAAATCTAGCTCAGCAGTTTACTTTTAAAAAATACTTCTCCTTACTGCTAGGTACAGCATTTCCATAGGGACTTTCTCAGATATTCTAGCACTGAGCATTCTTAATCTCATTTTCTCTTGATTAGTGTCACTTGTTTTACTTTCTAGAAACTTGGACCTGTACAATTAAAACACTGTCAGACAAGAACATCTGAACTGCTCGCTAAGAGGGAACACACAGTAAGGAAGACTGCAACAAGGGAAAGTAGCAACTTAAACAAAACATCACGCCTAACAGAATTAAAAGTGTCATGTAATTGGAATTGTTCTGCAATCTAATGCTAATATGAAAAATCCACAGTCAATATCACTGCTTCAGGCTAGCATCAGCAATGGTGGGGGAGGAGGAGGAGGAGTATGAAGACCCCATATACTTCAGTTGGTACCCGAGTATTCTTCTTAGAAGCATTTGCAAAAGATTAACTAACTATTTTGGTCTCCTCTAAGCACATACGGCATAGGGAATAATTCTTCCTTTCCTCTTTAGTTATAAAATATTCAAGTTTAATCGCTTACTGTTCCAGAGCACTATAAAGACAATGCAGGCATGTAAGCTTAATCTCAAGCTTCAGGAGAATTTGAGTGCTTCTTAAGAACAGCAAGGACTAAAAACAAACAAAAAAACAACTGGAAAGACCTTAGAAGGTCTCTACAATTCCTGTAAATAATATACCTATAAAAGTATCCCAGCCTTCCCTTCCACTGCATCTCCTGGATGACTTTAAAATATGTATCTATATAAAAATGTAGATACATTTTAATGTTAAAAGTTTTTTAAAAAAAAAAAAAAAAAAAAAAAAAAAAAGATATGTGTTAAATGATACATTTTTCTTGGTGTCATTTTGCTAGAGTATATTGCCTGATGAAATATGACTAAGATAATGCGATATCATACATCATCCCAAAATAGAATACAAATTCCACTCATCAGGGCTGTTTCCATATACTTGTTAGTATGATTTTTGTCTCTTCCAGGAGACAGAAGAAAGTAAAAAATGAAGTGTCTTCGTAAGGAATTTCATTTGCTTGTGGCAACTGATGCCCCCCACTGCAACTACCTCAACCTTTGCTCCAACAGAATTTCATCAGCACATAACATTTGATCTTACAGAATCAGAAAAAAATAAATGCTACAGACTGCACTCAAGTAGATCTAGATCACTGCACTCATGATTTCATTGGTGCCACAGTTTGATGGTTTTTCACATCAGTAGATTGGTATTCCACATCATAACATCATGTAGTGCACTGGAAGTTAATGAGTTAATGTTGCAATTCTGTGCATTGTTGATATTTCCAGTCTCCTGGTCTCAGAAGAGAAGTCTGAACTACAACTCCCAGAAGACTGTTTTTCCATTTTCATTTGGAGGGAAAGATAAAACTGTGAGACTTCCCCCTTTGCTCCTTGGGGGTTTTGCCTACAGTATTAAAGTAAGGACTTTGGTTTCAGAAACTTCCTCATTTCATCTGATTTATTAGCTTCAATTCCAATCATATAGTATACGATATACTATAGTATGTATACATATACTGTGTTATCTCACTTTCTGTTTCTATCATTAGTAAATCAAGATTTTCCTTAGGCCATTGCCACCGTTATCCTTCATCCAGGCCCATTTCCCTATCTTTTCTCTTCCCACTCTCCTTCTTGGGGAGTGGGTCCATGGGTCCCTTCACCCCCTTGTCACATAATTGGTCAAACCGGGCTGAACCTGACAGCTGGCCTACATCTTTTCAAGTTGTTAACTATCTCAGTTAAGTTGTGAGAGCTAAATCATATCTGAAGGTTGCGCTCCTCATTATTTTGTCCTGCAGTCCTGTTCCCATGAGAAGCTACAGAATTTTAAAGAAGGGAACAAAATAATAAAATCCAAATGAGAAACAGGACATAAATGAAAAGAAAAATATGTAGTACATACAATAGTTCAGGATGGCATAATACAAATATTTCAGTTAAAATACATGAACTTGTTTCCTAACAAAATAATTCTACATTTTCATTTTCAACAAAATATGAAAACTCGGGTAAGAACATTCAATTTCTCCAGTTGTATTTTCTGGAACCAAGAATTAAAAACAAGCAAAAAACACATTAGAAAAAGTCTGTATATGCATCCCTGGAAATTTCTAGTTCCATTAAAATATTTTTAAAGTCACATCTTTCTTCAAAATTCTGAATTAATACTTCATACAAAGATATCTATTATATTTAAGCTCTCATTAAAAGTTCTTGCAGTCACCAAAAATGACAACTCACCATCATCTGTTCTTCTGTTGCTATAATCTTCCTCTATCAAAACCCACTGCCCACTAAACCCTTTATTTTAAACATCTCTTTTTTTAAGCATACAAACAGTTGTGAGGCTCAATTTAAGGAATGACTGCACAGTAAACACAAACTTCATTGCATTTTTCCTAGGAACTGGCCTTTTGACAGTTCCCTCCTGTCTCTCTTTTGGTCAGGATATCTGTCATCTGTCTCATCTGTACAATCCTGCAATACAGAGTAGAAACAGTATTGCTAGCTATACTGGCTTTAGGAATATTGCTACTGATTCTGAACAGCCGTTTTGCAAGGTGGCCTCACAAATTATCATAAGCTTGACAGGATATTGAAATTCATGTTCACACTATTAAGAAAAGTATTTACAAAATGATTTAAAGTTGGGAGCATTCAATTAGTAGATCTATGATTCTGATTTTAGCTTTCTAACTTGGTCAATACACACAGCTAGAACTGAATTAACTTGTTTTGGTGACTTGTTCAGCGACAGCTGCAAAGCATTGGAGCCACCAACTGTTCAAACATGGCAACAGCTAGCTAGTATCGACACCAGAGCAGTTTATACAAAGCATAAAGTAAGTTATGTTGTAACAGTCATACACTAAAATACTACTAAAATTCTGTAAACTTTATATTTAATCAAATAAAGCTGGTTATTTACTTCCTAAAATTGCATTTCTACCTCTGATGACATGAACTTAATCTAGAAGTTCTTGCAGTTCTCAGTTCAATTAGACACCTCCCAATAGAGATATACAGCAGATGTAGTTCCTGAGCACTAGTTCATTCAAACAAGTTTACCTAAGCTTTTTATAAAGAACTCTGAACAGGTACCACTGTAAAAAATAATCTTAATTTCAAATATTTAACGGTAGTTAAATAACAAATTAATCAGCAAAATGGAAACAGCTTTCCTTCAGAGCATACCCAGAACCTCAACTCTAATAGCAGAACCCCAAGGAACAATCTAACATTTTCTGTCAGTGTCTCTCCCAACAAAATGTGACATCAGAACTGCTTGAATTACCGGCCACTTTTTAAAAACAAAGCAGCTTTCAGAAAGAGAAAAAAGGAAGAAGAAAACTTGCATACCTCCAGGTTCAGCACCTTCACTGTCCACAGCTGACCTCAGTTATGAGAAAATATATTAAAAGGAAAGGGGAAAGTAGAAGTTCCTTCCCCTCTCAACTATCAGGCTTTCCTGAAAGGACTTGTTTCATGCACACAACAAATAAAAAATGAGGGAAAATGCATGAAACACAGAAACTGACATAGCAATTAGATCAATACAACAGGAAATGTATTACAACAAAGGTGTTATGACAGAAGGACCAGAACAATAGAAATATGCTATAAAGGAAGAAAGATTGCTTATCCATACCTGAAGTTTTTAGGTTTGCAGGGGAAAGCTTCAAGGATGGATCTCCAGAAGAGGTCCTTCCCCAGTGTTGGTGAGCACTTAAATGAGAACTGAGAGGTGCAGCCAGGCTCAACCCCTTCTGGTCACAGAGATGAATTGCCTTCACCTGTTCCCCCAAGGATGATGGGGGTCTTTTCCCAAGGTGTTCAATCAGTAGTTCAGGCCATGACTCAACAGTTCCCGTACGCTCTGTTAAGCAAGTGATTCTTTCTCTATTTCCTGATCATTCATAGCAGATACTACACAGGAAAGCATTCTTCTAGACACTCTATTCTCAGTCACACACTCTAAAGAGATATTAGGTTCTGTGTATTAGTGCCCCATTCCCATGTGCATATATTTACACATTACACATACAACAGATACACATTATCTATACACAGTTGTATAGGGGAAGGAAGGAAAAAAAAAAAAAAAAGAAAGAAAAAAGGCACCTGAAAAGAAAGACCACTTCCCGAAGCTTGAACAACCTAAAGTGGCTCCTGGTTTGTTTACATCATTTCTCAACCCCATCAAGGATGAAGGCGGTTGTACCAACATGCCGTAATTTTCCTGATTTGGCTCCAACTGAAGATGAGCTTTCTAAGATGTATTCAAGTTCAGAAACAGGTTTCCTGATACCAATTACAAAACATAAAGTGAGAAAGAAGATTCTCCCTAGCCTCAAAAACTTGTTATCCAAAAGTCAGAATTATCTTGAGCAAAATAAATAAATAAAAGCAGCACATGCTTCCTTACATTAGAAAAGGCATCTTGTAACCTACGACCTTGAAAACACCATATTGTTGTGTATGTTCTACATACTGAGACAAAAACTCCTGCTGAAAGTACTGGACAAGAAGACTGGAACATGATGATTTGGCAGACCAAAAGTAAAAGGTATATGGGAAATGTTCCATCAAAAGGATATCCAAAGCTTAAAAGTAACCATTTCATTAAATAGAATTAGGTCTACTATAATAAATATTATCCTTCAGTTTATTATCACGGTACACCCAAAAACATCGTTTAATCTGGAAACACCTCATACTAGAAAAAATAATAATAGTCTGTTCTGGAAAAGTCTCGAGTGTTTAATCCATCTATTTATAGCTAAGTTTCTTGGTGTTTATTTCTGATATACCTAGACAATTTTTTTTTCTTACTAACTTCTATTGTTAAGAAGGTACAATACAGACTGTACAGACCTAGATGTCAGTTCTGAGTTTGCTGAGGCCCAAAGTGAACAGATGAGGACATTCTCAATCTCAGTAAACTCAAGATCTCTCATCAGTGAACGAGACAGTAAAGCAGCTAACTGCTGTTCTGAGTGTTCAGATCTCACAGGAGAAACCCAGTGATAAACGCACCAGTTCCACTGGTCAGTAGGGCTGAACATGTGCAGTGTAACTGCAATGAAACACAAGGTAACATCGCTGCCCTATGAAGATAGCACTCTGGCAACTTTAATGAATTCCACATTAGCTGAAGTTCCAGCCTACTGGGGTGTTAGGCGAGTGACCTAGTTCTCTGGTGTTCGGGAAAAAAAAAAAAAAAAAAAGCACCCACAAATAAGAAAAGTGAGGTAAACTGGGTGAGCAGACTTTGAAAATTCACACTTCCAAGGCTTGTTTTATCACAACGGCAAAGACCATTTAATCTCAAGTGCTTCTGTCACAGCAGTGCCTTGCCCCAGTGCAAAACTGTGAAATAGTACCACTATTAGGTACTGGTGGAAGCCCTAACAAATATCATTTGTTATGAGTTTTAAGGGTGAATGATCTGTAGGTTTCTGTTCTGGACACAAAGCAAAACATACCTCTGTTGCCACTTCCAGAAGCCAATACTTGAAGGAATACACCACACTAAGAACAGACAGTTATTTTAATTCTCACCTTAGTTTCATCCAGCTTCCATAGTTGACTCCTTTTAACATGTATATGTCATTCACAACAATCAATTTTTTTATTATTATTATTTTATTTATTTATTTATTTGTTTTATTATAAATTTTTAAATCGAGTAGAGTCCCTCATAATTCTTCCCCCATCTCAAAAAAGGCCCTGCAGGGAACCTCTTGACAGGACTTAGCTCTCAGCCTTTCCTTCTATCCTCCTCTCAGGGTAAAGGGAAGAAATACGGACACGTTTTCATACACTTTTGATGTAGTTTGTTCCACTACATTTTATCAAAACTCCTCCTACAGGCTACAGAAGACCATCACTAGCAGAACTTAAATGAGTAATCCATATGTTTTATGAATAAAGCATACACTTTTTTTGTCAAATGCTAGATAGTTCTGTAAGCACGCTCTTACAGGCATCGCAGAAACATCCTGTTGGCTCCCCTGCTTCTTCTGAAGGACATATGGTAAAACATAACGTCCTATTAATCTGCAGTTCTTTTAGAATTCACAATGTGCTATACTTTCCTTAACCAAAGAGGAACAAGTCTACAAATCAACGTATGTTCCAAACTTTAGACTCCTTAGTACTAGAGAAGCATTCATCAAGTGAAACTACAAAGATTGTTTTCTAAGAATAGCCTCTTCCCTCCTAATTTAAATATATGAGGGCTGCTCCAGAAGTAATGCCTCATATTTTATTACAGTGGCTCACAACACCAGAGGCAGACACTGGTGGTATGGCAGTAGATGTTGAATCTTGCCACCAATATTCATTACATTTCTTGCCATGTGACAGATGGTGGTAGAAAGAAGTGTGTAACAAAGGTGTAATTCCTCCATGTGGAAAAAACAGCACCCAGTGACATTTACCACACTTCTCAAGCATTAATGGAGACCAAACAGTGACAGTGAGTGGTATGTTTCAGCAAGGACACTGTCAAAGCAATTGAGAAACGGTGTTTACCTCCGGTGGTGTAGATTTTTAAGAGCATGGCACGCGGGCTCTTCATCACAGGCAAAAATGCATAGCTATCAGTGATGACTGTTGAAAAACAGTGTTTTGTAGCTGAAAGTTTGCTCTATCAAATTGCACTACTGTGTTCTATCTGCTCTTTCCATAGAAATAAGAGGAATTACTTTTGCAGCAACCTCTGTACACTAATGGAAGTGATTACTTTTAAACTAACTCCATGAAGCTTCAAGACCCATCATTTACCCAAGTGTCAGAATTGACTGCCTTGGTACAAACATTTTTGTTCATTTCCCCAGGTAACCATTCCCATGTCAGAGCATGAAGTACATTCATCAAGGCCACAGACGCTGCTCGAGCTTGGGAGGGAATTATGCTGGTAGATGAAGGGTATACCTCAGATACCAGGTTGTGTCCAGATATGTTGGCAACCACTACACTGAACTCCAAGAAACACCCAACCAGTATATGGGTTACAGTGGAATGGACTTCATTCTCCAAGCCTCTGAGCATTCTTTAGCCTTCTTTAACTATTATTTTCATCTTCCATAGCAAAAAGTTATTGTTACTGACTTTTGGGAATTAGACAAGTAATTTGAACTATTGACCTGTAGGGACTTTCAGGGTCTAAAATTCAAAAAGGAAAAAACTCTCTTAATTCAATCTGCAACATTTTATGTTTTTCTTCTCTTTGTTTAAGAGGAAACAAACCCCAAACCCCCAGAGCAACACCAGATACCTTTGAGAAGCCTAAATACTTCTCCGCACATTCCGTTATCTAATGAAAATATACAATGTTAAGAATTAACAGTAGCCCACTAATCCAGCAAAGAAAGCTCTGAAGGTTTTTTTCACCCATCCTGCTTCTCTGCACCAGAATCACAGAACAAATAAAAAACCCACCCCAAAGCCTAAAAAGCATTCAGCATTTACAAAACTAGGCTTATGATACATACAATTTCTGCAGCATTACGGATATCCAAAGGAGAAAAAGTGTTGTTCATCAATCTTTCTCTCCCCTACTCCACCAAGTTTTTACTTCCATCTGTCTCAACTGTCTCTCATATTTGGAAATAAGTTTATTCATGCAAGTGTGATATGAATAAATTTATTTTCCTCTTCTAAACCACAAGGGCAGTACCTCTGAGTCCACATACAACTGTGTTTTAACTCTGACTAGGCACTTTATTATTGGCTCAATTTAAATAATCAGACCATAAAAACAAATAAATAAACCAACCAACCAAACAAAAAAAACATAACAGAAATAACTTGAGCAGTAGATACAATAAGTGAGCATCTGTTGTCAGTCACTGGCACAAACCTTAGACATGAGTTGCTAGGAAATAAGAGGTAAAATGAAACATCCTAATTGAACACACAGTCTCAAACAAGAGCTGACTCAGGCCTGGGCAGCCAAAGTGTTTTCACTGATCTGCTAGACAACCCGTATTACAGATTGCTCATGAATTCTCATGGAGCAAAACCCACATTCACTATCCTGCTGAAGCAGCCTCTCAAATGCTGGTCACAGGATGTATTCAGTTTGACCATTTGATTTCACCTGGGATTCCTGTTTTCTGCAAATGGATATGCAAACAGAAGAACTACTTTACTTACACAGGCACCCAGATATTAAAGCATACAAAGAGGATTAGGATTTCTTTTTTTTTTTTTTTTTTAAAGGATCCCCAGTCCTAGTTTGTCACAAAGTCAGAAGTGTTTCCAAGCTCAAGAGTCTGACAGTTCAAGACATTCCAAAGACCTCCAGTATGTTTGCTGCTCATGACAACTCCAAAATTCTCTCTACGTTTATTCTATCAAGTTTGTCAGCAAGCTTATCTGAGCTAAGACCAAGCCAGTTCTTACAGCATACTCACCTGTACAGAAATTCCATCCAGCACTTTCAGAAACACTCACAAACCATTTCTGCAAGTGTTGTATTTCTACTGCAGGGAACTGACAAATTCAAGGAATACATACTTTGTGACACACAGAAGAATGCTAACAACTTTCAAACAGGAATCAACTTATGAAATGAATAGTTCAGAGAGCAAAACTTGTTCAAGGAACTTCAGCATCCTGTGCAAAATCATACTGCAACAGGAACTTCCAGCATTGTTATGTGATGGTTGAAAAGGGAAACAAAGTACTAAGAGATATCTTCCTGCTACATATCTTGAGAACATAACTTCAACAACTTCGAAGAGATTTCATGACTTGCTTACATACTTCATCAGATAATTCTGATGCACACAAAAACATGTTGCAAAACTGGGAGCAGAACCTCGCTTATGTTGTAAAAGGAACTATTTAAAGTAATGCCAACTACGCAGCTCCATCTCATCTACAACTTCCAGTAACACAACTTAGGTATCAGTCACTGTTTCAGTGATTTCAAAAGCTTTTGGTAGACAACAGCTTTTTATCTAGAGATTGGTAATCCACTTATAGCACAACAATCTTAAGACACTGGTACTCTTAGCAATCTAAATCTTTTAGTTCACACATTTAGTCATTGTTTTCTTTAGTAAACCCTTTATTTTAATGGTTTTACTGCACTAATAGAAGTAGTCTGATGAGCCTCCTAGCAGTGCCCATTCCTAAATTAACTAGAGAATGAAATACTAGGAAACAAAAAAAAGCCTTCCCCAAGATGCATTTAGTCTTCAAAAAAATACACCTTAAGCCTGAAGAGGTTGACAGGACTCAAATATTTAGAACCTTTCCACTACTATTCCATTTTTATTTTACAGGTAGGGAATAAAGGTTGATTTCTCCCCATTACATATTCAGAGGGGTGGGGGAAGATGAGCAGGAAAGAGATTACATATTAAAACACAACTAACTGGTGACTCAGTACTTTTTCAGTGTTCATGTTTTATAGCTCTGCAGAGACAACACTTATTTAAAAAACAAACCAACCAACCAAACAACAACAACAACAAAAATGAAAAAAAAGAAAAACCTAAAAACTAGAGAAGTGACTAGAAAGGAGTACTAAGCTGGAACCAGCTAGATTTCTTCTCTATAGCAGGGAAGAGTACTGTCATAAACACTCCTAAAAGATGTGGGTATCTGGAATCTTTTAAAGATTCTATAACATGCCACCCAAAGGATTTCTCATTGTTATACGATGTCTTATTCATTGTTAAAATCCAGACCAATTCTATCCAAACTGCTGACATGCCCCACAGCAGGACAGTTGTTCTAACATTCTTGTCAGTTACAGCAGCATACAAGGCATAGAGAATTATTAAGTAAGCCAAGTTATAGCAGCCTTCTGCCTTAACTGAGCTTTCTAGCTCTTCTTCCTTTTCCCTGTCCATTCCTGTTTTTATCTCCCTTCCAAGGAATGGCATCCAAGAACATCACAGTATTCCCCCACAGAAAACAGGTCTGTATGCTCCTACACTAAGAAGAGCATGACCAACCACAACCTACCTGCAGGTCTGATGCCCTGTAACACAAATCTCCTACAACAAACTCATGAGAGCACACACTTTTCATAGTGACCGAGTGACTGCAGCATAGAAGGGCTAGCACTGAATCACTTATCACAGGCTACTTTTTGCATTCTCAAATGTTAAACTTTATTAATAATACAGTTCGGACTATGTACTAGCAGGCACTAATGAGCTAGCTCAGCTGGGAGTAATTAATGGCAGCCTGAACCCCATATATGCACTGAACACCCATCTCCAAAACAAGCATTTCTTCCATTATGTCTTACCTACAGCCATTTACCAAGCTTGTGAAACAAACTATGCCATTTGGATGATGGCTATATATAAGAACCCTATGAACAACTGATTTTCAATCAACCATGGAGATATGCCTTCCCTATTTCAGTTTAGATGCCAAATCTGACGGTCTCTGATGGTTGATTTGGTTCATTATGACCAGAAATGCTGATCTTTTCATACCACAAAAAATATTCAAGACTACCCAGATTACAGACGTTTAAAGTTTTGACTAGTTTGTAATGTATTTACAGAACCTGAACCAGTTTCTAAAGAGTCTGAAGAAGCCAGCACATGGCTGTAACCAAGCATTCTGTACTGGATATTTACACCTGAACTACTCGTATGTCTATCACCCTAACAATTTAAGTGAAATGAAAAAACACAACACCCCACCCTAGGAAAACATACTTCATGAATTCACTGAGCTGTTCTTCCATTAAGCGATTTGGGTAAGCTACAGAAAAATAAGTTTTCTTTAACAGCAAGAACAAAACTTTGTTAGAAAAATAGGAAATTCAGAACAACTGAGGAAAGATTCATTTTACTCTCAATCTCTACGCACTGGGCCAGTATTTGAGGCCTCTCCATCTACGAACCCTACTGGCTGTAGTTATTTATTAAATCACACAATTTACCCAACATTTTCTGTTTGCCTTCTGCATTTCAAAGTTCTTTCTGAAACATGAAAAGCTTCAGAACTGGCAGCATAGGATGATGTTAGGCGTGAACTCATTTCCAGTGTCACTGTTGCCAGTCTGATGATCCTTGCGTGTTAGCAGACAATCCCCGCTCTCCCCACATCGATCAAACCAAGTGAAGGTATACAGGTACTTGCAAACATTGCTACGCTGAAGTAGAATAAAAGGCAACAGATGACTCATCGGGAAAGCACAAGAAGGATGCACTAAGACTAGGGAATAATCTTAGAGACAGTTCATTTCACTATACCTTCTTATCTAGACCTCATTCTAAAAAACAAAACAACAGAGAGCTGCAGGAGTAAGTTCCAGTTTAATGATGGGAGGTGGTACAGAAACAAACACCGCCTACAAACTACCAAAAGAAGTGATGTATTTAAAGACGAAAACTAGTGAAAAGCAGAACATCAAGTATTGCATGCAGTTTCTCATAATGCCAGCTATGCAGAAGAGAACTCCCATGGTGCCACACCAGGGGACATCCCCATCTAGTCTTATGAACATTTACTGCCTATGAACTAGCTATTACTCAAAATGTCTGCTCCTGACAGTCATCTCACTAGTAGCTTTGATATTTGTAAGTCAACACAAGTCAGATCTAAAGAACTGAGCTGTTCTTTTTTTCCTGGTACCATGCAGTGACAAATTACTCAAAAAACTGCATAATTTCCCCTCATGTTTTCAGATACTGAGAGTGTACAGAGAAAAGTTTTCTATGATTAACAGAAAAGGTTTTCCTTATAAGGCTAACTGTGCTATACAAGAAACTCCAGGCAAATATTAATACTGCTTGGAATTTCTTGCTTTACTCCCTCCCCTCCCCATAACAAGTGAGGTTCTCTCTTTCCACAGGAAAAAAAAGGAAAAAATATTTTATGGAAGTACTAAAATTCTATACAGGCTTATATTTATTAGTGCTAAGCTTACATAGCATTTATGGCTCAGGCTAATTTTGAAGCAGGAGACCACTTAAAAAATGATTACCCATACCAAGGCCCAAATAAGCTTCCTTGTATACTTGTGACTATTTTAATAGACTCATCTGAACGCATCTGCAGAGAATACCTACTTTGGTATTTTTAAATGGTATTTCCACATTTTTCTTTAAACAACTCTCATTTTAGCTGCCTAATCACCCCATTCCAGTCAACCTTTGCAAAAATAAGAGCAACAGCGCTCAGTTTATTTCAATAAAACCAGATGAATTTAGCAGCAGCAATATTCCATTACCACTGTCTGTCAACCAATTTAAGTCTCAACTTCAATGAAACTAAAATACACAAAATTAACAATTCTTAGGAGTTATTCAAGTGAAGAAAAAATTTTATTAAGAACTTAATGTGCAAGGCTTACTACACAGGCAACAGAAATGTACCAATCCACTAAGCTGAGTGTAACTGACACAAAAGGAGCGAGAAACAACTCAGAGGGACCTAGGACACACTCAGAAAGCCTGCAAGCAAGAACCTAACGAGGTTTAACAAGTGAAAGGTGTTGCACTTGGGTCAAGACAACCCCAGAAATTAGTACAGACCGGGAGAATAACTCACTGAAAGCAGCCCTGTGAAGAACTTGGGGTCCCTCATGCTCAAAAAGCCCGATGTGACCCAGCAGTGCAAGCCTGCAGCCCAGATTAACAGTAACCTGGGCTGCAATAGTGGGGTGGCCATCACACTGAGGTAGGCCCTTGTCTTCCTCTACTCCGCCCTCATGAAGCCCCATATAGACTATTACGGTCTGAGACTAGGGTCCCTAGCACGAGACACAGAGGTGCTGGAGTGGGTCTAGGAGGGCCACAAAGACGACCTCTTTAATAAACTGAGAAAACTGGGAATGGAAAAGGCTCCAGTAAGACCTCACAGCAGCCTTCTAGTACTTCAAGGGAGCTTACAAGCACTTACAGTCTGACAGCAAGGAAACAGGGAGTAGCTTTCAGTAAGAGGGGAGACCAAAGTTAGATGCCAGGAAGAATTTTTTTTTTTTTTTTTTTTACTCATAGGGTGGCAAGGCAATCAAACAGGCTGCCCAGAGAGGTTGTGGGTAGCCCAGCCCTGTAGTTGGGATGGGCACCACAGGTAGTCTGATCCAGTGTTCAGCAACACCGTACATGGTGTGTGCGTGTGTGGGGGGGGAGTGGTGGAACTATATGATCTTCAAGGTCTCCTGCAACCAAAGCCAATGTATGATTCAATACCAACACGCTAGAATGAGTCAACACTCAGTACATACATATTTTTTTTAAAAGAAAACATTTAATAAGCCTCTGAATAGTACAAGTTTTACAGTTAGTGAGATGAAGCTGTGTTGAAAGTATGCAGAAGATGGTTATTAAGACTTTACACAAGCATTATTGTAACTGCCCCTGACAAAGCTTAGCTAGCCATCATCTTTAAAATAATGTATGACAGTTGTGAATTTATTGTGCCTCTGCACTTGTTTATGGAAAAAAAATACTGTAGGTGAGTACAAATTGTCAAGTTTTTTTCCCCCTTTTTTTTTTCTTGTCATTGTGCTCTCTGGTCAGGCTGAGCAATAAGAAATTAAATGATGGGAACAGGAATACCTCTGTCATTTGATTATTTACAGACATGTTTTCAAAAGCTATGTAGGTACTCTCCAACAAATCTAATAGGACAACTCAAAATTCCACAGAATAAAATCTGCTTTTATAAGCACTCAGCTTTAAGAATTTTTGTTGTCAGAATCTAAGACATATACTTTAAGATATCCTGTTCACATGACAATATAAACAATCACATTAAAACACTTGTTATATTTCAACTTGTGCTAGAAAGAAAGTTCACGGCTTTTTAATTCAGAAAGGAACTAAACCTGCTCTCGCTAGCAGATTACTACAGGAACTTATAATAGAAATCACACTATGAGGCACTTGCCTTCTTTACCTGACCTCACTGAGACAAAGCTTCCTCTACATCTGCAGAACTAAAGAAAAAATTATATTTGAGAAAGGGTACTTTGGGTACTGAATCTGTCTGAGGACTCTGGGAGTCTCAGAAGAAAAAAGGCACAAAGGTAAAAATCTCAGGCTGCTTGGATACTTCAGAAAGAAATTTCAAAGGAATGACAACATTTTGCTAGACATTGGAATGACAAATTCTGAGACAGCATCAAGACATACATTGACAGATTCTGGAAAACACTGTCTTGGGAACAACGACCCATTTAACTTAACATTCTGCTTTAATTTAAGAACAGCAAGGGCACCACTGACCCAAATATTCTTAATTCTTCTACCACACAGGTGTTTCAGAGCACTATAGTTTGTCACCTGCAAACAAATTGAATACTTGCTGAAATTAACAGCACTATTACTTAGAAAGCCCACTTTAATCCATTGATGTCTGAGCTACAAGTGTAGTTCACTAGCACAAGGCTCATCCAAAGACTGTGTCAAATGCTCCACTTGCAGATTTTACATTTGTACTTCCTTATGAAGCCAGATGAGGAATCTGTCCCCAGCCTTTTAAAACAGTTGTACGAGTGAGCTCTTCAGATAGCTCCAGAGATGTTCTATTTTTATTGCTATGCATCATATGCTTAAGTGAATTACACCAAAGCTTGCAAGATGACCAGAGTTATACACACCAGAAATGCACACGCATCACAAGATGCAGACACCTAATGTTCAAGATGCCATAGCGGAAAAAATGCCATAGCTGAGACATGGTAAGACTGTCTGTAACCTTCTTTACTACTCCTGAACTTCACATTCTACATTATTAATTAGAGCATCTAGTTTTGATAATAGTAAAAAATAAAATCAGTACAGGAAAAAAAAAAAAGCTATTAATTCATATAATTTGGATTTGAGAAACAAGCTCAAAGATTTTGTTTATTAAGACCTATTTCTTTCCAACAAAGTAATGGAGAAAAAATTGTAAATACACATTCAGCTCAGTGCAACAGAAGACTTGTAACTTTCTTTTTTTGAAGAAACAAACCAGAACAAATGGAGCTTCCCTCCCCCCCACACACACTCAAGGACTTCAGTAAATAATTATTATCAGCAACAAATCTGGTACATACAAACAATTCAGATACAGAAAATGAACATCTAGTTACAATGAAAATTACATAACATTTTTTTCAAGGAGAAACTTAAAAGTTTTTAGGCTTCCTAGATCAGTGAGAAAGGAAGAAATTCATTGAAACTATGAAGTGTTTCAGCCTCCATCCCCACCAACCTCAACAGGCCGGGACAAGTGCAATACCACAGAAACGCACAGCATTGCAACTGATCCCAACCTGTGTAGAAAGGGGTACAATTTTTCCACATTTACTGACTGACTTGTCACTGCCACAGTCAGTTTTGCATGGATTTGCACAGCAGAGTATCATACAGCTGGATGCAAACCTGCAAAACTAACCAGAGAACAGTGTTCAATTTAACAACAAATACATTGCAAAACATGCTGAGTATGTAGTTCTACAGCTAGCAGTACTTTAAGTGCTTATAATGCAGTAGATTAGTGAACACTACCTGCACTATAAGCACTTTAGTGCTACAAGAGCTGTCATCCACTAGTCTGCTGTTAAAAGTGAGAAAGGCCACAAAACATCCCATAATCAGCAGAAAGCATTCAGACTCCTTGATGTAGATTATAACAGGCCACCATCAGTTTTGCATAGATTTGCACAACTACATTCTTCCTGTAGTGCAACTATGCAAAACTAACAGAAGACTGCAAAGCAGAAAGCTACTGGAACATCTATAGTATTAGCCTGAGTGACTGGATGAAGATATAACTTCTTATGCCAGAAGGAGCACTTAGGGCAGTAGATGCTAATCTACTTCACTATCTGCACTAGATGCACCTTAGTACAAAAAGCACTTGACACCACCACACAGTACCTTTCCAATCTCTGAAGTCCTGCAAGATCTCCTGAGGCAGTTGTCAACATAATGCTACAAGTGCCTTCACTGCAGTAGGTTCTATATATCACTACCTGCACTGTAAGCACTTTGACATTACTCTGACGCAACCAGCTTTTTTAGTAATTCAAGATATGTTGTTTACTTTGTTCCTGTTGAAAGAAAAGAACAAAGTGAGTATTGGATCAGATTTTAAGTTACACACTTTCAAGAACCAATATTCAGCCTTCGTTTCTCTCAGAGTTAGCTTGAGCAGCGCACTATCTCAGTCCAGGCCTCTCATACGGAGCACCAGGAACATTAGAATCAATGCTGACAATAGCAGAAGAGCCCATTTGTGGAAACTCATCAACTACCTTTCCCGTATCATTTTCAGAACGCCACCAAAACGTCCAAATGTAAAAATAACTATTCCTTTTCAAAGGCTAATCTGCAGCAGTAAGGGTAAGCTGCACCTCAGAAATAATAATAAAAATAAAATAAATTAAAAAAAAAGGTAAGGCCAGAAGTTTTAAGCAAATACTAAGAAAGTTAATGCTCAACTCGGAAAATTAAGAATTTAAAAATTACGTTCAGCAGATCATATTACCCTTCTAATTTCCAAAAAACACCTTATAAAAGGGCAGCTGGTGTGTAACGTTACAACCTGCAAAGTAGAGAACATTACTATTACTGCTACAGACACCCTCTGCCTCAAGAGGGTTCCTCCCATTGAGTTTAGATGGGCCTGCCATGCAGTGAGAAAGTTTCCAGTAATGGCTGTTAAGTTACCCCTACACCAAGTCACAGCTGCTTATTACAGATTTGAGGTTCAAATAAAGCACAGGAGCGCTGCATTCAAGAACTGAAAGCACATTTTATTCCCTCTTTAATTTGGTGTATGACATAAATGAAGTCTACCTTACCTGGTACATAACAGAAAACTTCACTTGAAAACACAACAGTTTCTTTAAACTGAAAACAAGCTTTGATTAAGAAAAAAAATAAACACATGATTTAAACATGGTGAAGAGTCCTCCACCACCCGGCTGCTTTTATCAGACAAATGAGCACTCGAAAACGTGTATAACTCTCTTCTAAACGGGAGAAATTGTGGGCTGCTAAACATGCCTGCAATCCCGGGAAAGTCTTTGAAATTCCGTGCATCAAAAGCACGAGCTCCAGATTAAAAAAAATACATATATTAATGCAAGAGAAGCACTTACCATTTCCTGTGAAAAGCAACTTTCCCCACCAACACTCCACTGCAACATCCACAACAAGCTCCTGCATTTTCTGCCGCCCATGTCGATACTGCAAAAACACCACCGAGTTACTCGCTTTGGGTCGCTGCGGAGAGAACAAAGTCACACACCAAGTTTCCCGGTATCCTCCCCCTCCACGTTCCCCCCCAAAAGGCGCGAAACGCTCGGCTCCCCCCCGAGAGCAGCGGCCGCCTCCAGTCCCGAGACCTTCCCTTCCCAAAAGCCGCCGCTGGCGCAGCGGAGACCCTCCCGGCGCTCTCCCTCACGTGCAGCGCGGCCCACGGGAGGCACAGGGAGGCCGCGGCCGCGGGCCATGTGCCGCAGGCCCCTTCCCGGCCGGGCCCGCGCCCCTCACGGCGCAGCACGTGTTCCTGCGAGAACACAGGCGGTCGTGCTCCCCGCGCCCGCCAGGGGGCGCCGCCGCCAACCGCCGCGGAGGTCACAGCCCGGCTACGGCGTGCCGCCCCCCGCCCCCCACCGCCAGACCGGGCCCGCCGAGCCCCGCGGCCCAGGCGGAGGGGAAGGGGCCGGGCCCGCCTGCTCCCGAGAGCCGCCCGGATGGGAAGGGGCCGCGGCGGGGGGAGGGGAAGCGGCTCCCCGGGCCGCCGCTGCCCACACGCGACTCCGGGCCTAACAGTGAACAATCGGCCCCAGCACGCAGCCGCCGCCATGTCCCCCGCCTCCTCCCCCTCCCCAGCAACATGGCGCCGCCGAGGCCCCGCAGCTGCCGCCGCGCCGATTTCGTAACGAAGCCCGCGGCTCTCGGGCAGCGCGTGGCCCTCCCGCGGCCCCTCTCTCGCCCTCCCGGGGCAGGCGGGAGCCCGCGCCCCACCGCCCGCTCTCCCACGCCGCCGAGGAGCGCGGCCCGGAGGGAGGAGGGGGGGGGGAGGAAGAGGAGGGCCCGCCGCCCCCGCCCCTCTGCGAACAAAAGCCCACGCGGAGGGGCCCGGGACGCGCTCGCAGCCCGCGGCGCTGCCCCCCTCCCCGGGGCCCCGCGCCCCCTCCCCCGGGGGGTGGCGGAGCACAAAGCGCCTCCGCCGGGAACTCCCCGAGAAGCCCCCCCCGGCCCCTCCCCGCTGCCTCCACCTCCCGCGTTACCGCCGCTGCCGTTCCCGAGTTGGGCGTGGGCGGCGAACGGAGCCCCCGAGCCGCCGCGGCCTCTGCCCCATGTGCCGCTTTGTTCTGGCGCCGCCAGCTCCCCCCCGCGCCGCGCCGGGCACGCCACAAACTTTCCCGGCCGGGCCTCGGGCCGCCGGGGCACGGCCCCCACCCGCACCCACCGCGGCCGCTGCCATTGTGCCGCGCCGCCCGCGGGCTCGGCCGCTCCGGGCCCGGGCCGCGGCCGGGGGAAGGGAGGGAGGGGAGAAAGGGGGCGGCGGGGCTCGCCGCAGCGGCGCGAGGCGCGCACGCTTTTCAAATCTCCCTCATTCCGGCCCCTCCCGCCCCGTGTGCGAGCTCGGGAGGCGCCGCCACCGCCGCGGCGGCTGCCATGCGCCCTGCTCCGGCTCTCCCCCGCCGCCCACCCACTCACCCACACCCCCTCCCGCCGCCCCGGCCACTCACAGCGGCCCGCCCGCCCGCACCCCCCGCGCCGCCGCCGCGCTGCCCCCCGCTCCTCACCGCCACGGCTCTGCCGGCGGCCACGCGCGCGCGGCACTGACACTCACCCGCCGGCGGCCGCCACCATCTTCCCTCTGCCCGGCCCCGGCGCCCCGCGCGGCGGCGGCAACGGGGCGAGGCGCGGGGAGCGGAGCGCCGCCGCTCCCGGCGGGGCTCGTGGGGGTGGGGGGGGGATGGAAGCGGCGTGGAGGCGGCGGGTCCCAGCGGCGGCGGCCGGGCTCGGGGACCATGTGGGTGAATGAAGGGCGGCGGCTCCCGCCTCAACGTAAATATCCACAAGCCCCGCTCCGCCCTCATTAGAATAGAAAACAAAGTGCTTCCGAGCAGCCGCGCCGCCCAATCGCCGGCCTCAGACCCCCGCCCCCGCCCGCAGCTGCCGCCTGCTGCAATTCATCCACACATCAGGCATGCACCGAGCGAGCGAACGAGCGGCCTGCCCTGCCCCGCGCCTCCGCCACAAACTTTGTCTCCGCCGCTGCGGCGCGGCACGGCACGGCGCATCGCGTATCGTGCTGCGCAGGCGGTGCGGTGCGGTGCGCAAGGAGGGAGCGGCGCACGCGGCGGCTCGGCGCGGGGCTGCACTTGTCCGAGCGGGAAGCGCGGAACACGCGGGCGGGCGGGCGGGCGGGAGGGTGGGTGGGTGTGGAGGCAACGGGGCGCGCCGAGTGCAGATGTGCCGTTTCCTGCAGCCACCATGAGCTGCGACTGCCCTGCCTGGAGCCCAGGCCGGGAGCTGTGCGGGATGCTCCTTGCAGGGGTGGAGGAGTGCTGGAGATGACACGTGCGTGCAGAGTGCGGGGGCTTCCCCGTGGCCCCGTGTCAACGCTGCGTTGTGTGAACTCGTAAGAAGCGATGGCGAGAGGTCAATATCCTACCATACAGCGTAGGTGCATCTTTGCAGATCAAGCATTTAGTTCAGTATTTTTAAAGGTGGAAGTGCCTTTATCTATAAGTATTTCATAGAACAAACATGTTTTATAGACCAAAGTTTCCTTAAATGGATGGAGATTCAAAAAATCACTTTCTCTTCCCAATAAAAGGGTCAGAAAAGTGGGATCCCCGTATTTGTCATTTCTGAAGCGCTCTGTTCTTGTCTGGTGTTGTAACACCACAGCGGATGTCTGCAGATAACAGAATATTCGTTTATATATCTTTTATTCTTATTACCTTTAGTATATATTGGAGAAATTTTGCTCATTTCCCAGTTTGTTGCGTGTTGTGGTGGCTTGCAATAGAATGCTGGCAGTTCCTAACCTCATGGAATTTCATTAGAGCTGCAGCGCTGTCTTTTAGATCATTTTGCTGTTTAGACCTTCATGAAGCGATAACATTCAGGGAGTGTTAGCATTTACATGTAGTGTTAGGTGCCATGGCAGTAGACCCAATGTGTAACAAAGTAGTTGTAGTAGGATTGCTGTGGCTTCCTCACAACTGAGATGCTGAGGCTCTTTTCCTGCTCTTTCCACCCAAGAATTTATTTATTTTTTCTCTTTTTCTTGCTTTTTTATTTTTTTCCCCCTGTTCTGCTGTTACTTTTGTCAAACAGGCCAACAAAATAAGTGATCAATAAGACGCAGATGTAAACGTGGTGTTTGCAGTACTTTGGGTTAAATCTGGGCCTTCCCAAAACCTGGTGGCAATATTCCTGCGGATTGAAACAGGTAACGTTTCAGTCCTTTTATCTGAAGATCCCAAACGGCTTTTGCAAAACTGAGCAAGTGTTATCTTCTCAGAATCTGAAGCAAATGAAGCAATAAGGGAAGTCACATTATACTTTACTGCATAAAAGAAAGATAATTGAATGGGAGAATGAATACAAGACCTTTTCCAGTGGCTTTGCTCAGCTTAGCAGAGGGGATGTACTGACTTCAGGAACTGGGTCTGTGTCCCTGTCGGCACTCCATGCAACCAATGGAAGAAATATGTGGCTTCATTGTGCCCAGGGGATGGAATCTGTCTCCTGCTGAAATCCATGCTCCTCATGAAATCCAGCAGCACACGGGCTACCTGTAAGCGTGTGTCTCTTCATATCTTCTGTTTCCAACTCTGGGGGATTCACCTACAGAAAAAAAATGTCATTGGAAGTGGCTTCAGAGTACCATCCACAAAGTTAAAAATGGGTTTTCTGAAAGGAAAGCCCACAAGACCAACTCAAAGTAAGCTTTCCCCTTATATGTGTTAAACGGTAAATCCTGATCTGTATTTTACAAATAAAACTCAGAAACAAAGGCCCTAAGGTTCTTTCGTCTATACTAACTCATCTTTTTGTCTTTTCTGGTGTGCTACCCGTCTTCTTTTTCTTTACTACAGTAGCTGAACACATCACATTGATCATACCCCACATCGCAGTGTGGCATAGCGATTGTTGTTTCCGTGTTACGGATGAAGGATATGATGTAGGAAAGAACAGACTGCAGCTCTTTCAAAATCAAGGTTGAAACCAGAGCTGCAGTGTTCTCTCTGTGTTAATCAATACAATGAAAAATAATAAGAAGAAAATCATTATACATCAGTTGAAATCAAAGTTAACATATATAATGTGCAGCACACATTACTGAGAAATGTTAGGAAACAACTAATTTAGCAAGAAGCTGATGCACCTAAAAACGAGAAAATATATTGAAAACTTTCATAACTTGGTTAATCATGGTTATTAAAATGTGTTGTTAGCTCCTTGTCAAATTCCTGTTCCTAAAGCTAAAGGCAGTGAGGAATATTTAAAATAATAATAATAATAAAAAGTTGGCAACAGGTTTTGAGGTGATTTTGGGGGTGTTTCTTAAAACATGGGTGGACTGAGTACAGGCAGACCTGCAGAAAGTGCTCTGGTTTGCTATTTTACTCCCAGTGTACTTTGGAAATGCACCATTTTTGGATGCATGTGATTAATTCTAAACTTTACGAATCCTTTATCTGTAGCAGAGATGACGGATTTAGCAGGTTTTGGTCATACAGATGAAACCAGGACAAAAGATAATCCCCCAATTATTTCCCAATCATTGCTAATGCACAAGTAAAACTGCACAGATAAAACTGTACTTGAATACAGTAAAAAAATGAGGGGTTACTGATTTTTCAGAGCTAGTACTACTCCACACATAGAGTTTCAAGAACACTAATTGAAACTGACTGAAGAGCAAACAAACAAGACCGGAGCAAGAAGGCTTCCCTGTCTTTAGGCTTAAGCTATACTTTCTAGACGTTAATTTTTAGAATCGACCCTTTAATTCCTGCACATTTTATCATATTCCGGCACACGTGAATCGTAATTTCAAATATTTATATTTAGGACGATATGTGTATTCTGTAGGGAGGTGAGTTATAACAAGATACAGGAGTCCTCAGTCACAGACAAGTTAAAGATTTATGTCTGATTATTAATACTGGGAGTTTAGTAATGTTATCATTCAACCATTAATTTAATTTCCCTGTGTTTACGATGTTATCCTACCTGGAAATCGGTGTTTGTGCAGGCTCTGCCTATTCATTTCACTTGTAAAATATTCTCCTTTATATGTTAGTTTCATTTGAGGTATAGGAGTTTTCAATTTGTGGATATATTTCTGCATCTACAGGCAGAACAGCTTAATCAGCATGGAAAATGGAGAGTGTTACATGTGCAACAGTGCTTCCCTTATCTCTGTGCTCCCCTAATGCTAAAAATGCCCATACTTTGAGGCTGGAAAGGCTGAGTACGGGCAGGATCACTCATTATCTCCTCTCTCTCAAGCTAGCCAAAATTGCCCACTCCTGAGATTTGCTGCGGGGTGCCTAGGCTTCTTGAAAATGGAAAACAGAACGTACTCCTTGTTAGGACATTAGGCTGTTCTGAACTACTTTGGAGAGGTGTTACTGCAATCCAGACTCAGTTATAGGAAGCAAACAAGCTGCTGGGAAAAGTAGGACTAAAGATAAGCTGCTTCAACTTCAACTATTCTGTCTTCTGTCTCACAACTTCTCTGGCTATTATGATCCTCGGTGTTTTAAACCATTCACTACTTTCCTTTTCTCAGTTCCTAAGCATCTCCCCAGTGCTTTCTTTAAGCAGGCAAGAGGGAGGTAGCATGAGAAGCACTAAACAGTAGGAGCCACGGGAGTTACATCTGAACATGTAGATTTAAAACCACAGGGGGAGGAAAAAGCACAGCCGAAAAAGCCCACCAAAATAAACATGGGTGCAAAAGTGGTCTTTAAGAAGTACAGATTCCGAAAGTAAGGAAAAAAAAGTACTGAAAAAGAAGCTCTGAAGTGAAAGGGGAAAGAAAAATGAGCAATACTCCAGAATGAAGTTGTACTCTGACATTTTACACAAATGTCCAATAAAACCTGTCCACACTGTAGCCTGGTACTCTTAGGTATAATTCTTGTCTTTTGTTCTCTTTGTACCATGCAGAAAGCATTTTCTTTTTCTGCTTTGTGAACATTTTCATGACTAAGAGCACAGTTTAAAAACTCCCAGTACTTTATCAAGGCTAAATCAAAGAACATACTAGGGGAAATAGGGCAAAATAGTTGATGTACTGGTATTACAATGCATTCCTCAAAATCCCCTCTACACACTTTGTGGGATAGACTTTTTCCACTGTTCTATAAGAATGAATCCTGGTGCATTAACACATATAATTATGTAAAATACCTTCAGAGACATGTTAAGAACAATTACTGAAACAGATGCACTTATGGAAATATGGTTGTCTTTTAGGGATTCCTGTGCTTAGGCTAGCTAACCTGAGTGCTGCACACAGCTACCTGACCTGGATTTGTTTGAGAATGAAGATGGGTAATGGAGGAGTGGAAGAGGATGGAAAAACACTGAAGGCAGAGGCAACACATGTATTGTAGGCGTTTGGGAACCTGATGGTTAATAGACAAGAGGAGAAAGAGAATTAGTGTATAAATGTGAATTATTGTGTAATGCATAGAAAATTATGAGTGGTTAAAAAACTGGGGGAAATTGACAGACTTTATATGTACATGTCAGAGTAATAGCTGAAAGCCAGGATTCAGTGGGATCTTTTAAATTATACTATCACACCTGTAGATGTCATTTTAGATATTCTTTGTAATATTCTTGATATTTCTATTTAAGAATTTCACACCTCTGGCAGTACCCTGTATCTGTAGGACTAATGTAAAACTGTACTTCAGGTCTTCCTCTCAGATCCCTACACTGACACTTTTTCCCTGAAACTAACCAACGAGTGCCATCCATGTTGTACCAGGACCAACATAATACCTAATAGCCAGTTATGTTTTTTGAAGTATTTGGCAGCCAAACATAATTCTGCTATCCAGAAACCCAAATAATTGGTCTGCACAATGGATTATGAGGAATTCATGGAGTTGCATTAGGAAAAAGTTCTTCACTATAGGCTATGGGCATAGAAAAGGCTCCCAGGTCAGTAATCACGGCCCCAGGCTGCCAGAGCTGAAGGAGTGTTTGGACAATGCTCCCAGACATAAGGTTTGAATTTTGGGTGGTCCTGAGTGTAGACAGGAGTTTGTCTCAATGGCCCTTGTGGTCCATCCTTCCAACTCGGGATGTTCTATGATTTGAGAAACACCTGTTCATGGAGGATATGAAGCAATAAAATTACACTTGCCTTAGTTGTCTGACCCTTAAAACATGAATCTAACACATCCTTTGACAGCACCTCCTTAGTGGTGCCCCTGGAGCTGCGCAGACCCTGGCTGTCCTTATTCCAAAGGAGAATGAAGCCATTCAGCTTCTGCAAGCCACGTGTTTCTTTGACACTGCCATAGCCAGTGCCCTTATTTTGCACTCCTGCAAACCATCAGTTCTTTTCCTCTACAGTGCCATCTTTAGCTCCTGCAAGAGAGCACGAGTAATGTAAACTTTTGATACAACAGTCCCTTCTTTTTGAGATGTGGAACTGTTAGAAGGATACAGATGAAAAGGATATGCACAGAATCGTCTTTCATTCTCATTTTAAATCAGTTGGAAATTAATAACACTGGTCAAAGTAGGAACAAACTTCATGTATTCATTTACTCCCAGTTTAATGTAGCTTTAGCCCAGCCTTCTTACTTTACCTATCACAGGAATTTTATTCCTTTCAGTGTCACCTGGGAAGCTGGGCTAGCTGTGTACAGACTTTTAAAAAGCAGTCTTTCTTGTTAGTGAGAAAAGTTGCTCAGTAGATTCAAGTGGATGGCTATTCCTATCTGTGTGCTACTATATATACATCATATTGACTCTACCCTTTATTGTGGGACTGTACTGAAAACACTATGCTAAAATACATGTATTTGTGCATGTAGACACCACTAAAACAGTATTGATGCCATAAGTATTCAGCTTGCTCTAGACCACTGTAGAATATTTGGGTAAGTTTTCTGATTTCTCTGTAGCTTTGTTTCAATGACACTAATGGCTATTTATGACATCAGTGTGCACATAGATGAAAACCCTCTGTTGGTTCAGCAACTTGAGAGAATTTATGACTATTGCAAGCTGGCTTGAATATCCTGGCTCTAGAAAAGAAGGATGATAGGACCTTTCATAAGAAGAAATTCTTTTGAATTTCTTAATGCCCATTTTAGATGGCTTCAGGCGTTGAACTAAAAATATTTTTGTGATTCTAATGAAGAGTTTCACTAGATGACATTAACAACAAGTTGTCTGTATCGATGTTGTATACTGTTCAGCTGACTTCAGCTGATGAGTGCTCTGCTGCTTACATGCTATTCTAAACTAGCCCACAGCCTCAGCAAGTATATATAGGGAGAGACTGTGCTTGTATTTGTGGGAAAATGTGTAGCAGGAAAGTAGTAAATAGTAGACAACCATTTGCCTAATTGTATGACTAGTTCTTGCCTCCTCTTCTTTACTCCTACTCAGAGTGTTATGGAAACCACTGAGAAGTTTAGAAGTAAGATGCTGGACTAGATGCTGTCATTGTGCTGACAACACACGGCTCTCCATTCTCCATGACTCCTTTGCTATGATTCATATTGCTTCGGTAGGAGAGATAATTCAACATCTGCTGGAAGCCGAGGTTTGGACAGGAGCTGTCTGGTCAGCTAATACTGCAGTAGCTCAGCTGGGAAAAGAGAAAAAGTGGTTTCTGTGTCAGTACATTCAATTAATGAGTTTGACTACTGTTTGTGACACATTTTTTGGACGTGCAGTTAAATCTAAGGCAACTTGTGCAGATGGCTAGATAAGCAAGAGGAGCAAATAAAGATGTGTTTTCAACTACATTTAAACAAATTTTATTACCTTTTTCTCAGCAGACTCTTCTCCAGTTGTACACATTGCTGTTGCATATCAGTTTCATTTTTGCAGTACAGTCTGCAGCGAGCTACTCTGAAGTAGTCCAGATTCTTTCTCAAACAGATTCATCTTAACTGAATACAATATTTGTGCTCAAGAGCTGTGCCAAACTGTAGCGTGAAACTTAAAATATTAAACTCTAACAAAACAAATGTCACGTTCTGCAAGATTTCAGATACTACAAGTCACTTTTATGCCCTTTATATACAGTATTTATTGTCAGAGTTAATTTGGAAAGAAAAAATAAAATAAAATAAAATAAAATAAAATAAAATAATATAAAATAAAATAAAATAAAATAAAATAAAATAAAATAAAATAAAATAAAATAAGACTCTGGATCTTACCAGTTTTTCAGAACAAAATAAACCCACATCTTTTTAATCTGATACATTTATCTAAAAGTTGCAAAGTATAGGAAAAATATACAAATTTAAGGAGTGAATGCAAATACAGATACAGTAATGTCACAGACAGATGCTGTTTTGAGGGATAAAACAAATGTAATTTGAAAATAATCAGAAATCAGAACTTTAATATTCAGAGAGATGTCTTTTTATTAAATGCTATTGTAGGACAATTAATTTTTAAAATTACTTCATTTATTCAAGCATATTTGACCATTTTGCTTCTGCAGACTTCTTCAAATTCTATTACAGTTTGTGTTCTTAACATACAGTTAAATTTTTGCCTTTTAAGGTGTAATGCTTGGCTTAAAAGCCAGTGAGGGAGTCTGTAGCTTGGTTCAGCAAAAGAAAGCAGAACTCTTGCCACTGAGCGCTTAGGCTCACTCCTTACAATAAGTCTGAACTTGACCAAGCTATTTTAAAACATGGAAAGTTACAGTAAAAACAAAATCTTCTTATTCAATGGATTTGCTTCTTGCATATGATCTGAGTTGTATCCACGCAGTTGATTTACAAAATCTGTTTGCTGTAATCCTTGCTCATTGAACTGGAAAAAAAGTGTTCATGAGAGATTGGTGTATATTTTCCCTGATTTATTTTCATCGTTAGCGCAGATGTTGAATATTTCATTTGTAAATACTGCTTACTTCTCCAGAGGCATAACCCAATAGTATAGTTTCATATATTCAAACAGTCATAATCTACTACTTTAAGGTAAACAAACAAAGAAACAAAACAGCACAGAGAAAAACTTGTATGTAACCAATTACGTTTGCTTTCTTAATCTTTTTATTTTGCAAAACTCAGCTATACATTTTTCAAGTGCTGTATTGCACTTCATGAAAAAAAGCACATGGATAAAGTTAGAGACTTGCACAATAATGTGTTGTAACTTCTGATCTTGACTGACAAGTTAAAAATCAAGGCCAATCATGATGAATCGTCACCAGTAGGCATGTACAAAGAAAAAGAAAAACCAAACAGCTTTGTATGTGAGCGAACTTCTGCAACTTTTCTGCTCATTTTTATAATGAAAGTTTTTTGACAATATTGTAAAGTTCAGTTTGAAGAGTATGATCATTAGGATTATAAAAATTAAAAAAAAAACTGTGGGCATTAGTGAAGAATCTAGAAGAAGTGGCATCTTTCTTTTTGTCATGGAATGATATATTGAAATTTCAGACATGCTAAGTTAGTTGGATAACGTGCCAAATAATTTGAAATACTTTAAGATAACATTATGATTTAGACTGAAGAAAAGCAAGACAAATACAAAGGCAAAAGTAGATTCTTTATGAGGAGTAAGAAATAAAATAGCCCATCCTTTCCTAAGAAATTGTTACAGTCATTAAGACAAATACCAATTATGACTGTTAGCTATACTTTCAATAATAATGGCCTGTAGAATTCAACATTAATTAACTTTAGTCAGTTAATTTTGGAGCAGAGGAGAAAATGTTTTTGACCTCAGCTGCCCTACATTCTAACATGAGCAAAACAAAAATATAATTCAGCTGTGAAGGAAAGCCGTACATCCCAAATTATCCTTGCCTCTTCTTTTTTGTTTTTGTTTGTTTCTTTTCACTTTTGTTTGTTTGAAAACATGAATCCAAATGAGTAAATGCTGTTCCACATTGTAAGATGTTTTTCAGTGAATCATCAAGAGAAGTTTCGAATTATTTATCTCTACTTATCCTCAAAATAGTCTTTTATTTTATACATCATAGCATTGTAGTAGCCCGTGAATCCACTTGAAAGACATATGTATATGTTTTTTCAACTTGCAAAATACTAAGGGCCCTGATTACTCACAGGGGTATAAATATTTACTGCCACCCTGTAGTACCCAAATAAGAATAAATCAGAATACCAAGCACATTTTGGCCATGGCATCTCACTTCATTGTTATTAGCTTCAGAAATTCACACTGATAGCTTATTGCATCTTTCAGTCTTGAAGGATGAAACTGGTGTTTTGATGTAATGTCATTGTGAAAAGTATTTATTTTTACAATCTGTATATACAAATGCTGTTGATAAAGTAATAGTAGCGACAATAAATCTGAAATAAAAATTGTAGTTAGAAAACTTAATATTTGTTTGAAAATTGTCTCATTTTTCTCTGATGAATGCAGCACACAAAAATATTCATGCCTTTTATTTTTACAACATGATTTCAGCTTTGGTGAGTTATACCAGTCAACTACTTCCACAGGGTAAGTTTATCTGGTAAACAGACAAGTTATGTTAGCAGCTTGTAAGTAAATTGAATATTAATTCTTGTATTTTGTATAGGACGAACTAGAAATTTTTGACTTTTGAACCATACTTTAGCCATTGTGGTATCTGTGAACCTGTTTACTGTAATCATTATGAGGAAGAAGCTTGTTAGGCCCTCTAAACTTAGAATTTTAGGTTCATACTACTGTAAATATCAGGTATAAGTCTGAAGCAATGAGTTTATCAATTAAAACAAAAAGCAATCAAAAAGATTTTGAGATACTTCTTTGCCAAAAAAGTTATTTCTGAATTTTTCTGATTTTTTTTTTTTTTCTCATAGCCCAATATCTAAGCAAAATATTTGATATAACACCGATTGTTCTCAGTAGTTTTTTGAGGGTTTTCCTGGCCAATAGCTGTGGGACATATTTATCAATTGCATAAATTCAGTAAACTTTTGACACCTTGAGGTAGCTAGCAACTCTATCCAACAAATACAAGGCTGAAAATAAAAACAAATTCCCTGCAGAATGTGGGAAAGGAGGCAGTCAAACCAATGTCAACAACATCAAGTGAATTGTTACCAAAGTCCTTATGCTCTATCAAACTGATGAATCAACTTCATAGATAACAGAACAAAATAAGAATCTTATAGATGTAATCACAATATAAGAAGAACTGAAGAGAACAATGGAAAAAAACGTGAAAATAAACTTTTAAAAATGCAAAGATATTCCCTTGGTTCATCTTCACTATCTTTGTCTTTATTCTGTTTTAGAAGATCGTGGTTTGTGTGAGATGTGAGTTCTCCAATTTCTTTCCATATGTTCCTAGACCAAAAATAGTTTCCTCTCTTCATATGGATTTCTCCAAATAAGGAGTGAAGAAACTGTAAATTAACTTCTCATTACTGCAGAACAAATGCATACTTCCAATATGCTGATTTGTGGGGAGGAGAAACGGGGAGACAGCTTTTGGAAAACTCTGCTGAAATCTGTCTTCTAGAAATTTCTCACTTAATTACAGATTTTTATTTATTTTTTTAAATATCATGTATTTATTTGAAGTTATACTTGTAAGAGAAGGGAAAAAAGAAAAGGAAGAGAAGAGAAGAGAAGAGAAGAGAAGAGAAGAGAAGAGAAGAGAAGAGAAGAGAAGAGAAGAGAAGAGAAGAGAAAAGAAAAGAAAAGAAAAGAAAAGAAAAGAAAAGAAAAGAAAAGAAAAGAAAAGAAAAGAAAAGAAAAGAAAAGAAAAGAAAAGAAAAGAAAAGAAAAGAAAAGAAAAGAAAAGAAGCGACCCACACCTGTTTTCAACAAGTCAATAAATTAGTTAAACTAGATTTGCCAGTGAATTTAATTACATTTGTGAATCCTTCATTCTGATTAGAATATGATAAAACAAAGAGTTAGAGTGATCCTATCAAAAATCCCACAGGATGGGATAACATGTATAAAATAGTAGAGGTGATCAGATAGGAAGCTAAGACATAAGTGCTGGACAGAACAAAACTACACGGTGCTGTAAAAGAGATCCACAACAGAAAGTGGAATAGTTTCCCTGGCTGTTGTGCTTACCTGTGGATTTCAAGAATGATCTTTGAGAATGACAGATTCTACCTTCTCTTTCTGTTTTGAGGATTTCTTTGGCACCACTTGTACTTTAATGTACAGGAAATACAACATCTGTAACATGATGTAACAACATCTGTTGTCTGCTATTGAAGGAAAATAGTCTGTGTGAGATACGCCAGATGATCCAAAATGACAGCATTTATGAGTCTCTAACACAAATATATACATTTAAAATTAACGACTAACATGGACTTTCACATATACTAGCATATTAGTCTTTACTGTTCTCTGAAAAAGCATTGTATGTGGATGGATTCTTTTTTTTTTTTTTTTTTTTTTTTTTCTGATAGCTGTGCAGTACCTTTATTGAAACCAAATGATAAAGTGTAATTTATTCAGGTAAATGTGTATCTGCATGTGTTTGTTTTGATTTAATCAGGCTAGGCATTACAATATTATAGTGTTGGCTTTAAGGTTGTTATACCCAAAAAAGTACTAACAGTGTTTGTTGTTTTGTTTGGATTTGTTTTGATTTTTTTTCCTTATAAACTTCTCTAAATTAATATTCATATTCTAAAGAAGATTTTTTTCTTGGTAATTCAAACATTTTGAGCTTTACAGTCAGCCTTTCCCCCTGACACTTTGGCTTGATATTATATTTGAGTTCAAAACCAGCATTTGTTTTATAACAGATCTTCTGCAGAACAAATTAGTGTTACATTCATCTCAAGCATAGAGGTTAAAAACAAGTTCCTGGCCTTAAAAGTCAAGACAAAATTATATGTTAGCATCTGTTATTTTTGTCATTTTGTCATCTCTCTGCACATCAACAAAAAGCATTGGTGGTTTCATCATCATCTCTAGTCCTTTTTGTTGATGCTGATCCCTTCCTTCAGTATATTCTTCTTGTTTATTTTGAAACCTTCATTTTTCAGTATGAATAACTCCGAACTTTTCAAGAAGGTTTTCAACACTAAATATTCAAATACATATATATTTATTCATTTTCCACATGTAAGATTTAATTTCTTTGTGATTGCATCTTCCCTTACATGATTTGTTTTACCTTCTTCCTTGGAATGCAAGGAAGTTGCTGTATGAGCTTAAGGCATTTCTCCATTTTCACAGCGTTCTCAGATATTGTTGTTGAGTAAAACTTGAAGACACATATGCTGTAAAAATGAATGTAAATAAGAAAATGATATTACTTTTTATTATATGTCATCAGGTGGTTTTTGTTTGTTGTTTTGGGGGGGAGGTCTGAAATTTACTCAACAGTTTGTGCTTTTGGTATGATTTCAGGCTCTAACTGATACTTTGGTTTTGCAGTTCTGAAAGTTTGTATCTTTCATTTAGAACAGATTTCTCATCCCTTAAAAATGTTTATTTAAGGAATAAGCAAAGATATACACATTCTAATTTGATAATAACTCAAAATCCTGAAAATGTGAGAACAGGAGAAGAATGCTGATACTGCACATTAGTTCTGTTAAAGACTGAGTTTCCAGACATGCTGCACAGGCTGCTTGAGTACTCTGCCCTTATACCTAGTTGGAAATGGATAAAGAATACATATATATATTCCACCAAGCACTTCAAGAACTGCTTGCCATCATACATTGGATACTATATATAAGTCCTTATGATGACCTATGCAGCAAAATTAGTTACATTAATATAGGCATTTAGAGCATATAGACCGGCAGTCATATCTTGTTTCTGTGAGAAGTTATCCAACTAAAATGAAAGGCAAATAGTATGATTCTTTACCTTTATAAAGAACTGTTTGAGAAACTAGTCAGAAGTTATACCAAATGCTGATATAATATAAAAAATGTGTGCTATTTTCTAATTTGTTCCTGGATGGCTACAGACATGTTTAAAGCTGTCCCTCTTTTTTTTGGATAAAACAGGAGAAGAAATGGCTTGTACATCAATGATAACAATACCTACCAATCAACAAGCTTAGGTACTGAGGGATTTTTTGTGGTGTTTTTTTTTTTTTTTAAATGCATTTAAATCCTTCTATTTCTTTATTTATAGTGGAGTCATTGACTGCTATTAATCATAAAACAATTATCAAAGAAGATCCAGCAAATACTTTCCCATACTCTGAGAATGGAGAGATTATTTACTGATACTTCTAAGTATGCAGTGTAAAATATTTATCTACATTTTTTGGACAGTAAAAATAAAACATAGTTACTTGCTCTAAAATAAAAAACTGCAATCTAGGCTTTTCCATCATATAAGCAGTAGATCTATTAGAAATTAAATAGGTGATAGTACATGTATGATCCACGTATAATCTGTTTTTATAGTTGTTTGACACAGTGTTTGTGTGTGATTTAATGGTCGTGTATTTTATTTCTTTGAGATGAAAGACAAATCTAATTATGCCAAAATTAGACCACATTTACCTTATCTTAAAATTATATTATCATTGTTAAAGTACTTCATATAAACTGATGACAAAACAGATTCTAGTCTACATTTAGCATTTAAATTGTGTAATGGCACTTACAGAGCATGTATTGTCTTCTCCTGGCATTTGTTAACACAAACTGAGAAGAAGAGAGCCACAGTAATCTCTACTTGCAAATGCGTGGACAAATAAATTAAACCATAAAGCTTCAGATCATGTGGGGCTGCACAGTCTCTAAAGACCAGGGCTTAGTACCTCCAGGCTACAGTAAGGCTGGAAATTTTGAGGTCTCTTGGTAATGACCATGGCTACTTTCTCACATTGTTATCAAGGTTAGTGTTGAGTTTGTTATAAATATCTGTATCATGTGTTATGTTAATATTTGCTTTTGGCATGTTACATTTTTGTTTGGTACAAATAGACCTTGTGGGTCCCCATGCAGGCAAGCTTCATAGAAGGAAACCCAGATATTCAACATAAAGAACCTATTTTTACTGGCTCGAATAAAGACATAATAAAGCAGCTCCAACAGAGGTCCAAAATGATTCTTTCTTCTGCAGCGTACCATACACTTGTATCTGAAGTTGTGAAACCTAAAAACATTTAAGTACAGAGCAATCTATCTTGTCTACAACCATTTACAACTCACAAAGTGACAGCTGCATCCCATAAGAATATTGTTACATGGATAACACTAAATTTTACAGAAATCATTGCAAACATGTTTTGCATCATTCACTATGGTTGCTGATTCCTGGCTGCTGATAATGCTAAGTTGTTATATGATGCTGACAACACAATGAAAGACTTGCATTAATTTTGCTGAGGTCTAATAATAATTTAATCTTCAGCTAGGGTTTTGAGGAAAGGAGAGGAGAGAAGAACTGAGTAATGTGGGTAAAAGATTTCTTCACTTTTAGCTTTGGTCAAAATGTTCCCTTCTTGTGCAGGATAGTTAAGTTCAAGTTCATTCATAGGAACTCTTTCTGATTGATGCCAGTGGAGACTTGCCTAGTCCATTCAGTTCCACTTCACACATCTAAAAGCAATATGGGAAGATATTAGGGTTGTTTTTTTGTTGTTGTTGTTTGTTTTATAATGTGGATCTTAACTAGTAATATCTTGATCAATTTTTAGCCTACTGCACATATGGAAAATTGCTACTGTTCTTAGATAATGGTTTCTTTTGCAGCTATTATTAAACTTCAGTGCTTTTCCACCCTATGCAGAATTCATCTTAAATTTCCTCCAAAATCTATAAGATTTATCTCTACCTTCTAACATTTTTGTGAAATTAATGTCTTACATGCAGCCAAATTTGTTTTGTTTTGTTTTGTTTTTCACAAATGTTATCTAAGTTCATGCTACAAACTACACAAAAATTCTTAAAACTTTCCTGTATCAAAAAATAACAAAAGAATTAATGTGAAACCCAGTGCCTTTCTTCATCAGTCACTGAGAAACAATTTCAGTGTTTAGTTTCTGTCAAGTGGTCTGCCAGTGTAAGGTAAGTCAGAACCTTTGTTGCCCATGGGTAAACTTGGCTCCAAAACTGCTATTGCAATTCATCCTGTAAAATATATGTAAATTAGAGATGTTTACACCTGATCACTTAGGTTGCCTTTTAGAGAGTAGAGAACAGTTTCTTCTAGATTCGACTTTTTATATCCTGAAGTCAATTAAATAAACTCCAAGAAGTGCCTTTTCCTTTCCTTTGACTATATAGGAAATCCACACTGACTGGCTCATGTTAGGCACTGTAGGTACCTAAAGCTGTTTGAGATGTACTACATAATGGCAAGATGCTTAGTACTGTTTTCCATGGAAAACAACACAGGTTCATAATACCTGCCTATCAGCCTTTAAGATCTAATCTAACACATGTAGCTTTGATCCCACTTTACTCCCAATAAGTTAACACTATATGTAGGCATTCACAATAACTGATACATTATAGCTCTTCAAGCTTCTACCAAACACCTATCAGAGAATCAGAGAATATCCCAAGTTGGAAAGCCCATAAGGATCATTGAGGCCAACTCCCAGCTTCACTCAACACCACCATTCAAACTGTATTTCTGACAGCACTGTCCAAATGCTGCTTGAACTCTGACAGGTGTGATGCACACCTGGTAGACGACACTCTTATGCTTTCACATATACAATAGATATGTCCTGTGAACTCTGATCAAACATGATAAAGCTTCTGATTTCCTCAGTGTCTAAATTCCCATTTTGCTTCATCTTTCTTCAGGTTTTATGACTGGAGTTTGAAACAACAGGATTATTACCTCTACAGTAGCATTTTTAGTGTCTGAATATAGAGGATTTTTGAAGAGCTTCAAACTGATGTGAGAAAATAGTGCATTTCAAAGAGGAATATTAAATTGTGTCAAAGTATACCTGAGCAGCTGCTGTTTCAGTATAGGATTATACAGACAGGATGTTCCTGTAGAAAGAAGATAAAAAGGCTCAAGGTATGTTACCAAAAAGGAGCAGAAACACAACTAATGATCTTCTGGTGCCCTAACATTGATAGTTTTGTGATCAGTTGTGGAATGTGTTTGATATACTGATGTGAGTAGATAATTCCACTTGAAATGGTAATGCCAGGAAATATACAGCTTTGCAGCTTGTATGATTGTGGAGATATTACATAGCTTGGTAGAAATTGTTCAAATTGAAAAAAGTGGCAGGGGCTTGGAATCTCACCTTCATAAAAAGAAGCTACTTTCTTTATCATGCACAATATTATGAAAAATTTGGCATGTTATTAACCTGCAATCTTAACATCAGATGAGGGTAACTGTGGTCTCTCCCACTTCTACTTCCTTTCACTTCTTTCTTTCAGCTGTGCTGTTAAGTCTAGAGAAAGAAAATGTACTCTGAGATTTTTGAAAATGAAGAGAACAATAGCACTCTGATGGAAAGAATAACAATTTTTATATAAAACAACAATATTTATACAAAAGTTTAAGAGTGTATGTCTGTGTCCTTAGCAAACAATGCATTGCAAAAAAAGTGTGGTTAAATACACTGCCTGGTATCTCAAGCCCCTCAAATAATGCAGTAGTCTTCGGTTGTTATAACAGCTGCTCTATCATTATTCTTACTCTACCCAATTTCTGAACAGTGATAAAATGTGCTTTCCTAACTCAGAAAGAGATCCACGAGTTATGTGATTATTTGATAAAATAAGCTTGCTGGCAATGTAACTTCAAATCTCTGCCTGTTATCATTTTTCCCAAGACTCACAGAAGACGTTTGGAATAATTAACATTTCTTCCACTGATTCCTGAAGCAGAAAATAATTTTCAGTTGCAAATGCAACTGGAATTATAAGCTAGCTGTCTTTATAATTAGTGATGTGTGTTGTCTTGAATAGATGACTCCTGCCTTTTAAACTAGCTGCTTAGGATAACTGGGATGCAGCATTCCTAGATCTGTTCTGTGCTTTTCCATACTATCACCAGAATTGGACAGTTACAGATTTAGATTGTTACAGTTGGACCATGTTAATTCCAACCTCACATGTTAGACTGCAATTGTTTTTCCTTCCTAACCCCCCTTCCCTCCAGAAATGTTTTGTATAGATGGAAGTCGAAACAAACTTCAGGTTTGCATCTATTATCAAGGGAAAATGGTTTTAAACTAAAAGAAGGGAGATATAGATTAGATGTTAGGGTGAAATTTTTCATTCAGGAGGTGGTGAAGTGTAGAACAGATTGCCCCTAGAAGTCTATGATAAAATGATGAATGACAACATGCTTTTGTTCCAGAGCACCTACCACTGGTATGACTGTGCCACTGCAGACAAGTTTGACATGGTGAAGAGCATCAAGCCAAGATCTTGCCACTGGATAACCACTCCAGTGATTGTATCCTGAAACTGAAACAAGGAATGCGAGTGGATGGACAACCTGACAGTGCTCTCAGCAGTCACACAAACTGAAGAGACAGAAGGAAACATGAAGAGAGGAGAGAAATGAAGAAAAGAGAAAACAAAGATGGATGAGAATCCCCAGGAGACCATAAAATGCTGCTTTCAGAATGTCTCTAACGTGATTATGAAATGAAAGGGTGAGACACAGATTTTTCATGGGATATGTTTAAGAGAGTATGTACTTAGAAGAAGAAACCCCAGTAATATAAACATCTGTGGTTTTGTTTCTGCATAATCATGGACTACAAAATATGCAAGCAATATTTTGGAGAGGGAGAACTAGCAAATGAGCCACAACCCAAAAACCATTAGCAACATAGACTTCATTCTATATTTATTCAAGGCTCTGAAATAAGAACAGATGCAGTATAATAATGCTCCTAGGAGCCCCTAGTTACAAGGTTTTATCCCGTATCTGATGTTTGCACATAACTGATGAGTTTAGAACAACTGTATGCCTGCTATTCTAGGCTCGCTGAATTTAAATGCAAATAAAGAGAAAAGTTATTTTATTTCCATGATAATTAAAACAATATTAGAGTTGAATACAAAGACAGTGGACTTGATGTACCATACAGCAGTCCAAATTTGCCAAACCACCTGATTATTCAACACAATTACAGTCTCCAGGCAGCTTGCACATGTCATTTAAAATAGCATCCCTAATGTCTTTGTAGTACTAGACCATGTCAGGAGGAAATTCAGTTGGTGGTTGCTTGTATGTAAATGACACTTTCAGGACTCACAATTCATAACATACAGAATTCAGGAAGGTGATCTACCCTCCCTGAAGATCATAAGCATCATCAAGTACTTGCCATGCCCCAAACAAATGAAAGATAGCAATAATGCTGTAGTTCTGGTGAGTCAATTAGAAATGCCATGTTGCTGTAGGGCACCTTTCACAACAATCTGCACAGCTTAGAAAGCAATTCAGTTAGACAAATAACACTGTTCAAAAATAAAATCTCCCAGCTGCCCAGTTTAAAGACCAAGCTTAAAATTGGTGTGCATCTTATTTTAAATTTGATTGTGACATAGATATGTGCTGAAAAACATAAAAGTTTGTTTTACATAAATATTTCAGTGATATATATTCACTTCTTTCAAACATAAAGGACAACGTAAAAGAAACCATAAGATGAAAGTTAAAAAAAGTGAAAGTGAATTGTTCAGAGAGAATTTTTATGGGAGAGAATGGTATTTTTTTTTTGTTTTTTAATGATAAAAATGATAGTAGCTAAAGTTGAAAGGTCTCAAAGAGATTCAGTAACTTCATAGCACAATAAGCTGGAAGAAAAGCATATTTCAAGGCTTTTGAGTACTTTGTGATATGTGAAACAACTGTAGTTATGAAGCTTTTATTCATAATTTCCTGCTGCTTGGGTCTATTATCACCCAGTTGGGCTCACATTTGCAATAGTTTGCAAATACACAGCTTAAGTAAATAGATGTAGAAGACCTTCAAAATGACCAGACCTGTGATTCTGAAAGCAGAGATGGCTGATGGTAGCTTTCGGAAAATGATACATTGTTTGATACCTTTCTGTATGTTTAACTTCATTATTCCAATCATTTTTCTTCTTCATTTTTTTTTTTTTCCTTATAAAGACAACTTATAAAAATATTAGTATGAATGAGTGTATTACATAGTAATAATAAGCCAGCTGTGCATATGTTCTGATAAAAACATGCATCTTGAAAGAACACTTATTTCTTCAAAAATATCTGAAACTGGCAGTCAGATAAAGAGATAATACTAGCAAGAAATTCATCATTCCCAAGAAAAAGGAGTACATTCTTGACTACTGTCACTTAAAAGTTGCATTGCTAACATTTTAAACATTTCCAAAATGAACACAGATATTTATATTGCAACAAGAAAACAGTAGCAATACCAGCACCACATTTAATTGCAATTATCTTCATTGGGTATGAGTAAAAACAAAATTCACTGTTCTCCTAAGGAGAAAAGATTTTTGTAATCACATTTTCTTCATGGGTATGCTAGCATATATGTTACTAACTTTCAAAGCCACAGCTCAATTTCAGTCAGTTCTGGTAGAGAGTTGGAAGTGTCAAATGTACTGAAGTTCTCAGGAGCTTCATAAGGATAGGTACTTGGGAACAGAAAACCACATTAGTCTTATCAAATGAAAGACTTTGGCATTAATTCAGCCCATCAAAAAGGGAGGAAATACACAGGGGAAAGATACATAGAATGCAAACTCTATGTGCAGCTGGAAATAAAAGAACCCAAATTTATATAGTCGGTAAGGGCTCCCAGTGCACTGCTGCGAACAAACCTGTTTGAAGATAGATAAGAGAAATAAATTTACCTGACTTAGATATGTTATTTTCACCCACAACTTACTTAGGAGTTACTTCAGCAGCACAAACCACTTTAAAGTCAGTTATTTACCCCAAGTTAGTCATATAGGCCATGTCTTTAGTGCTGTATGGAGTTGCTAGGGACAAACCATCAGCTCTGAGCATGAATAGCACTGAACAGCAGTGACTAACAGCAGTATTGACTCTCCAGGAAACTTGGGTATTTCTTTGAGAAGGACTGTTTCTACAAACACGTGAAATTAGGTGGAAGCAGTCTAATAAAAATAAACTGAGTTCTGCTTCAGATTTTAATAGTTTTGGTGCTCACTGAACAACTTCATATAAGAAGCATCTGCATTTTATATAATGGATGTGGCTAGGTGTAAGCAAGTTGTAACAATCCAGCACACTGCCAGGAAGATGGTAGGCAATTATGTAGTGTGAGTAAGTAGGTATCCACTGTTAAATGACGGTCTTCAGATGAAAAAAAAAAAAAAAAAAAAAAAAAAAAAAAAAGAAATAAATCTTAGTACTCACTAGCCAGAAAACCTAAGCAATTGTTTTAGAAACAATTTCTTCAACTAAATACTGGAATTCAGATGTATGGTGTCTTGTAAAGTTGTATATACTTCTCTTTCAGATTTTATTTGTTCTGCTGTTCAGTGACCGATATCACTAGAGCTATTAAAGTTTAATATTTAGTACTGAAATTCATGTTTATATTGACGTTTTTCTTTATTTGTCACCACAATGGCAGAAGATCAGAAACTGACTTAAGGTGTGCTGGAGGAGGCAGAGCTTTCTAAAATGATCAGGTTGTCACCTATGTTACTAACAAAATTTGTATTACTTGACATTATGAACTTGACTATAACAAGGAACCTAGGAACATTTTCTGACTAATGGATGCAGGTGTATAGTTCAGCTGCTTCCTAACTGCATGACAGCAGCTACAGCCCTTTGGAAGGAAATATTGGTGCATAAGTAGGGAAGAAACTCAATAAGACCTCTTTCTTTGCACGTCTTAATATTTAAGCAAAAGTTAAGGAATGCTGTATATATATAATTCTCCTTTAGATACATTCACAAATCATTATAGAAGTTTTGAAAACATTTTATTAAATAAAAGGTCATCTAGACTAGAAACAATGTGTAGTAGGAATCAAACAACAGTAGGAATCAAGGCAGTAAGAGCCAAGCAACTTCCCTGAAAGTAGGATGAGGTCTGCTTGATGAATTTGCTCAGGACAGCAGATGAAAGAGGATACATTTGTAGCAAAGGGAAGTAAAATTGCTCAAGGCTGCAACACTGTGGAAGCTTGGGGAAAAGGGGAGTTCTTTCAGTCACTGGGGATGTTTGGAAAAGTTTCCAACAAGCAAGACTCCAGCACAAGCTGAAGCTGAATTTATTTCCTCAGTTTTTATGGCTAAGATGAACATTATGGAAAGCCTTATGGACAGCAATGAACAGAGTTTAAGGAATTATTCTGAAACATAATCTAAATTTTCTTTTCACGATTTTTATCTTTGTTTGTTGATGTCTTTTGTAACTCCTTCCCCCGGCTGCCCCCCCCCCAACACACACACACAGTCCTCTCAATGATAAGTTTACCCTTCTCCTTTGTTAAAGCAGAATTGTGTTCTGCTCCAGGCCTGTCCATGGCATCAAGAGGAATCTCAGGTAGCAAACATAGGACACAAGTGTTCCCAGTAGAGAAATGCTTTTTTATTCAGCTATCCTCTGAATAATGCAAGAAGCTACTGTAGGAAGACATTGCTTTTCCACTTAAAATACTTCTATTAAAAGGCCAGCTTTACTACTAGAGCTATTGAAAACAAAACAAAACAAAACAAAACTACATTGTAACTATATTCTTAAGCTATTCAGTACAATCAATTACTTTGGTCAATGATGTACAACACATTTCTGGTTTAAGCTATTACTGGTCAGAGTGATTTGTCACAAAGTACATAAAATATTTTAAAGTATTCACAAGCGACTGCATTAATCTAATTCTCTACTTTAGGAAAAAAGAAAAAAACAAAAACAGAGAAGAACAGACAAGTTCAGGAGTGGATTTAAGTTTCCAACACTATATTTCCAGTAGTGTATTTTTTGTGTGGAAAATAAGAATGAAGAGTTTTAGCTCATCAAAGGTGTCTAAAGAATCTGTTTCAGACAAACTGCCATTGACAGTGCTGTTTGTGGGCAGAGATTCTAACTCACAAAACAGGATTTCAACTTATTCAACTTTTTATATATGCTTTTAGTAGCCGTGTCAGTCTATAATATCTGGGATCTCTCTTCTACTCATAGCAGAGGAAAAACTAACAAATAATTCAAACAGAATTCATTTTGGATGGCAAAGTTTTGTCTATAGTGTCACATAAAGAATATTTTCTCTAATGAGTTCAAGAACCCTTAACAGCTACAAATAATACCAGGCTGTTCGGTTTCTCAGTATTTATAGCAGTCTGAAGTACAGTAAAGCTGACCTGCTTAGGTTTTGGTTTCTGGACAACTATTAGTTTAAGACCAACAGATATGTTTATGATAAATTAAGCAAAGCTAGCCAAACTGAAACAACTTTTCCAAACAGAGATAATAACAGTCACTGCAAATAATTTGTCTGTTCTATAATTTTACTTTCTAAAATCAGGATAGCTAGCAGGTTAAGTAATGTTTTTTTGGAAAGTTGTATTGGTAATACTTTGATAAAGATGGCATTTAAAGACAATGGTGCTTCCGAAAATTTCAGAGTCATAAAGATGGAAAATTAAAGGTTCAACCTTCAGAAAATATATTTAGTTATCAGTGAAAATATAAATAATCATTGCTTGAAGTTGATATCTTATGATATCTGATGCCTGCTGTTGCTTTCTATTTAGAAGATTTCAGTCAATAATCCCCTGATATTGCAGGTTGCTCAACTAGAGGAAATATTAATGGAAAGATGTATTGAAAGATGAAGACTAAAACAATTTCTCACCTTGACCAGTAGACAGCTGAAAATGAGTTGTGAGAGTCCCAAAACAATCTTAAGGGCCAGAAAAATCAGTCATAAGGAGAATGGTTATCTGTAACTGCTGTGATTGGAAGCCTGGACTAGAGGTTTTGCTGAAATAACTGTGTATAAAATGGGGAAAAAAAAAACAAAACAAAAGAGCAGGGCAACAGAACAGTGTTATAATCTAAGAGATGAAAATAGCAGTGAGGAGACATTGGAATAATGGGGAATAACGTGAGTTTCTCTAGTCACTGGGCAGATGGATGTTCAATTTATAAAGTTAGATATATTTTACTCACAATTGCTCTTTTTCCCTTTCCTCAGTACTGCTACAGAGACATGGAAATGGGTCCTTATGATCTGTCTGAAATGAGCCATCATAGAAAGCCAGGTAGTGTTAATTAGATTGTTGATGATGATGATTTTGTTTTTAATTTTATTTATTTATTTATTTATTTATTTAAGTAAATGAGTTGCTTATTTGGTGCTTCTTTATTTCTTTCTTTAAGATTCTTTGATATAACTTTGCATTTGCACAACAAGAAATCTGTTGTTAAATTTCTACTGTTGAGACATCATTTTCTAGAAGGAAGTGGATTTCACTGTTGTACAAGTTGATGCTGATTGCTCACAAAAGCTGTAAATATACATAGCTCATGCTTACCTAAACCATCTGTGACAGCTTTTGCCATATTTTCTAGGCAAGGTAAAAACCATCCTGTTATGCTATGTCCATCCCAAACTCAGCACTTTGTGTAATGTACACTCAAATGTAGCGCAGTTCCAGTTAAGTACACAGATTTTCCTGTTCAGTTATTTCAGGGTGGAATTCAGTTTTCATGCATGCATTTATTGTCTGAAAAATTTAAAGATTTTCACCTGAGACACAGAATCATAGAATCATAGAATTGCTCAGGTTGGAAAAGACCCTAAAGATCATCAAGTCTGACCACAACCTAACCACTACTACGCTAGCTAACAACCCTCTGCTAAATCATACCTCTGAGCACCACATCCATGCAGCTGTTAAAGGCATCCAGGGATGGTGACTCAACCACCTCCCTGGGGAGCCCATTCAAGTGCTTAACTATCCTTTCTGTAAAGAAGTGTCTCCTGATATCCAACCTAAACTTACCCTGGTGCAACTTGAGGCCATTTCCCCTCATCCTGTCTCCCGTCACCAGTGAGAAGAGATCAACCCCGCTCTCACTGTAAGCACATACAGACATAGCCATAGAAACAGGTTTGGAGCACCTGTAAAAATTTTCAGAAAAAACTGGTAAAAATCACAGAGAAGGAAAAACAAAACAAAACAAAACAACAACAACAACAAAAAAAAACAAGCCAAGGGAAACAACATCAAAAAGCTAATATTCAATAATCCAAGATACCGTAGATGAAAATCATGCACTGATAGACCAGTAATTTAGGCTCTGTTAGATTATCAGCTGATGTGCTTCAAAATATATAATCCAATAAATCTAGATTCCTAGCGGTGCAGGCAAGATCTACTCCTTATATTTAAATACAAAGCAAAGCTCTAAAGAATGGATGGCTGACATAGAGTAGAAAATGTGTTAGTTATTTCTTTGTCAGTCCATGGAAAGAAACAGGTGCTTCTTTGGAGTAATTCATCAGACAGTAATAAAGAGAACTAAAGCTGGCTAGATTAATTGCACTCCATAAGTACTTCTCTTTTGATTATAAGAGGGCCTAGTATGACTAACTCAGATGTAATTGTTTACACAATTTAAGCCTAAAGCATGCTGAATATTCACCCTAAAAATCACTCTGGAACTAAGCTTCATTTGTTGTGTGTAAATAAAAGTTTTAACCTTTCATTCATTAATTCAGATATCAATTTAACATGGAAATGACCTATCTATGTAACAAATATATGTCTTCCAGTTTTAATTTTAAAAAGCAATGTAAGCTGGTACTATTTCCAGATGAATCTTTAAAGTTATGCATATAGCATATGGAGCATGAACATGCTCTCTGCATCTTTGGGATAAAGTGGGGATATCAGATCTGCTTTACTTACATATAAATAATTATCCAAATGTCTTTTTCTGAAATGAGCACAGACTCGAATAGTGGGCCCACCAGAACCCCATCAGTTTCAATAAATCCCAGTACAAGGCTTTTCACCTTGGTTGCGGCAACTCCCTGCAAGCTGGGGGATGTAAGGATGGAGCACAGACCTGTCGATAAGGACTTTGGGAGAGGGAACTGGTGAATGACAAGCTGGACATGAGCCAGCAATCTGCCTTTGCAGTCTAGAAAGCCATATCCTGGGCTTCATCAAAAGAAGTGTGGCCAGCAGACTGAGGTGATGCTTCTCCTCTGCTCTGGTGAGATCTCACCTGGAACACTGCATTCAGATGTGGAGCCCTCTGTACAGGAAATATGTGGGCTTGCTGGAGTGCATACAGAGAAGAACCACAAATAACGATCCAAGGAATGGAACACCTCTTCTATGAGGACAGGCTGAGATTGCTGGGGCTGTTCAACCTGGAGAAGAGAAGGGAACAGATTCTTCAGAAGGGTCAGTAGTGATAGGACAAACTAAAAGAGGGGAGATTTAGGTAAGATACAAGGAAGAATTTTTACTTTGAGAGTGGGGAGGCACTGGAACAGGGTACCAAGAGATAGTAGATGCCCCATCATCACAACATCATTGTCTAGATTCAGATTTACCTCTCAAATACTCCCAATATACTCAGAGCTTGTGATCGGGAGGCATAACATAACACCTACTTCACAAAATTACTAACTTTTAACAGCATGCAATGTCCAATGCAAAGTTGCAATCTTTTTAACTCTGGGATGTAAAGTACTTTGAAAATCCTGCTCTTCCCTTTTGAGCTGAGATTCCAAATAGGTCAACTAATTTATTTCATTAATAGTTGGAGGACAGGGACTTATAAACCAGTAACTCCGATGTAAAGGTTTATTCCAAAGGAATTTTCTCCCATCACAGAAAAAAAAAAAAAAAAAAAAAAAAAAAAAAAGAGTGCTTAATCTCATTCACCCAGCTGTAAACACATGTACAGATGCAGAGACATAAAGCAGTAATATGTAACAGCATAGAACAATGTATTGTACTGAATACTTTGTACAACAAAAATATGAAAACATACTGGTAAAGCAATGCACTTGCATTTCATTTTTTGTGCTTTTATCATATATTCTTGATGTGTATAGAAACCCAGACATGTCAAATATGACCAGCATACAAACCACAGGGTTACCTGTAGGAAATGTTATAGGCCCTAACCATCTTGGTTGGCTATTGCTGGATAACTTTTCCTTGTAACTAGGGGGCCTCAACACCAACCACTGTAGTGGTCTTGCCTACCAACAATAAGTAGAGGCAAACAGTAATTTCCCTTAATCTTTTGGCCATTCTCCTCCTCTTAATGAAGCCCAGTGTGCAGTCAGCCCATGCCAATACTTTTTGGGCTCCTATTAGCCTTGGATCTGCCACCGTGGTGCTTCTGCAGAGGCCAGTCAGTCACTCCTGGGCCAGTGGGATGCGATGAGCCACCACACTGGATGTAGAAAATGGCATTTCCCTGACAAAGCCACAGGGATTTCTGCTGGCTCTTGGGAGTGTACTGCTTCCTGACCCAACACTGAACCATCCACTTATTACCAGATGGCAAACAGTTACACCATTACGCTTTGAAAGTGAGAGCTCTTTGTTCCTGAAACAGAAAGCAGCATGATGTCAGGACTGGTGCACACCAGCGAGCAGAGTTTGTAGGCACTTCCTGGAGAAGCAGACGCTTGACTCGCTTTTTCCTCCACAAGCCTCAGACCTGCTAAGAAGCAGCGGCTTGGAAACCATCGCAAGCTGCCGACCCTGCCGACATTCACCGCCCGCCACAGCTCTCTCTCTCCCGGAGCATCTTTCGTCGGCTCCGGCGGATGGAATATCACTACACTGGCGGGCCAGGCACACCTCCCCCCTCCTCCGCCGCCCGCAGCTTCCCAGCCCCATCGCTGCTGCGCCCTGTGCTGCCCTCCAGCGGCTGGAGGGAGCGCGGCGGCGGAAGGCGGGAGGCCGGGGCGGGCGGGGAGGCGGCGGCGGCGGGGCCCCGGCAACGGCGAGCGGGGCACCGGCCTGGGGGTGGGGGAGGAGGGCGGGCTCATGGTTGTGCCCCACGGCGAGGAGAGGAGGATCTCGTTGTAGGGCGCGGACGCAAATCGTTTTTTTCCCCGGGGAGAGCGAGGCTGGGAGGACGTCAGACTTTCTTCTTCGTCTTCACAGAAGAAACGGCTCGAACGGGAGCAGAGGAGTTAAATAGAATAGCAGAAATGAAGCCAGAAAGGAATGCCGCTTGCAGATTGTGATTATCAATAATCCCGGTCCCGAACTGCTGGTGGCAACGTGAAAACCCGTGGCAGCTTTATATTTCTACTGGCCGATGCTTAGAGAAGTGTCGTTCTGTTAAGCCTCTTCCTTTATTTCAGGATAAAGGCTCCCGTATTACTTAAAGAGGGTGTAATTTATGGTGTGCTGCCTCTTTAAAATGCTATATGTAAAGTTGGGTTGCCAGGTCCCGTTTTTATAGATACCAGATGTAGGGAAAAAGCAGTTTATGTTCCAACAAGTCTACGGAGTGGATGTGCACTTCCTAGCTGTTAGCAAAACATTGGCTAATTACGGTACTGATTCCTGCGTTCTCTTTCAGACGCCCTGCAAAGTGTGCGTTGTGTTTAAGCGTGAAGGGGCGTGATGGCATCAGCACTTTACTTTTTTTCGTTCAGTATATGCGGTGAATTCCAACGAGCTCAGTAAACACCGCCATCGAGATTGGGAAGAGCACTTTTGTTGTTGTTGTTTTCCCTGTTTGGAAACTGGAGAAAGTGGTCTCTGAGTAGTGAACAGATGGCACGAATCAGTCAGCATAAATCCTGCCCGAAGTGGTGCTCCCGTACGGTGCTGTACTGAAATTAACCTCAATTTTAGACACCGATATGGTTGTTGAGGAAGTTTGGAGGAGTGCATTTCCCTACACGTGGTATATTGCTTCAAATATGGTATTTCTTTTTATTTTTGGGGTGGCTGAATAAATGATTATTAACGCATCAGTCTTACATAGATGAAACATCTTTCTGTTTGCTTGTTTGTTTTATTTAAAATACTCAAATTTTAAGTGAGGTTTCTGATGACTGTGACTGGTAAGATTTACAGCATGGGTTATCTCTGTACTTCCTATGTACTTTAGGCAGAATGGTCTCTCTTTACCCTTGGTCTAATTGCTTTCTTGTCCTCTTGTTTATTTTGCCTTTCAATCAGTCAGTCTTTCTCCTATTTTTTCCCCTTGCCAACTCACCCCCTTCCCACATGCATGGAAAGGGGAAGATCGCCTCACGTAGTCGTGTTCTCCCAGCAGGCGAGTAGGAGGTGTTATATCATACCTTATTCTTCTGTAATAGGGAAACCACAGATTTGTTCTGCTACCTACGCTTACTCACGTCTCTTTTTAATACTGAAATGTGTGCACACAATTTAGGGAAAAACAGTGTCTGTCTGCTGATTGGAGTTATGCTTCCCTCTTTGTCCACATACCTGTGAGAATGACCACAGCAACGACTTATCTTGTGCCATGCACTATTCCAGTGCCAGTGTTTGATGTGGTACAGAAGACCTCACAAACCTTTCTCAAGATTCAGAGTGGAAGACTCACACAGCTTTCACTGCCCATGGGCACAGCTTCTTTTAGCACCCTTTGGCTCTCCGTCTCCACCTGGGAACCTGGGAAAGCCCAGATCACCCCCTTCTCCTGAAGCTCTGTAATCACGTGCACACACCGATGCCCATTGCCTCAAGTGTCACACCATGCTGCCATGTCTCATATCACTGCTGCCAGCCAGCTCATTTTTTTCACAAGTCACAGTGTTCTTCCTCTTTTGACTTATTATGACCAGACCCCAGGCCACAACAGAGGAAGACTGGAAATGAGGCTGCCTCTTTCTTCTTTCTTATCCCTGTTTGTTGCAAGGGAGTTGGACTAGATAACCCTTAAAGGTCCCTTGTAACTCAAATGATTTTATGATTCTTGATTGCTTTCTCTCTTGAGCTCCTGATTCTCTTTCCTTTACAGTGCAGCTCCATACTTACTTGTAAGGCCCCTTCACAGGAAACCTTATAGCACTTATCTCAGGGATGCCTTAAAAAGAGGCTGTAAAGTTTTCTGCACTGATAGACTTGTAAGGAGTTTGAATTAATGTTTTTAACTCTGATGAGAGTTTCATATCAGAACAGGTAGGAGAGAAATGTTCAGGAAAATGGTTTGTGAGGGAAGGAGAAAGGTATCTCAGCCAACCCAGCTTCTGACAGCAGCACATAACAGTTTGTTGCAGATTATTCTGGTGGGTGGTAAATTTCAACCAAAGCATGTTCAAGAATTAGTTATGTTGTTTTGTTTTGTTTTGTTTTTGCTGTTGATTATATTCAGAATACAAACTTGGAATTCACATACTAGTTGCTGGGTTTAGATGGTTGCTCTCTATTTCCTGCAAAAAGAAAATTAAGAGCCTAAACCAGGTGGTTCGAACATGATCCAGAGGGAGCTGCCTGTTAGAGAAGAACCTGTTTAGATCTTCTTGTGACTCAGTATTCATAGCTTTGTACTTAGCTGTATCTGTATCAACTACTGATAACTTGTGCTCTGCATCTAGCAATGTATCAGCAGCAGAGGTACTACACAGAATATGATGTTCATGTTTGTGAACTTGATTTTCAGAAAATTTTAGTAAGAATTTTTCATTGTCACAGTAGGCTAACTGGCAAGAGGGATGGTGATTTCGATGGATTTGTTTCCTATAGGTAAAGCCCTTGTATGCCTACAAGACGGAGCTGTAATTATGCTTAAAAAGAGCAGTATTTTTCCCTTTTGATGAATAATCTGGAGGGGAAAAAAGTTGAAGATGTGAAAGGAATGAGGAAATATAAAAAGATTTTGATTGCTTGGCTGTAACTGAAGAGGAGGCGGTACATTTTTTTTTGGTCTATGCTCCAAATGTTTTTGCTTTTCCAAGTCTCATGTTCCTCAGTTAGCACTGAGGAAATACATAGCAGTATATTTTTTGTTAGTTTGTTTTTGAAATTATTATATCAACTCATGATCCTGGAATATTTTATTCCACAGCACTCCATGGAAAACGATTTATATCTAATCTAAGAAAAATGGACAAAAATCTCCACATATGATGATACTCAAAGTTCTAAAGAAAACAACAACAGAGAACAAAACAACTTAAAGTCACAGCAAATTATAAGAAATGAAATCTCTCCAATAATGACAAAAAAATCTACTATAGACAGAGTTCTCTTATTATAATGTGCATATTTTTTTGTGCATGGGCATGTGCTTGCAGATGTGTGCTATAACTGTGACAACTGAGAGATATTTCTACAATTATGCTGTGAAAGAAGAAAATGTTTCCCAGTTGTTGGTGATTTTAGTTGTCTGTATTGTAACCTGAAAATACATGAAAATGTCTTGATTATACTTAAAGAAAAAAAATCAGTCTAGATGGGTAAATAATCATTTTTCCTTGAAAAATTGTATTGCAAGAAAGATTACACGTATGTGTTTTGTTTATTTTTACCTTCCAGAAAAATCTTATGTGCTGTAAAACAAAGCAGTTTTCTATGGGCATTAGCAGGTTACCCGTATTTTCACAGATTTTGAAGATCAGAAGAAATCCTCATGTGAAGGAATATTTAACTTGCACCATTTTTTAAATTTTGGGGAGAGAAACATTTTTTATCATTATTTTATCTTTTTATCAATCCCACCAAATTCAACATGTCAAATCTAAGAGATTCCTGGAACTTCAAGAATCTGAATATAATGTAGGTAAAATATGCTTACCTTCATTCTTAAGAAGGATTAGTCACTTTGATAATGATCCACAGGTAGTAAAGTCATTCAAAACCAACATTCGCAATGTTAACACAATTTTAAGCCCAAAGTCACAACTTCTTAGGTCTGTATTGAAAACACAAACTGAAAAGGAAGAAGAAATATACAGCTGCAGCAACAATAGCAGGAAACTAGAAGAAATAAAGGGGTAGGTTCTATCTCTTGATCTGAATATAATCAAGATAAAAGCAGACTTGACTTGCTTTGATAAATAATTGCACAACGGATGTCCTGCTACTTGCAACTTATTATTATTTTTTTTTTAATTATTTTTTTTAATTTCTTTTTCCCAGAGTATCTAACATTTTAGACTTGGCTTCTTTTGCTTCTTTTATGGAAATAGTTTCTTAACTCTTTAGACCTGAACTGATTTGGGGGTCTCAACTAATAGCTATTCTAAATTTGACTCAGAATTGAAGACTCAGGAGCCCTACAAAACGGGCTTTCTGCTGCAATCCCATTTTTTTTTTCCTGTGGCCCCAGGACAACAGAATTATGAAGACTTCCAGGGGCCATGGATGTTATTGCTTTACTTTGGAAACAGCTCTCCCACTCCTTCTCTTCAGAAAAATGAAAATCTGGGGAAGAGTGGTTTTCCTCATATCAGGAATAAAGTCAAATATTAGAAATATAGGTTATTTTCCAAGTACCATTAAGACTGAGACTGTTGCCTCTGCCCTAAAGCTTTCTATTAGGTAGTATAAATGCTACTGCAGCTATCCTAAAAGATGGCAGCTCTGTCCAAGCATTGCTCTAAGTTTAATGATTAGTTTTGGGTTTTGCTCATTTATCTCAGACAAAAACGGTTTTGAAGAATATACTAGAAGTATATAGAACAAGAAAGATCTGTATCCTCCACTCTATTTTGAGCGGGTTCAAAGATTTTTACACCACATGCTGTTTCTGCAATCTGCCTGCTATGTGTGTATTCAGGAATATGTAAGATATTAATGCTCTTTAAATTTTGTAGTTCTGACAGAAAGAAGAATATATTCTTCTGGGACCTGCCTGAAATAAACAAACAAAAAATCCTTAAGATGTGATAGCAATTTTCCATTTCCTCTTGTATATTTGTATAAAATTCTAAGACACCCAGAAATGTAATTGTGAAGTACTCTTTAAAACCCGCAGTGTGCAACATAATCGCTTCATTCAGCAGTGTCCCGATGTCAGCCTTGAAAATGAAAGAATAAGGATAGAAGCAACTGAAGTTTGGACACAAACGTAATTTCATTTAGCTTGCTGAGCAAAGGGAGTCTGTTCTTTTGATAGCTTTTGTACTGAGTAAAGAATTCTACAATTCTATACAGGATAGTGTTCTTGGCTACCTTAAGATGCATATTAATTTATGTACTGAGTTTTCCTTGAAAATAGAACCAGATGTTCCGATACCAGATCTGTGAGCAAAGAAAGTCTGATTAGACTGGTCTGCTACAAATGACAAAATAGGTTTTCCTTAAAGAGTTTTCACGAAGCGTTAAAACTTTACTGAAAATAAAATAATAGCTGATTTTTTCAGTGTGATCTTCTTAAATCTGCATTCTGTCACTCCCCTGAGGGACATGTTTATTTTACATGTAACTATTTCAAAACATAGGTAATGTAGTCTCACATTCTAATTTTTTTTAAGATGATCTCTGTCACCTCTGGTTCTTCTCACATTGCACACAAATGTCACCATTAAGTGGGAAGCAAGGAAAAGTTCTTTACCAAGAGAGTGGTGAGGAGCTGGCACTGGCTGCCCAGAGAGGCTGTGGATGCTCTGTCCCTAGAGGTGTTCAAGACCAGGTTGGATGGGGCCACGGGCAGCCTGGTTAAGTATTAAATGTGGAAGTTGGTGCCCTGTCTGTGGCATGGGAGTTGGAGCTTCATGGTCCTTGAGATCCCTTCCAACCCGAACCATTCTATGATTCTATGATAACAATGAGCTCAGTGATAGTATTGAAACCAGTTATTATTTGCTGTTCATTTGAAAAATACAAAAAACGTAACATGAATAATAATAATAACGGTATTATTAGTAATAGTAATTTTAAATATAGTTATATTTAAACTATATATATATTTTGTTCTTATATAAAATATAAAATTTGAAGGACTTTTTCTGAAGCTAGAAATACTTGTGCTTATGATAACAGTAGCAAATAAGTGCAATGCTCTGTAATTCATTCATTTATTTATTGTTTATTTAACACTTAATGGTAATAACAGCAGAAGTTGCAGGATCTCTCTTCTATACCTTTACTAAAGCAAGTGTTTTCACATTGTCCTCTAAACTGAAACAGCTTTTCAGATAAAGCTGACTATTTTTTCCCTACTTCAAAGTAGAAAGAAATTGGTTTTCTACTACTACTACTGAAAATATACATAATAATAATTATATATATATATATATATATATATATATATAAAAGAAGCAATTTCAGTCAGTTGTTTCCAGTAAGTTTGAAGTAGACTGTCTGTCATTATACAGATACAATGAGGGCAGTGATACAGGTGGAATTTTACAGCAACAGAGCCCTAGAAGAAGAGAGACAATGTGAAGGTGGCAGATGAAACAACAGAAGAAACCAGAGAACAAAATAACTGCAGCCAATAGATTGCCACAGAGCACTTTGAAGAAAATTATAGAGGGTCAGGAAGAAGGAGAAACTTGGTTGTAGTGTATGCAGGGCTCTGAGGGAGAAAAACTTCATCTGTTACTTGGGACTCATGGAAAGAATATGAAAAATATTAAAAGCTTTTGTCTTTTGCTTCTTCCAGTGGAACCGTATATGACAGCCAGATATTTGTTAACAAATAGATAATTGGTATGTTCTTGACTGAATAATAAAAAATATAGTCAATAAATGGTATGTCAAAAGAAAGAATTGTGTGAAACATAGTGGATCTGAATATTTTTATGACATGAACAATGCTAATTTTCTTATTTGATCAGATCACTAAGAGAACTGATGAGGAAGCAGAAGGTGCTATTGGAAACCTGTGGATTGGGTTATAGATGAGGTTTGAGCAGGGAGAAGGAACTTATGTACATTCATTCTCAGAATGTATCAGTTATAGTCCCATCACTGCTTTCATTAATGCACAGTTAGTCTGTACACAATTTTTTCAAATCCCATGCTTATACTGTAGTTTTTCCTTACATTTGGACCCTGATGGTAAGAATTAATTAGTCAGGTCCTGTCAAAGCATCTCAGTTTCAGCTTTGAACAGCTTGTTCACTGCAGCCAAAAATCACTTTTGAAAGACTTGACTTGGTGACTGTCATTGCTCTGTAAGCAATGATTACTTAAACTTGGCAAAGTTAAGCTTTGAGTGATTGTGATTTATTTATTTATAAAACATAGTAGTGTTAAATTCATGGATAATACCAAGACTTCTGGTCCTACTGGAATGTAGAACATTTCTACGCATTCCTCTCGTGTACATACTAGCAATCAGAACAGCTACTGTGTTGTTTTCAACCAGTCTCAGTGGATTGATGGTATATACTATAAGAATTGATTGTACATCAACCAAAACACCTGTTCTGAATGCTACTGAAAAACACTGCATGCTTGGAAGTGCTTTCCAGCATACCTGCTCTGGACGGTACTGATCTGGGATCAGAACTGCAGAACACATCAGGCATATGCTTGCTCTTCCTTTTAAGTACAACTCTATGTTCTATATACACAAGAAAAATTAAAATGTAGATGTGACATAGTTTCTAAAGAAGGTCACAATATTGCTGAACAATTATAATCAATCACAACGCCAGTATTTTTGAAACTGCTGTCAAGGCATGTCAGCTCCTGGAAATGCCAAAGGGCATGCTGGCAAGAAAACAAGCTAATATCAACCATTTATAAAAACACACTCTCTAAATCAAAATATTTAGGTGGGTAATATATTCATTCATGTCTGTGGAACACTAACAGAAACTAAATTAAAAGTATCTAAATATACATGGAATCTAGCAATTAGAAAAGTTACTACAGACAAATAATGCAATTTGTTAATCTCATAGACTGCCTGTTTTTTAGTAATATGTAGTAATCACCAGCTAATAAATCTCTGCATATTAGTCTTTGCAAAATAATTTTCCATCTCTTTTAATTTCTTATTAGTTAAGTATTAATAAAAAAGTTAATAAAAAATGCAGACTTTCCATATGCTTTATATTTTTTCCTGTCTCAGCTATAGTGTTGGTTGCAGATTTTTAGACAAACAAAAATGTAAAATTTGATTTTGCCTGAATTTTAATTAAAGTTGAAAACATAAAACTGTTAGATATTTATGTTTATACTCCTCTGTATTACTGACATTAATAGTTACTGCAAATGTATACTGACAAACTTCACAGGGTCTCTGTTAAGGGATAATATTGTTGTAACTTATCTGATTTACTTGTGGATTATATTAAAAAATAATAATAATAAATAGTGAACAAAATGAAATTGGAATAATTCTGTTTCCAGGAGGCATCCAAATTCAGTGTTCATGTTCATAAAAGACCTTTTCCTTTCCTTTCCTTTCCTTTCCTTTCCTTTCCTTTCCTTTCCTTTCCTTTCCTTTCCTTTCCTTTCCTTTCCTTTCCTTTCCTTTCCTTTCCTTTCCTTTCCTTTCCTTTCCTTTCCTTTCCTTTCCTTTCCTTTCCTTTCCTTTCCTTTCCTTCCCTTCCCTTCCCTTCCCTTCCCTTCCCTTCCCTTCCCTTCCCTTCCCTTCCCTTCCCTTCCCTTCCCTTCCCTTCCCTTCCCTTCCCTTCCCTTCCCTTCCCTTCCCTTCCCTTCCCTTCCCTTCCCTTCCCTTCCCTTCCCTTCCCTTCCCTTCCCTTCCCTTCCCTTCCCTTCCCTTCCCTTCCCTTCCCTTCCCTTCCCTTCCCTTCCCTTCCCTTCCCTTCCCTTCCCTTCCCTTCCCTTCCCTTCCCTTCCCTTCCCTTCCCTTCCCTTCCCTTCCCTTCCCTTCCCTTCCCTTCCCTTCCCTCCCCTCCCCTCCCCTCCCCTCCCCTCCCCTCCCCTCCCCTCCCCTCCCCTCCCCTCCCTCCTCTCCCCTTATATGTGTGTGTAATTACTGACCTCACACCAGTATAGTGTATTTTTACACTTAATTTACTTTTTTTTTTTTTTTTTTTTTTTTTTTTTTTTTTTTTTTTGCTAACATGCTCTGTTATTCTTGAATGTACTTTTCACTCACCTATAATGATAACTAGAAATCTTTAAAACAGAGGAACTGTAAATGAAACTGAATAATCCTTCTACCTTTATTTAATATCTAAATATACTTTAGGTAACCCCATTTATGATCAAAAACAGCAGAGGGGCCTGACTTCCACAAGGTACTTGAATACATAATTTAGTTAGAGCCTTGACAGTCTCTTAGAATAAACGACTCATATGTAATATCTTCAGCCATTCGCATTAGACTTTTATGCCTCATTTATTTGTGTATACAATCAACTATGTAACTCCATACCTCTCTGCTGCATGTGACACTTATTTCCATTTAACTAAACAGTAAGTTTAATATTTGCGGTTCCACTAACTGAACAGAATGTTGCTTAGCCCAGATCAGTAATTCAGCTGCAGCTTCTGGATACACAAAATAAGTTATTTCTTCTTATTATTATTATTATATTTATTGCAACAGACAGAAAATTCCAATAACATTTGATTGAATCATATACTGCATTCAACATATGCACATGTGTGCATATTTGTGAATATAGGCTTTTTATATCTGTCTGGTTTTGTTAATATTGCACATCACTTTGTCTCAGAAATATAGTGTGTGTTTTTAACACATATACAGAAATTAGAAACTACACTTAAACCCTCATATTTAGTTTGCAGCAACGTACATTTTTTCCTCTAGATGGCAATGCATTGCAAGAAATATTGTGAATCTGTTTGCAGTACTTATAAACATTTGATTTGACACTCTCCAGAAGATATTTAAAGTGAAACTACTCTTTCTTTTCTCCTGATATTTTATCTATCTATCTATCTATCTATCTATCTATCTATCTATCTATCTATCTATTTTGGAGGGTTGACAAGCATAGCACAATAAATAATGAAAAAATAGGAGCTAAATAGAAAGGAGTAAATAAGTTATAAAACCATTGCTCCTAGTACATACATTCCTAAAATAATTCTATATGATGAATAATCACATGGACTTACATATCTAGATAGCCTGTATAAGTATTTCCAAAGTACATCAATGGTTTTCGCATGCATTCCTGTAAGAAATATATCTATTACATTTCTGCATCAAGACTTCACAATTCCATATTGACTCATCGTATTTTCAGCTTTGTTTACTAATTCAAATATAATATAATAAAATAATATTAATGAATATGATATCTGTATGGAAAATTACATAATAAAGGTAAAGTTGTAGGTGTGATCATACTGAATATTGCAAGAACTAATCTGTCTGAAGAGGCACCATCTTTCTTGTACCAATTTATATAAGCATGGCATTAAAATAGACATATTTCTGGATACATCTGTCAAAAATAGTAACATTGTATTTTCCCCTTGTCTATACATTTTAATATATATATATTATATATATATATATGTCCTTCCACAATATAAGAAAGAGATTGACTATGTTTTCTTGGAAAGATTACATAGAAACTCAGGGGTTCATGGTAGTTTTGCACCAGCATATAGACATCTGGATCTTATTTATATGTATGCCTTCAAAAAATACTATGCACACCTATAGAAAAACAAACAAACTAAAAACCTGAAAGACTATTTGGATTCATCTATACTAATCTGAGATATTCTTTTTCTATGTGCAAGTCTGATTTTCCTCTATAAGTAAGGAAAAAAAAAACAACTGATGCTTCATCTGAAAGTTTCTCACCTTTCCTCTTTTTGGCAGAATCTGACAGAGCAGTAAATCAGCCCAGAAAATTTATTAGCCATTTATCATCTTCTCCTTAAACTTTTGGTGCAGATTCCTGGGGAATTACTGACTTTCATTAAGTGAGGAGATGATCTGGTAGCATGATCGTAATTAGGACACCAAGGACATTTTAGGGAGGTCAACAAGCTGTGAAGTATGTCCATAAGAGAGAATGGGGGAGAGTGGGAAAAGCTGGCTGAAATGACAGTTTTAGGGCAACATGTCTCCAAATTTATGTAAGTTAGTCATATGTTTTGCCTTAGGAAAATAATATGGGTTTATGGCTGGATTTCTCATCACTGTATATTTGCCCTCTTGAAAACCTGTCTAAAACCTTGTGCTGAACTGGTATTGTTTGCCTGTTGGATCTGATTAAAAGAAAGAGTGTTTGGGGGGATTGTCTGAAGCTAATAAATACAGAAAGGGAAGGTAACAATAAAGATAGCTGGTGGATATTGATAGTAAAAATGATATAGGTATTTCCTTTGGGATGGTGAGAGGACGATGAGGACCTGACTGTTGATTCTACAGATTTTAAGATGACTCAGGCAAAGAAAGGATTAGAAAACATACTATCTGATTTTAGTGTACCGAATAGGTAAGTTGCAGATGGATGAGAGCTAGGAGTACAGCAGAGGAGTTTGCTAGCTGGTGTCTTTGAGATAAAATGAAGGTTAAAAGAACTGAAGAGCAGTGGAACTGATTGAAAAAAAAGCATAAATATCATGGGGAAAGCTATACATCATTTTCTGAACACTGGTGGTAAAGCAGATGAGTCAGTGCAAGAAGAAGAGTAAAAGGCAAAACTCTGTCCCTTGTAGCTAATTAGAGTTCAATCTCCAACCTTTGAATGTAGACAAATTCAGAAACTTGCAATGTAGCGAACTGTAGTGTTGTACTTAGACATCTGGAAATTATGTTTTGTGTCCAGCAAGAAAGTTCTGCAAGGGTGGGACTGAGCTCCATGGTGAAATCCTTGGAGAGCCATAGAAGGAGTAGGGGGTGTGATGCTGCTGCAATGATGCATCTGCTACAGTGTTGATCCTCAGCAGTCAACATGGATTCATACAATTCTCATTTCTTAAACTCCCAAAGACTCATTTATCTCTAGCATCACAGTACTTGCCATGAGGTGTCAATGCTATACTCTTACTGTGGCAAGTAACAGTTAATCACCAAATCATCCCTTAATAAAATCTGCCCTTGCTGCTGGTGAAAGATGTGCATTTAAGGCAAAGAAATTACGAGAGTATATTAAACTGGGTCTGTTGTATACATGACCTCTAAGCTGTCATTTCTGATGATGTAAAGTTTTGCAGATCAGATCTGAGGTAAAAGAGACACACAGATACCAGATACTTACTACATGTACTATCTATCTTGTTTCTTCTTCCCAGGGGTCAAGAGACTGCTTTCTTCAAGACTTAATACAGTACAAATGTGTAGGTGTAGCTCTTATGCATATCCTTTCTTTGTTTGTAGGCTAAGTAAAATTGGTGGTCTCCAGTTGCTAGATCGGCTTTGTAGGATCAGTCTCAGTCTCAGTCTCAGTCTCTTCTTAGCAGTACTGAGAGCTAATCATCTTTCCCTGCCACTGCAGTGAATAGTTTAACAGAAACATCAAACTGTCCTTGCCACCAGCATCTTTGGCATTTATGTTGCTTAATGAGGTTATGCAGGAGACCAGGGAATTATTCTGCCAAAGCACTAATAACTAATTATAAAATCATTTGTTATTTGAAATTTAACCATAAATCAGAGATAGTTGCAATAAAAATAAAGATAAAGATTTATCTGGCTAAACTATGTTTCTAAGATTTAGTAAACCTCTGTCAATGCTGCCTGCCTCAGACTTCTTTGATAGTAACTATGGAAAGCCAGAACATTCCAAAAAGTAATTAATCTTATCCTAAATTAAAAGTTTAGGATGAATTTGATCAGAAAGTGATCATTACTCTCTGCTGAATAGCTTTGTTTTCCACGTGTAAAGTTAGGTGAGGTGAATCTCACTGTGTCTGCTCTGAGCAGCCCTTGTCTGAGAGCACATAGGATGATAAAATCATAGAATATCCCAAGTTGGAAGGAAACTGTATGGGTCATTGAGTCCAACTCTTGGAACTGTCAAACAAAGCTGCTCTAATATCTATATATATTAAGAATTTTTTTTATCATTGTCAGGAAGCTACAGCCAAGTTACAGAAGTTTAATGGAGGGAGGACTGTCCTGTGAAGCTGTTATGATGTCTACTACATTACCTAAAGCCATCCTATTTTTCTTGGAATGCTACCAGTTAGTTCATAATATGTGCTTACTAGCATTTATAAATTAGATTTTAAACTAATGCAAATGAATTTGTTAGATATTTTCATGTGCAAATTTCTCTAACAAAGAGAGATTCTTAGATGCTGTGAAAATAACACTCCACTGCCTTGCAGCTTTTATACTCGTTTCCTTCCATGCTAAGTTTGCACATAAAATGCTGTAAAACAGCAATATCTAGTTACTTAATATTTGTTTTGAGGCTAATAATTGAGATAAAGGGGAAGGAAGATACCAACAGTAATATTTCCTTGCTCTCGCTTTGTGCTATTCATCTGCAAAAGGTTGCATAAAATTGAAATACTTCATTAAAGATTTGGTTCTTTACTTCATATTCAGAGGAGAAACTATTTCTATGTAACAAATCTGATTTTTGATGTTAGTCCTAGAATAGTTATCATGCAGTTATTCAATGATAAAATTCTTTCTTCTTTTTTCCACTTGAAAGAATCCCTTATGGTTATTTTATTCTGTAGATTCCCTCTCAAGAACCTTTTTTTCCTTTTTTTTTTTTTTTTTTTTTCCTTCTTCTTTTTTTTTCCCTTGTGTTACCTCTGACTGATATAACAGGGAATATATAATTCTTGAAATTCACAATGTCTTATCTGTA